>NW_012118932.1:3103849-3126905 GCF_000951035.1 Colobus angolensis palliatus
TTTTTTTTTTTTGAGACAGGATCTCGCGCTGTTGCTCAGGCTGAAATGCAGTGGCACAGTCATAGATCACTGCAGCCTCACCCCCCCAGGGCTCAAGTGATCCTCCCCCCACAGCCTCCCACCTAGCAGGGACTACAGGCACGTGCCACTATGCCTGGCCAATTAAAAAAATTTTTTTGGTAAAGATGTGGTCTTGCTATGTTGCCCAGGCTGGTCTCAAACTCAAGCAATTCTCCTGCCTCAGCCTCCCAAAGTGCCGGGATTATAGGCATGAGCCACCACACCTGGCTAAAATGGACAAATTTGTTGAAGAAAAAAAAAAACTTACCCAAATTAACTCAAGAAGAAATAGAAAATCTAGTAATTCTATTTCCATTAGCAATGAAATTTGTTGATGAAAGTCTTTCCACAAAGAAAACTTTGGCCTAGATAGTTCCCTGTGGAGTTCTATCAAATATTCAAGGTAGAAATAGCACCAGTCTTACACAAACTTTTCAGAATATAGCCAAGGAGGGATCACAGTCCAGCCCGTTTGTATAAGTCTAGCATATACCTAATACCAAAATCTGACACAGACATTACAAAAAATAAGAAACCCATCCCATCAAGAATATGATCCGAAAATCTTTAATACTGTAATAGTAAATGGAATCCAACAGTATATGATGTACATAATGACCAAGTAATTTTATCCCAGAAATTCAAGTTTAGTTTAACATTTGAAAACAAATCAATGTAATTAAACATATTAACAGTAAAGGAGAAAAATCATGGGATCATTTTAATAGACACAGAAAAGACATTTGACAAAAATCAATACCCATTCATGATTAAAAAACAAAAAACTTCTCAGAAACTAGAAATGGTACAGATCTTCCTTAAACTGATAAAGGGCATTTGTGAAAAACTAAAGCCAACATCATACTTAGAATGAAGACTGAATTGTTTTCCCCTGAAATGGAGAACAAGACAAGGATTCCCATTTTTATTGCAATTCAACATCCATCCCAATTCAACATTGTCCTGGAGGTTTTAATTACTATACTAAGGCAAGGAAAACAAACAAAAGGTATAAAAATTAGAGAGGAAGCCATGAAACTGTCCCTATTTCAGACCATACAGTTGTTCACGTAGAAAACTTTAGAGGATCTACAGAACAACTCTAAGAACTAAAAAGTGGGTTTAGCAAAGTTGCAAGATAGAAAGTTAATATACAAAAAATATGATATTCTTATATATGGTATCAGCAGACAATTGGGAAATGAAATTTTAAAACTGTTCCATTTACCATAGTGCCCCCCAAATCATAAATCTCTAAGGTATTTATCTGACAAAATATGTTCAAGATTTATACACTGAAAACTAAAAATTGGTGAGAGAAATTAAACAAGACCTAAATAAATTTAGAGATATACCATGTCCAGGAATTGGAAGACTCAATATTATTAAGATGGCTGTTCTCCTCAAAGTGACTTATAGATTTATCATGCTCTCAATATTCTAATGATCTTTTAAAAAATATAAATTGGCAAGCTGATTCAAAAATTTATTTGGAAATGTAAAGGACGTTTTAAAAAAGCAATTTTTCTAAGAAAAAGTTGGAGGACTTAACACTATCTGATTTTAAGACTAACTCGTGAAAAGACAGACATAGAAATCAATAGTAAGAACAGAAAATTCATCTTCTGAAAATGGGAGGTGGAAAAAATAGGGAAATCAGAAATAAAACAATATATATACGATTGTTTGATACTCTACAAAGGAGCTGAGGCAATTCAAGGGGGGGAATAAGTCTTTTCAACAAATACTGCTCCATAACCTGGATTCTCTATGGAAAAAAAGCAGACATTAGTGTTTGTATCACACTATATAAAATAATTAACAAGTGGATCATAGACTTAAATATAAAAATTTAAAATGTAAGATGCCTAGAAGAAAGCGTAGGGGAAAATATTCACAAGCTTGGGAGTAGGCAAAGATTCCTTAGAACAAAGAAAGCACATTTTATGAGAAAAGATATGAATAGACTTCTTTAAAATTACAAACTTTTGCTCTTTGAAAGACATGTTTAAAAAACAACAAGGTAAGCCACAGACCTGGAGAGCTTTCTTTGTGCAAGCTGACTCCCTATATCCTTAGAAAGATCTGGTGGGCTGGAGAGGATCTAAGAAGGCTGGGTAGATTAACAACCCAGGAAGGTGACAAAAAGGGGAACTCTGAAGTATACAGAGACAAAATGGGTGTGAAAGGCACAGAAGCTGAGGTGTTGACGAAATCTCACAACAGCTGACAGAAATGTCTGTCAAAGGAGACACTGGAACAAATACAATGAATGCATTATTTACCTATGGAGGAGGAAAGTGTTTTTTGTGTGTTTGTTTGTTTTAATACTTAAAGTTCTGGGATACATGTGCAGAACATGCAGGTTTGTTATATAGGTATATACGTGCCATGGTGGTTTGCTGCACCCATCAACCCGTCATCTACATTAGGTGTTTCTTCTAATGCTATCCCTCCCCCAGCCCCCCACTCCCCAACAGGCCCTGGTGTGTGATGTTCCCCTCTCTGTGTCCATGTGTTGTCATTGTTCAACCCCCACTTATGAGTGAGAACATGTGGTATTTGGTTTTCTGTTTTTGTGCTAGTTTGCTGAGAATGATGGCTTCCAGCTTCGTTCATGTCCCTGCAAAGGACATAAACTCGTCCTTTTTTATGGCTGTATAGTATTCCATGGTGTATATGTGCCACATTTTCTTTATCCAGTCTATCATTAATTGGCATTTGGATTGGTACTAAGTCTTTGCTATTGTGAACAGTGCTGCAATAAACATATGTGAGCATATGTCTTTATAGTAGAATGATTTATAATCCTTTAGTTATATACCCAGTAATGGGATTGCTGGGTCAAATACTGTTTCTGGTTCTAGATCCTTGAGGAATCGCCACACTGTCTTCCACAATGGTTGAACTAATTTACACTCCCACCAACAGTGTAAAAGTGTTCTCATTTCTCCACATCTTCTGGAGGAGGAGGGTTTTTGAGTTTGTTCCCCTGAGAGATGGCACATAGACGGGTTCAAGAAGAAGTTAATTCTACAGCATATTAAAGGAATCTATGAATGTTTGGGAATTCCATTCCCTCCCCATTCTAAGTTTGATAACCATCCTGCCTGGTCCTCTCTGTGCCCACCCCTCCTCCACTCTCAGCCTTTCCAAACCTCTGCTTTCCCTTCCCATGCCTTTTCCTTTCATGTGACTTGGGGAGGATGCACCGTCTCTAGTCCCAGACCACATCTTCTTGCCAGTGATTGGCCAACAGGTAGTCATAAGACCCAGTCCCGACCATTGAGTCCTCGGCGTAAGGAGTCTGGATATAATCACATGTCTTCCTGTGCAAAATAGCCTTGCTATCACTTCATTCAAATTTAGATTTTAACCTAATTCTAATTCTTCCATGGCTTGAAAAGTCCAGCTAAGAGCCACGGCCCATCCCAGAGGAAGCATGGGATTTTTCTAAGGTGTAACAGGACAGCCCAGCAATCTGTGTGCTCTTGTCTTCTGAACACATCCAGCGAGCACAAATCCAACTTTGAATCCTTCAGTGGATCCTGTTTTAAGGGACCATATCTCCCCTGACCACCTTGCATGCCTCTTACTAAATAAGCTGAGTTCTATGGCTATCTTGCTTCAGACACAATTGCAGTAGGTTCTATTAACCTAGATTTCTAATCATAATTATAGAATACCCCATTGCCTTCAATCGTTTTGCTGTTTTGGTTTGTTGTTGTTATTGTTGTTGTTTTTGAGATGGAGTCTCGCTCTGTCACCAGGCTGGAGTGAAGTGGCATGATCTTGGCTCACTGCAACCTCCACCTCCTGGGTTCAAGTGATTCTCCTGCCTCAGCCTCCCCGAGTAGCTGGGACTATTGGCACACGCCACCACATCCAGCTAATTTTCTTATATTTTTAGTAGAGACAGGGTTTCACCATGTTGGCCAGGATGGTCTCGATCTCCTAACCTCATGATCCACCTGCCTCGGCCTCCCAAAGTGCTGGGATTACAGGCATGAGCTGCTGCACCCGGGTGGTATTTTTTCTTTAATTTTTCATATCTGACCCTGTAACAATCCTGTAATAATGGGGACAACTAAATGGAGAGCAGTGGGAAGAGCTGTTCAGGGACACAGTGTGTGGACTTTTGTCTTAATTAGCAATGATCACTGTGACCCACAGAGTGGTGCCAAGAAAGAGAATTGGGCAGCCTGAGGTGACTACAGCCACAGACTGTCCAGACTGTGTGTCATATGGGGAAAAAAATGAACTCTCTCTGATTCCCTCTTCTCTGACCCAGGAGATGGGGAAGGTGATAGTGAGGGTCTTTGGGGTTAAAGGATTGATTGGAAGTAAGACCAAAGACCAGGGAGAACTTTCTCTGAAATAATGAGAATTCAAGTCAAACTAGGGGTCCCTTGGCACAGCTGACAATGCTTTCAAATTCGAAAAGAGATAGCAGAGCCTCCTTTTGTTTATAGTCAAAATGATGTGTCTCTGAGACTTGTCAACCTTTTAAAGTGATGCTAAATAACCAATCAATATGGAAATATATGCTCCTACCCTCCCATGCAATCTGTACCAGGTTTCCTGGCAGCTCCTAGGAGGGTCTGCTGGGCCGACAGGAGGAGCCCTGCAGTCCTGATCTGACCTGAGGGGAGCAGATGAGCTTTCTGGGGACTGAGGAGAAGGCACGTTTCCAGCTCCCAGCGGGGGAGGAGGACTGCTCCTTAGAATTTCCAATTCAGGCACAGATGGAGAAGGGAAGCACAAGTGTAAAGTTCACACTCTGAAATTACATCCAAGCAGAAAACAAGGCAGCTGGGCAGCTGTTCTGGGAGCCAAAGTCCTAGTGGTTGCCATTCAGAGAGAGAAAAATGAAGGAATCTGCAGAAATAATCACCAGGTCTCATGTGTTCAGCAGCTCTTAGGTCTTGAACTCTTGTTGCCTCTAGGACCTCATCTGACCCTCACATCTAGGACCTCATCTGACCCTCACATCTAGGACCTCATCTGACCCTCATATCTGGACACAGCACTGGTTTGGAAGATGGCAGATACTGTTCTACCAAAAGCAGACTGTGTGGCCTGGGTCAGACTCCTATGTATAGGGTCTAGATCACAATGCCTGCTTTACAAGCTTGTTACAGATGAGCAAACACTTGTTCAGCCACCACATAAGAGGAAGACCAAGACACAATTCCTGTCCTCCAGGAATTCCAGGCTCTGGGTGAAGGTGTTTCCTTATTCTAAACCATTGGCACCTTTCCTCTGCCAGAGACTCTCTCCACCTTCTCCTTTAGGTATCAGCTTACGTGTCACTGCCACCAGGAAGCCTTCTCTACCACTACTCCTCGCCAATCCCCCCACCAACCACCTGGATTAGATCTCCTGCTCAATGCTCCTGCTACATCCCTCATTTCTCCATCATCATAACCAGTTCACCTGTAATTCAATGTTGGCTTGTATTCCCCACTCGACTGTCAGCATCAAGAAGTCAAGGACAGTCTCAAGTACTGCTGGAGACACTGAACACAGTGCCTGGCACAGAAGAGGTACTTAAAGAAGATCCACTGAACCGAATGAACTAGTTTGGGGGAAGATGATGCTATGTTTTGAATGTGTCCCCTTAAAAATTCAGATGTTGAAACTTAATGGCCAGTGTGATGGTATTAAGAAGTGAGGTCTGTAAGAGCAATTAGGTGTGAGGGCTCCTGCCCTCATGCATGGGAGTAAGGCCCTTATAAAGAGGCTTCACAGCATTGACTCTCTTGTCCTTTAGCCTCCTGCCATGTGAGGACACAGCATTCCCCGCTCTGTAAGATGCAGCCATAGGACGCCATCCTGGAAGCAGAGACAACTGTCACAGACAACTGAACTTGCCAGGACCTTGCTCTTGGACATCTCAGCCTCCAGACTGTGAGAAATAAGTTCCTGTTCTTGATAAATCACCCAGTCTCGGCTATTTTGCTATAGCAACACACAGTGGACAGATGGATGCAACAGTTGGCGCACAGAGGGTGTTTAAGGAAGTGAAAACACTGTATGGTGTTTACATATCATCATACACTTGTCCAAACCCACAGAATGCACAACACCAAAAGTGAGCCCTAATGTAAACTGTGAGCTTTGGGTGGGGATGTGGCAATGTAGGTTCATCGACTGTGACAACTACACCAGTCGGTGGAGGATGCTGACAATGGGGGAGCAATATACGTGTGGGGGCAGCAGACATGTGAGAAATCTCTGTGCCTCCTGCTGTTTTGCCGTTGATGTGGTTTATCTTGTCCCCACCCAAATCTCAGGTTGAATTGTAATCCCCAGTGTTGGAGATGGGGACCTGGTGAGAGGTGATTGGATCATTGGGGTAGTTTCTCCTGAATGGTTTAGCACCATGCCCCTGGTACTATTCTCATGACACAGATCTCATGAAAAAGTGTGCAGCACCCCCCGCCTCTGTTGCTCCGGCTCTAGTCATATAAGACATTCAAGACTTTCCTGCTTCCCCTTCGCCGTCCTCCACAATCTAAAATTTCCTGGAGCCTCCCTGGAAGCTAGGCAAAAGCCTCTATGCTTCCAGTACAGCCTGTAGAAGCATGAACCAGTTAAACCTCTTTCTTTATAAAGCACCCAGTTTCAGGGATTTCTTTATAGCAATGTGAGCACAGACTAATACAGCTATGAACCTAAAATTGCTTTAAATAAAGTCTTTAATTTTTTAAAAAATGTAGCTAGGTGTGGCGGTGTGGGCCTGTAACCCCAGCTACTCAAGAGGCTGAGGTGGGAGGATCCCCTGAGCCCAAGAGCTCGAGGCTGCAGTGAGCTGGGTCATACCACCTCACTCCAGCCTGAGTGACAGAGCAAGACTCCAACTCATATATTTTTTTTAAAAAAAGAAAATAAATAAATGAAGTAAAATGGCATTATCTGTATCTTTGCAGACAAGAAACCAGATGTCCAAAGAAGCGGTGTTGCCAAGGCCACAGCAAGTTGACTGGCAAGGCTGGGACTAGTACACCGCATTCTGACCCCAGCCACTGCTCTCCTGAGAGAGGGAACTACTGCTGTGTGTCTACGACCGTAAAACAGGAGAAGAAACAGGAGAAATGGAAGGAGGGTGCGTAATGGAGTCAGCTCCTCTAATGCTCTCCATTTTACTACCAGCCACTGTCTTGTCAGAGTGTCCTCCCTAACACCATAAACACTGTTTCTTAGCAAAGCTCAGAAGTGTTGCAAGGTTGACGCCAGGCCATGCCACCACCCCCAGGCCCTAGCCAAAGAGCCATCCTGGCGTCTGTGAGGCCTGGGTGTCCATCAGTGAGCTGCAGGAACCACGGACAGTTCAAGGTCTTTGGAGAAGGTATGAAACTCAATGCTTATTCACAGCACACTCGGTAATTACTCCTGGTTTTATGTACAATGAATACATATTACAGAATTATCATACGGTAGATTTATAGGAGGTGGGAAGTAACTGAGTTTTACGAAAAATAATTACTGCCATCAAGTTGATATAATTACTTGCACTGGTTTGTTGGGGCTGCTATCCAATTTTATTTATAGGCAATTTTTCTGATATGGTTTAAGCTACACCCAGAGGATAATCAGTCTGTTTTAATTTATTTCCAGGATGCCTCTCTGCCACCTCAGCTGGGCCTGGAGGGGGCCGTGCTGTGCAGCCGGCTCTGGATGTCGTCAGCAGCCTGGAAGGCAGGACTGGCCTGCGAACCCTTGCACTTCTGCTTGGAGAAGAGAGTAGATATGGTTCATTATTGTCTGATTCCTGCCACGGTTGTTCTTCTCTTGAATAAATTACTGTTCTTGGAGATGCAGGGTCTAAGGGAGAAACTGATTGTAAAGATTTTGCAAGGAAACATAAGGGTAACAATAGAAAGAAAATAAGTCTTAGCATTACATAGACCTATGTTCTACTCCTGGTTCCGCCCCTTATTATCTGAGTGACTTTAACTTACTGGGCCTTAATTTCTGTTTCTGTAAAGAGGGGCCCATCTAACTTGGAGAACCATTGAGAGAAGTATGCAGTGTAACATACACCCGCCAGCTCAGAGTCTGGCACTAGCTGGCATACAATCAAATATCATTAGGAGGTGGAGCATGGGATTGGGAGAGGTTAACCTCCATAAGTGCCAGAGCCAGTGGGAGTCTGGAGAGCAGGATGCCTGGTGTCTTACAGCCCCCAAGAGGGAGCAGCTGGGGGAGTCTTGAGCTCATGGTTGCCACATTCTATCACATGGCCAATCCTCCCTGGACATAGCTTAGAGAGTTGTGGCAGGCTCCTGACCCGAAGACGGCTGATCTGTAGGCTGGGCAACCATTCTTTGAGATGGCTTAGCCCAAAAGGTTAAATCCAAACCAGAAGGGTGGATGTTTCCAAGCCAATCAGATTTTCTCTCTCTCTGAATGGTGCATGAGAGACAGAACAAGCAAGCATCCAAGCAGAAGCGTGCGTGCATGTATGCGCACGCGCGCGCACACACACACACACACACACACACAAGGAACCTAGCTCCATCTACAGTAAGATGAGCACTAGAGCTAAGGACAGCAAGCCCCTGCAGCTGCCGCAGGTGTACACCGAACCCGCAAAGGGCACCTTGGACTCTGAATGTCCTTCCAGGTGCAGAACTGTATGTAAGTCTCTGTTTCTTGAGGCAGAAAGCTAACAGAGCACAAAGGTGCCTAGAGCAATGCCCCACTCACCAGAAGATCATGCACCTAGGAAGCTGGACCTCAGAGAAGCCCAGGGCCACTCACTAAACTAGTGATATAGCTGAGGCTGGAAACCAGGCCGCCTGACTCTTTAGGTTCCTCCTGCCTCAGCCTCCCGAATAGCTGGGACTATAGGCATGAACCACCACGCCCAGCTTAGTTATGGAGAAGGGGAGCCAAATTTGGGTTCCTCCAAGAGCTGATAGTCACAGTTTTGTAGGGAAGGGGTGAAATGCAGGGTGAGTTGAGGAGTTTCAGACACAATCATTCTTGACACGAGATCCAGTTGCTCCAAGGTACCACTTTTTTTTTTTTTTCAGACAGAGTCTTTCTCTGTTGCCCAGGCTGGAGTGCAGTGGCGCAATCTCGGCTCACTGCAACTTCTGCCTCCCAGGTTCGAGCAATCCTCCTGCCTCAGCCTCCCGAATAGCTGGGACTATAGGCATGAACCACCACGCCCAGCTAAGTTTTGTATTTTTAGTAGAGACAGAGTTTCACCATGTTAGCCAGGCTGGTCTCGAACTCCTGACCTCATGATCCGCCCTCCTCAGCCTCCCAAAGTGCTGAGATTACGGGCATGAGCCACCACACCCAGCCCAATATGCCACTTTTGCTAGAGTGTATCTTCCTCTCCTCGCCTACTGTTTGCAGTGGATTCTTTCCTGGCAGACCATCCTGGGTCACACTGACTTCACCCTTTCATGATAGCTCACACCACAGGCAGTGTGGACATTGCATAGCAGTTTGTTAGTGACGGCCGCACACTGTTCCAGGTATGGTTTATGAGAATGTGTGTGTGGCTGTGCTTGTGTGTACATGCAGGTACCCCTGGGCCTACTCAGAAAATCCATAAAGTCCTGTGTCACCGGGAGCCTGTCATATGCTTCCTTTCTCTACTGTAGTGAGTGCGTAGACTTCAGCTAAGAACTCAGTGGTGCCCACAAGACCTCCCAGGCATTCCATGGCAACTCTTATCTTCCCTCAGGACAATTTCAAACCTTGGTAAGTCTCTTAGGAACCCTCTCTGCCAGCCATTTCCTGCCTTCCTCTCAATGAATGACTCTAACTTGTGTCATTAGAGGACAGAGGCCTTTCATGGAAACAACTACACTTTCTACCCACAGCCGTAGGTTTAGTCGCCTACATATGTAGCTCTTTCCTTCTCTTGTATTTGCACACGAGAAATACCACAGTGCTGTGGATCCCATCACTTCCTTTACTCTTTCTTTCAACGAACAGTCTTAAAGGCCTGAGGTGCTAGGAACTATTTCCAAATTCTTGACAGACATTGATCTTTGGGATTTTGGCATAAAAAATAGGAATTTCTGGGAATTCTTTGAAATTATCAAAATTGTAAGTATTTTAAAAAGATTCTCCAACTTTCTTCATGCTCTTTCTTCATTACTATGGAAATCATCTAAAAATTTTTATTTAACAAATAAGAAATATTAAGTTTGGTAGCCTTCATAAAATATTTGTACTTGGTAATATTTATAAAGCATTTATACTTTGGTAGTAGGTGTAAAAAACTAAAGCTTCCTGGAAATATTCAAATGCTGGAAATCACCAGTGAACCTTACTGGGTAGTATTTGACTAAGTAACATCTGATTTCCTCGCAAAGTTAACAGGGCCTCTCGGCATCACCTGTGGAATTGTCAATTCAAAGACTTTCTTTGTTTCCAAAACTTGTTCTTTCTCTGAATACCATTCATAGAATTTGCATAATGTTTACTATAATATAAACATAGTTATTGTATTTGGAGGAGTGACTCACTGTTAGCAGCAGAAAATCCAGGAACACATGTTGATGACAAGACAGTAGCTACAAGCAAGACTGACCAGTAAGACTGTAGCCACTTCTCTTTTACATGCTCCTGTCCCTGTTCCAGGAAATTTTGGCCTTGGCCTTGAACTTCATGTGTCAATGTTTCTTGCTCTTGCTTTTGACATGACATCAGTGGATGCCTTAGACCAGGAATGTTTCTATGTTAATTGTTGACCTTTGATTCTCAAAGAAGAATTATAATACTTTTTCCCATTTTCTCAATTTCTTGATTGATTTTTCTTACTATTTGGTAAACATACATTTCCTGAGAAATGCAGAGAAGGAATTCCTGCATGGAAGCACCAATAGTGGGTGAGTAATGGATGCCACAGTTGTGACTGAAGGCACAGATTTGGGGATTCTGAATTGGAAGTCTGGTTGTACTTACTAGCTGTGTGACCTTGGGCAAATTACTTAACATCTTTGAGTCTCAATTTTCCTAGCGGTAAACTTACCTCATTGTTGTTTTGTGGTTAAATGTGTGTGGTTTTGAGGTTGAGTTGTTTTGAGGTTAAATATGTTTGTGAAGCTCTTAGCACAATCTCTGGCACAGTATATGTGGTAATATATATTGTAGCTATTCAGACACAAGTCCCAGTGAAGGATGCATACTCTAGTGCTGTCCAATAGAATGGGAATGTGAGATGCAGATGTGAGTTTAAATGTTCTGGTGGCCACATTAAGAAAACAAAAATAAACAGAAGAAATTAATTAATTTTAACAATACACTTAACTCAATATATCCAAAATATTACCATTCCAGTATGTACTCAATATAAACATTAATGATGAGATATTTTGGTTTTTTTGAAACACAGTCCTCAACATCCAGTGTATATTTTATACTTAGAGCACATCTTAATTTAGGCTCTAAATTTTCACTGGAAATATTTGATCTGTATTTAGATTTCATAAAGTTTACAGAGACTCACATATTCAAGTTGTTTCAAATATACTTAAAAGATCCCCAAATCCCGTTACTGGGTATATCCCTAAGGGAATGTAAATTGTTCTATTATAAAGACATATGCACACATATTCATTGCAGCACCATTCACAAAGCAGACATGGAATCAGCCTAAATGCTCATCAGTTGTAGACTGGATAAAGAAAATGTGGAAATATACACCATGGAGTACTGTGCAGCCACGAAGAACAGGAACATGTTCTTTGCAGGAACATGGATGGAACAGGAGGCCATTATCCTTAGAAAACTAATGCAAGAAGAGAAAACCAAATACCACATGTTCTTTCTTATAAGTGAGAGCTAAATAATGAGAACACATAGACACATAGAGGTGAACAACACACACTGGGGTCTATTGGAGGGTGGATAATGGGAGGATGGAGAGGATCAAGAAAAATAACAATGAGTATTAGGCTTAATACATGGGTGACAAAATAATCTGTACAACAAACTCCCAGATACAAGTTTACCTATATAAAAACCTGCACATATACCACTCAACTTAAAATAGAAGTTAAATAAAGAAAAAAGAAAACGAATTTACCAGTAATGGAATCAAATATCAAAAACTCACTTTTCTTTAATATTCATATTTACATCAACAAACTGGTTCAACTTTTTTGAAAAATTAATGTAACTTTGAAGCAAAAACATATTAGTTTCAAAATTACTTCTGTCTGAATTAAATGACTCTAACTCCTGGAACAACTTAGTATTATTAGCATAGAATTCAAAGAAATATTGCATATATTGAAAAGTAACTAATTTACTTACAAAGCACACCAATAGAGCACACTTCAAATTTTCGTGTAGTTTTTGCAGTCAATTTAAATTATGCTATTGCTTTCAATTAAAATCTTCATGTTAGAAACATACACAATCATTATTGATATTTATTATAAAAATTATCAATTTTAGCTTAAATTTTTATATCTGACCAGGTAACAAATAAGCTTTTCATTTCCTTTCAAATTTAACTCATTCATATGTAGTGTGATAATGCTATATTTTGTCTTTGATAATTTAATGTTTAGCAAGCATTGCTTTTTGTTAAAGAAAATTTTTGAATTGGAGTTGGCACAGCAAATCCTTGTAAAGTTCTTCCACCATCCGACCTATAGACATTGGTAAAGAACACGAGATCATTCAATTCACTGTCTTTTAATGTTTTAGTCATTTCCATAAACTGGCAATAATTCACACATTTGCATATGTGTACTGAATGGTTAGAACACCTATATGTATGACACTACCCATAGACTCTTCTTTAGAAGGCTAAGGAAAAATATTTTCATAAATGAAAACATTGGCCTCTTGTTTTAGAATTCCAGTAAATCTGGATTTTTAATCTAACGTAGCTGGAGCACCATCTATTATGCTAGAAATTAAATTTTCATACTTAGCTGAAATTCTTATTTGACAGACACAACAGATACCTATACCATGAATTTGGTTTTGTAGGCCATAAATTGACATTTCTTTATACATTTGAGTCTTTTCAGACAAAATGTACACAAAAAAATTAATTGAGCAGTGTATTAGTCTGGTTCATGCTGCTGATAAAAACATGCCCGAGACTGGGTAACACAGGAAAAAGGGTTTAATGAACTTACAGTTCCATGTGGCTGAAGAGGCCTCACAATCATAGTGGAAGACAAGGAGGAGCAAGTCATGTCTTACATAGATGGCAGCAGGCAAAGAAAGAGAGTTTGTGCAGAGAAACTCCCAATTTTAAAACCATCAGATCTCATGAACCCATTCACTATCATCAGATCATCACAGGAAAGACCCGCCCCCGTGATTGAATCCTCTACCCGGTCCCTCCCACAACACGTGGGAATTATGGGAGTTACAGGATGAGATTTGAGTGCGGACACAGAGCCCAACCATATCAGGCAGTATCTTCTATAGTGTATAATTCTACAAAGCTAAAGCAAAGTACTTGTAATTCAACAAATGTTGAATCAACTGGTTTTTGATATTATTAAAAGGTCTTGTATTCTATAAGCAATTATTTGGTGGCTAATGGAAAATGTCTCATAATTAGTAGAATATCTTTTATGTATTCATAATTTTTTAATAAAATTTCCATAACCTAAGTAAGAGTTTCTATTTGTTTTAATGACTGCTTCATCTAAAATTGTCCTATGTATGTTTGCAAGAATCGAAACCACTTTATAATTGACCGAAGTTACTAACTCAGAAAATGTTAAAAATAGTTTCAATTTTTTTCTGGGATGTTTAACTCTGATTTCAGGTGATTAACTTCACTGATTTTTTTGATTGCTGAGAGAAAAGTTACCAAATTCATTATTTATTTGCTGAGATTGTCTTTAACCATGTCTACTATATTATATTCAAAAATGTTTTACACAATAAACAACCTTCTTGTTTTGTCCTGCAACAGCACATTGCAATAGCGATTCTCTGTCTCTATACCCATCTGTTATTTCTACTTCTTTTTTATGTTGATTTTCTGATTTTAGACCAAATTACTCCACTTATTAGGAAGCATGGCTGCTGGCAACTCAATTTTAGGGGAAGATTTTTAAAAAAGGACTCTTCTCTACCAATTTCAGTTAGAAAAATTATAAGTAAGACCCCTGATTGGCTTGCCTGGACCACACACCCATCCTTGCACCAATCACAAGGTGAGGGAGACTGGATGCTTTGATTCTTCTAATTTGTATCATGTGCCTATTCTCGAGGCCAGGTGGGTGGAGTCTTCTACTAGAAGAAGGGATGGAATCCCTGAGTAGTGGCCCCTAATCTACCCTGGAAGGTGGCAGGAGAGTCAGGAGTGGGTTCCTAGAGAATGTGATCCCTTAGTTGAGTCTTAAACAATGATATCAAGAAAACCAGTCCAAGTAAGAAAAATGGGAAAGGGTTAGGAGAAAAGCATTCCAGGGAGAGAGGAAACATGAAGAAAAGTTCAGAGGCAAGAGACAGCATGGGACAACACTTTGAAGTCTAGTGTATAAGCACCCCTATAAGACAGTCCCTGCCCTCAAAAATGCTTACAATCTAACACCTTGAAGTCTAGTGTAGATGCTTATACACTAGACTTCAAGGTGTTAGACTGTAAGCATTTTTGAGGACAGGGACCATGTCTTATCCATCCTTGTCTCCATCCATCTGCTTGGCCTATACAAGGTGCTCCCCACTTGTCTGTTGAATGAATGAATGGATGATAAATAGCAGCATTCCATAAGTTCACCAGCCCCAGGCAGGGATCTGAACTGATTCTTCCATGTCCTCTGAGAGCACAAAATGGGGCTCAGTTGAATGTCAGAAAATAACTTGCTTTTAATTTTTCAGGAGAAATAAAAATAATTACAAAAACTCCGGCAGGGCGCTTGGCCACCAAAGCTTTTGTCTGCTGTCATCAAGCCTTGCTATTCAACTGCACCGTAGAGGATTAGGTCAGGCAATCATTATGAGAATAAATCATGTGAGCTCCCACTCGGATGGACAGAACAGCATGTGGAGACTCACATTATTAAATTTTTCTCCAAGAACCACCACAGGAAAACCGAAAGACTTCACGGACCCTTTGAAAGAAGTGGCTTGCTGCTGCAAACTAGGCAAGACAGGAGAAAGCCTGTGAGTTCCCAAAGTGTGAGTGGGGAAAGTCTGCCTCTGAACACACATTGGAGAACCTGAAAATTCAGATCACAGGAGAATGATTTAACCTTACCTAAAGCTGAAATAGATCTAGGGAGTCACGCAAAACATAAAAATAGAAGAAGCAGCAGGAAGAGCCCTGTAGGCACTCCAAGTCCCCACCTGCAGCCCAAGGAAGTCATTCCTGGCTTTATCACACTGGGATCTTTGGGGAAGGTAGCCAGTGAAATTGGAGATAGACCATGGGGTAAAGAAAGCTTCTAACTGAACTCTGAAATAATTTCGACTGAGCATGAATTTTCCTGAGCAGAATCTGGAGTGGAGGGTGAATGGGAATTGCAGATAACAGCAAAGAAGTCACAGCTGACAGTGTGGGTGGGCAGGGTGGCACAAGCTCTGAGAGTCTTACTTCCTTACTCAGCAAGGAGGCTTATAGCCTGGGACAAGATCTTAGCCCTATTCTCCGGCTACTTGGATATAATCCTGGTGTTGTTGGTGGGGCATGGCAGGAGTGAGGCTGGCCTTGCTGGCTGCATGGGAACTGAGTGAGGCCTGTCATTGCCAGCTTTCCCTTGCTTCACTGGCTACCTGTACGATGCAACAGAGGCAGCAATAATCCCCCTGGGAACGTAACTCCATTGGCCTGAGAACGACTCCCCATCCCCCATAGTGGCTGCAGCGAGCCCCACTCAAAGAGAGTCTGCGCTCAGACTTGCCTAACCCTGCCACCATCTAATTTTTCTCTACCTGCCCTGGTAACCGAAGACAAAAGATGTGAACTCTTGGGAGCTCTATGGCTCCTCCCACTGCTTAAGAGATCCAAGTACTTATCCTGCCCAAGGTAGGGCAAGCCTAAATCCCCCTTCTACTACAGCAGCTGATGATCTCTTGAAAGTGCCATCTCCTGGCTGGAGGCCAACCAACTCAAGACATTACAGCAACTCATAACAGAATCACCCTCCTCCAAAAATGGAGATAACAATAGCTAATTCCACCGCCTGCAACACCCTAGCTAACCAGAGGTCTTGAGTCTGTCAATGTGACAACTTCACTGCAAGCACAACCACATTCAAGAAAACCAGTGCACTAAACAAAACTACAACCAAGGACTCCCACAAAGTCCACCTCACTCCTCTGCCACCTCCACCAGAGTAGATTCTGGTATGCACAGCTGGGAGACCTGAAGATGGATCACATCACAGGACTCTTTGCAGACATTCACCAGCACCAGCCTGGAACCCAGTAGCCCTGTTGAGTGGCTTGACCCAGAAGGGCAATAACAATCTGGTTCTTAGGAAGCCCCATTTCTAGGGAAAGGGAGAGAGCACCACACCAAGGGATCACCCTATAGGACAAAAGAGTCTGAACAGCAGACCCTGAGTTTCAGATCTTTCCACTGAAACAGTCTACCCAAATGAGTAAGAAGAAACCAGAAAAGTAATTCTGGTAATATGACAAAACAAGGTTCTATAACACCTCCAAAAGATCATCTTAGCTCTCCAGCAATGGATCCAAACCAAGAAGAAATCTCTGATTTGCCAGATAAAGAATTCAGAAGGTTGATTATTAAGCTATTCAAGGAGGTACCAGAGAAAGGTGAAAACCACATAAAGATTTTTTTAAAAAAATACAGAATATAGATGAAAAAGTCTCCAAAGAAATAGATATCATAAAGAAAAGACAATTACAACCTCTGGAAATGAAAGACACACTTAGAGAAATGCAAAATATACTAGAAAGTTTCAACAATAGAATTGAATGAGTAGAAGAAAGAACTTCAGAGCTCAAACCCAATCTGACAAAGACAAGGAAAATAATACAAAATAATGAGCAAAGCCTCCAAGAAATTTAGGATTGTGTTAAATGACCAAACATAAGAATAATTGGTGTTCTGAGAAAGAAGAGAAATCTAAAAGTTTGGAAAACTTATTTGAGGGAATAATTAAATAAAACTTCCCTGGTCTTGCTAGAGATTTAGACATCCAAATACAAAAAGCTCAAAAAACACCCTGGGAAATTCATCACGAAATGTCGTCATCTAGGCACATAGTCATCAGGTTATCTAAAGTCAAGACAAAGGAAAGAATCTTAAGAGCTATGAGGCAAAAGCATCAGGTAACCTATAAATGAAAGCCTATCAGATTAACAGCAGATTTCTCAGCAGGAACCCTACAAACCAGAAGGAATTGGGGTCCTAGCTGTAGCTTCCTTAAACAAAATAATTATTGGCCAAGAATTCTATATCCAGTGAAACTAGGCTTCATAAATGAAGGAGAGATAAAGTCTTTTTCAGACAATTAAATGCTGAGAGAATTTGTCACTACCAAGCTAGCACTATAAGAAATGCTAACCCCGTCTCTACTAAAAAATACAAAAAACTAGCCGGGCGAGGTGGCGGGCGCCTGTAGTCCCAGCTACTTGGGAGGCTGAGGCAGGAGAATGGTGTGAACCCGGGAGGCGGAGCTTGCAGTGAGCTGAGATCTGGCCACTGCACTCCAGCCTGGGCAACAGAGTGAGACTCTGTCTCAAAAAAAAAAAAGAAAGAAATGCTAAACAAAGTTCTAAATTTTGAAACAAAATCTTGAAACACACCAAAATGGAACTTCCTTAAAGCATAAATCTCACAGGGCCTATAAAATAACAACACAATAAAAAAAAAAAACTAACTAAGGTATTTAGGCAACAATTAGCATAATGAATAGAACAGTACCTCACATCTCAACACTAACATTGAATGTCAATGGCCTAAATGCTCCATTTAAAAGACACAGAATGGCAAATAAGAATCCACCAACGAAGTATCTGCTGTCTTCAAGAGACTCACTGAACACATCAGGACTCACAGAAACTTCAGGTAAAGGGGTGGAAAAAGACATTCTGTGCAAATGGAAACCAAAAGAAAGCAGGAGTCACTATTCTAGTATCAGACAAAGCAGACTTTAAAGCAACAACAGCTAAAAAATGACAAAGAGGGACATTGTATAATGATAAAAGTATTAGTCCAACAGGAAAATATCACAATGCTAAATATATATGCACCTAAACCAGAGATCCCAAATTTATAAAACGATTGCTACTAGACCTAAGAAATGAGATAGATGGCAACACAATAATTGTAGGGGACTTCAATACTCCACTGACAGCACTAGACAGATTATCAAGACAGAAAGTCAACAAAGAAATAATGGACTATACCCTAGATAAAATGAGCCTAACAGGTATTTACAGAACATTCTACCCAACAACTGCAGAATATACATTCTTTTCATCAGCACATGGAACACTCTCCAAGACAGACCATATGATAAGCCACAAAATGTCTCAATAAATTAAAAAAAATAGAAATTATATTCAGTACTCTCTCAGACCACAGTGGAATAAAATTGGAAATTAACTCTAAAAGGAACCCTCAAAACTATACAAATACATAGAAATTAAATAATCTGCTCCTGAATGATCTTTGAGTCAACAATAAAATCAAGATGGAAATTAAAAAATGATTTGAACTGAACAATAATAGTGGCACAACTTATCAAAACCTCTGGGATACAACAAAAACAGTACTAAGAGGAAAGTTCATAGCATTAAATGCCTATATCAAAAAGTCTGAAAGAGCACAAACAGATAATCTAAGCTCACATTTTAAGGAACTAGAGAAACAAGAACAAACCAAATCCAAAACCAGCAGAAGAAAAGAAATGACAAACATCAGAGCAGAACTGAATGAAATTGAAACAAACAAAAACAATACAAAAGATAAATGAAACAAAAAGCTGATTTTTTGAAAAGATAAATCTGGTTTTTTGAAAAGATAAACAAAACCAATACACCATTAGTGAGATTAACCGAGAAAAGAAGAGAGATGATCCAAATAAGCTCAGTTAGAAATGAAATGGGAGATTTTACAAACAATACTACAAAAATATAAAAGACCATTCAAGGCTACTATGAACATATTCATGCACATAAGCTAGAAAATCTAGAGGAGATAGATAATTCCTGGAAATATACAACCCTCCTAGATTAAACCAGGAAGAAATAGAAACTCTGAATAGACCAGCAATAAGTAGTGAGATTAAAACAGTAATAAAAAAATTGCTAACAAAAAAAAGTCCAAGAAAGATGGATTCACAGCTAAATTCTATCAGACACTCAAAGAAGAATTGGTACCAATCATATTGACACTATTCCAACAGATAGAGAAAGAGGGAGTCCTCCCTAAGTCCTTCTATGAAGCCAGTATTCCCTAATACCAAAACCAGGAAAGGACATAACAAAAAAAGAAAACTACAGACAAATACCCATGATGAATATAGATGCAAAAATCCTCAACAAAATACAAGAATTCAGTTATTCAAAATAATTGAATCCAACAACATATCAAAAAGATAATCCACCATGATCAAGTGGGTTTCACATGAAGGATACAGGGTTGGTTTAACATACGCAAGTCAGTAAATGTGATATGCCACATAAACAGAATTAAAAACAAAAATTATATGATCATCTCAATAGATGTAGAAAAAGCATTTGACAAAATCCAGCATCCTTTATGATTAAAGCCCTCAAGCAAATCACCATAGAAGGGACATACCTTAAGGTAATAAAACCTATCTTTAACAAACCCACAGATAACATGATACCAAATGGGGAGAAGTTTAAAGCATTCCCCATGAGAACTAGAATAAGACAAGGATGCCCACTTTCATCACTTCTATTCAGCATAGCACTGGAAGTCCTAGCCAGAGCAATCAGACAAGAGAGAAAAATAAGGGGCATCCAAATTGGTAAAGAGGAAGTAAAACTGTCACTGTTTGCTGATGATATGATCATATACCTAGAACACCCTAAAGACTCATCCAGAAAGCTCCTAGATCTGATATATGAATTCAGTAAAGCTTCAGGATACAAAATCAGTGTACACAAATCAGAAACACCGATAGTGACCAAGCTGAGAATCAAATCAAGATCTCAACCCCTTTTACAACAGCTGCGAAAATTAAATAAAATGCTTAGGGATATACCAAACCAAGGAGATGAAAGACCTCTACACAGAAAACTACAAAACACTGCTGAAAGAAATCATAGATGACACAAACAAATGGAAACACATCCCATGCTTATGAATGGGTAGAATCAATATTGTGAAAATGACCATGCTGCCAAAAGCAATCTATAAATTCAATGTGATTCCCATCAAAATACCACCATTATTCTTTGCAGAACTAGAAAAAACAATTCTAAAACTCATATGAAACAAACAAACAAAAAGAGTCTGCATGGCCAAAGCAAGACTAAGCAAAAAGAACAAATCTGAAGGCATCATATTGCCCAACTTCAAACTATACTATAAGGTTATAGTTACCAAAACAGCATGGTGCTGGTATAAAAACAGACATGTAAACCAATGGAACAGAACAGACAACCCAGAAATAAAGCCAAATACTTACAGCCAACTGATCTTTGACAAAGCAAACAAAAACATAAAGTGGGGAAAGGACACCCTATTCAACAAATGGTGCTGGGGTAATTGGCAAGCCACATGCAGAAGAATGAAACTGGATCCTCATCTCTTAGGTTACACAAAAATCAACTCAAGATGGATCAAAGACTTAAATTTAAGATCTGAAACCGTAGAAATTCTAGAAGATAACATCAGAAACACCCTTCTAGACATTGGCTTAGGCAAAGAGTTCATGACTAAGAACCCAAAAGCAAATGCAACAAAAACAAATAGATGGGACTTAATTAAACTAAAAATCTCCTGCACAGCAAAACAAATAATCAGCAGAGTTAACAGACAACCCACAAAGTGGGAGAAAATCTTCTCAAACTCTGCATCCAACAAAGGACTAATACACAGAAATCTACAAGGAACTGAAACAAATCAGCAAGAAAAAAACAAATAATCCCACCAAAAAGTGGGCTAAGAACATGAATAGAAAATTCTCTAAAGAAGACATACAAATGACCAACATATCTATGAAAAATACTCAACATCACTAATTATCAGGGAAATGCAAATCAAAACCACAATGCAATGCCACCTTACTCCTGCAAGAATGGCCATAATTAAAAAAAACAAAAAGTAGTAGATGTTGGCATGGATGTGGTAAAAAGGGAACACTTATATTGCTGGTGGGAATTTAAACTAGTACAACCACTATGGAAAACAGTATGCAGATTCCTTCAAGAACTAGAAGCAGAACTACCATTTGGTCCAGCAATCCCACTATTGGGTATCTATTCAGAGGAAAAGAAGTCATTATATAAAAAGGAAACTTGCACATGCATATTTATAGCAACACAATTTGCAATTGCAAAAATATGAAACCAGCCTAAATGCCTGTCAACAAAAGAGTGGATTAAGAAACTGTAAGATACATATATATACACACACACACATATACACACACACACACATATATACATATACATACACACATATACACATATATATACATATACATATATATACACACATACATACCGTTGAATATGGAATACTACTCAGCCATAAAAAGGAATGAAATAATGGGATTCACAGCAATCTGGATGGAGTTGGAGACTATTATTCTAAGTGAAGTAACTTGGGAATGGAAAACCACTGTATGTTCTCACTTACAAGTGGGAGCTAAGCTATGAGGACTCAAAGGCAAAAGAACGATATAATGAACTCTGGGAACTTGTGGGGAAGTGTAGGAGGTCAGTGAGAGATAAAAGACTACATATTGGGTGCAGTGTACACTGCTGGAGTGATGGGTGCACCAAAATCTCAGAAATTACCACTGAAGGACTTGTCCATGTAACCAAACACCACCTTCTCCCCAAAAACTAGTGAAATCATAAAAAATATTTTTAAAATATTTAAAAAGTTAGATGCATTTTTTTTTAAAAAAAGAGTCAAATAGCTCTACTTGCCATTGAAAAAAGCAGTTCCCACCCCTACACTATTTCTCACTAGTCTAAGGCAACCATTTTCAAATCTTTCAACTGATTCCTTTGGTTTCATAGATGCTTATATTGTTATTTATTGATTTTGCAGCTCAGGCATCATCTACTGACTCCCCATTGTGGAAGATGAGGCTCTAGCACATTTCCCTCTTCCTTTAACACCATCATATAGGCACACATCCATGAAGATACATTTCCTGGTCTCCTGCCTTCCTGATATAGTTATATAGTAGTTTGGATTAGATCCATATTCATTGTTTATGTTATTCTGACTTTGTAAATACTATTTATAGGTGAGCCATGATGAGTACTACAATTCCTTTTCTTTCTCCTCACAACTTTTTGTTTACCCTTGAGTTAATAATTGCCTTCTTTTTTCCCATTTGCTAAGGTTTCCATGTACTAAACACCAATTTAAACTCTCTTGAATGTGTACATTTTCTCTTTATATGTTCAAGCACACTAAGTAGTCTGTCAATTTAGTTTTCTTAAAGAAGTTGTTCATAGATCTGATCCAGTCTGGGAGTTCTTTCACCTCTTTCCAGATTCGGATTGCCTCTGTTTTGAATCCCATATTCTTTTCTTTCTCAGCTTTCTCAATCATTTTGGTGAAACAAGTTCTTTCTCTCCTTTTCTAAGAAAGAGTGCATAGAAAGTAATTTTTTTGTTTCTGTCCTGATACACCTGAAGAAGTTTTTAGTTTATTCTCATACTTAATTGATGTGGAATTCTAGGTGGAAAAACATCATCTCTCAATTTTGAAAGCACTGTGCCATTGTCATATTGTTTCCAACTTAGTCATTGTGAAACTCAATGCATTCTGATTCTGATTCCTGTTTCTTTGAATGAAATCAGTTTTTCTCTGTATTAGTCAGAGTTCTCCAGAAAGACAGAAGCAATAAGA
>NW_012118932.1:3128540-3129897 GCF_000951035.1 Colobus angolensis palliatus
CCTGGGTGACAAAGGGAGAGACCCTGTCTTGTAGAGAAAGAGAAGCCTTAACAACTGACTAGAAGTTCAGGAAGCAGGGAGGCTTATCAACTGGTTTTCCCTGCGGGAGGATCTGGCCGGGGACCTCGAATATCAATATCTTCTTATCTTCTCTTTCGGGCTGTTCGGCTGACCCAGAGACTAGTCTTTCATCTCGTGCCTGAAGGATATAACCTGGTTTCAAGCATTCAGGATGCTGGGTGGGCAAAACAAGTTGGTGACCTCGACCTATCGTTTGTGAGCTTTCGCTTAGTTGCCCTGTGTGCTGGATGACACACCTGCCCTGGATTTCTCCTGTGTTCCTTTAATGCAGACCCTCTTTTTCATTCTACTGAGAAACAGCTTCTAGTCTTCTTCAGAGGGCGGCACCCACTACGTAGAGTAGGAGAAGGAATCAGAGGTCCAATCATTTCCTATACAGACATTTAACCAATAGTTTAGCCCTCCACCTACCCTTCCAGAGGTACCTAGAGCTACCAATTCTAGAGCCTTTATAGAGATCTTCAATATAAAGTCAGGATATTTCTTGGCTTTCCTGATCACTTAGAATTCAGCTTCCTCAGGGCTTCTAAGTCAGATACTCTTCCCTCTGCTTTCCAGCTTCTGAAATTTTGTTGTCGTTGACTGCTTTCTCACTCTTTGTCATTATGACATTATGCTTTTTGTTTAATTTCTCACTACCTTTTTTTTTGAGACAGGGTCTCTGTCGCCCAGGCCTGGAGTGTGGTGGTGTGATCACAGTCCATTGCAGCTTCCATCTCCCCAGCTCAAGCAATCCGCCCACTTCTGCCTCCTGAGTAGCTGGGACTACAAGCGCCACCAGGCCTAGCTAAATTTTTGTATTTTTTGTAGAGACGGGGATTTTGTTGTGTTGCCCAGGCTGGTCTCAAACTCCTGGACTCAAGCAATTCACCCACCTTGGCCTCCCAAAGTTATGGGGTTACAGGCATGAGCCACTGCGTCTGGCCAATTTCTCATTACTTTTTAAGTGACATCTAGAGATAGAGATTAACGCGTACATTCAAAACATCATTTTAACCTGAAGTTCCTGTCATTTTTTTATGAAAACGAGTTCCACCAAACAGCTCTTCTAAATAGCAAGCTGCTCTGTTGCATTAAAAATAATATTCGGGCCTGGTGCGGTGGCTCACGCCTGTAATCCTAGCACTTCAGGAGATTGAGGAGGGTGGATCATGAGGTCAGGAGAGCGAGACCATCCTGGCTAGCATGGTGAAATGCCGTCTCTACTAAAAACACAAAAAATTAGCCAGGCGTGGTGGCACATGCCTGTAATCTGAGATACTCAGGAGGCTGAGGC
>NW_012118932.1:3131676-3160144 GCF_000951035.1 Colobus angolensis palliatus
CACTGCCAATATACAAGCCACATTCTTAGGCAGGAAAGCACTTATTTTTCAAAAATTATGCCGAACTGTTGATTTATAGTCTGTTCAAATCATGGAAACAGGTTCAAGAAGAATGAGTTTAATATCTGTGTAGATACGAATAAACCTATTACATGCACTCAGGTGGGCCTGAAGGTTACTTTTCAAATCAGTTTTTTTTTTTTACATTGTTCTGAGCCTCCCTTTCCTTCAAACAAGTCTGTTTCCCCCCAGTTTGTTAGAGTTCTAGTAGATATAAAATACAGTAAAAACTGAATTGCAGTGAAGTAAACCTTCACAAGTAATTGGAATATTATTTTAATTGCTTCTTTGAAGAGGGCTTTTTCTGCAGATTACTACAAAAATTATTACTTGAGCTTCAAGGCTATGAATTATTCCGTAAAAGAGAATTTCTTTTTCATCTCTTATAGCAGAATATATCTGGAGGAGGGGTGAAATAAGTTGGGGCAAAAATTAGGTGAGCACATGCTTTAATATTAAACCCAGGCTCTGTTGCAGAGCGCTTCAGTGCTGGCTTTATTATTCACTAGCTGTGTGGCTGCAGATAAGTTAATTAATATTTCTGTGCCTCCAATTCATGATCTGTAAAATGAGGTTGATAATACTAAATACCTCGCAGGTTGATGAGAAGATTTAATGAAGGGATACACTTAAAAAAGAAAAAAAAAGAGGAAGAACTAGAACAACACCTGGTACTTTGCAAGTACTAAAAAAAAAACTGCCTGTTGTTCTTATCAGGATTATTCTACCAACATTTACTGAGCACGCATGGGAGCATCCTCTGGAAGTGCACTTACCGATTACTATCAGGGCACAGGCACACAACTGGTTAAGTGAAGGAGAGCCACACAGGGAAGCTGGCTCTCAAGTCCCACTTTCTGCATCCCCCTCTCTTCCCCTGCCCCTGGAGGCTTCTTCCTCCGGGCTTTTCTCCTCCTCCGGAGCACCCACCATGGTCATCTCCTCATGGCCCCTAGGCCTTGCCCTGAGCCCTGAGATGGGTTTTCACTTACTTCAGCTTGGATCTGTTTGTTCTTCCTCTGCTGGAAGACACGATTTCCAGCCCAGGAGTCTTTCCCCTTCTGAGGCCACCTCCGCTTGTTCCAAGAAACGTATCTCTACTTCCTTTCTATTCGAAGGTCTTTTGTTACCAAAGTCACTCCAACGATCCTAGACAGAGTGGGTCACGACAAAACAGGCCTTTTCTTAATATTAGGAGTTGTGGAGAGGGTTTGGGAGTCTTTGGAGAGTAAGACATCCTTAACACTCTCTGCAAGGGGTTCTTTAGGCCCTGGGCAGCAGGAGGGCACAGGGGGGTGAGACACATGTCGATAACCATCATTCAGCCTAGAAATAAGGGCCTTGTGTGAGTGGAGGTAAGGCCTCTGGGAGGACAGAAGAAAAGGAATTTCTGAGTTGGTGAATCAGAAAAAGCTTCCTAGTAGAGGGCATGGCTTTGTTTTAGTTTGTTTGTTTTTGGTGATAGGTTCTCACTCCTTCACCCAGGCTGGAGGGCAGTGATGTGATCATGGCTCACCGCAGCCTCGACTTCCTGGGCTCAGGCGATCCTCCTGTCTCAGCCTCCCAAGTAGCTAGGTGATACAATTAGGTTGTGCCCCCACCCAAATCTCATCTTGAATTACAGCTCCCACAATCCCCACATGTTGTTGGACCCAGCAGCAGGTAACTGAGTCATGGGAGCTGGTTTTGCATGTGCTGCTCTTGTGAGGGTGAATAAGTCTCACAAGATCTGATGGTTTTAAAAGGGCAGTTCCCCTGCACACACTCTCTTGCCTGCTGCAATGTGGGATGTGGCTTTGCTCCTCCTTCGCCTTCCGCCATGCTTGTGAGGCCTCCCCAGCCACATGGAACAGTGAATCCATTAAACCTCTTTTTCTTTGTAAGTTGCCAAGTCTTAGGTATGTCTTTATTAGCAGCGTGAGAACAGACTAACACAGTAAATTGGTACCAGGTAGTGGGGTGCTGCTGTAAAGATACCCAAAAATGTGGAAGTGACTTTGGAACTGGGTAACAGGCAGAAGTTGTAACAGTTTGGAGGGCTTGGAAAGCAGGAAGATGTGGGAAAGTTTGGAACTTCCTAAAGGCTTCTTGAATGGCTTTGACCAAAATGCTGGTATTGGTATGGACAATGTAGTCCAGGCTGAGGTGGTCTTAGATGGAGATGAGGAATTTATTGGGAACTGGAGCAAAGGTGATTCTTGCTACCCTTTAGCAAAGAGACTGGTGGCATTTTGCCCCTGCCCTAGAGATCAGTGACTTTGAACTTGAGAGAGATGATTTAGGGTATCTGACAGAAGAAATTTCTTAGCAGCAAAGTGTTCAAGAAGTGACTTGGGTGCTCTTAAAAACATTCAGTTTTATTCATTCACAAATATATGGTTTGGAATTGGAAATTATGTTTAAAGGGGAAGCAGTACATAAAAGTTTGGAAAGTTTGCAGCCTGACGATGCAATAGAAAAGAAAAACCCATTTTCTGAGAAATTCAAGCTGACTGAAGAAATTTGCGTAAGTAACAAGGAGCAAAATGTTAATTGCAAAGACAAGGGGGAAAATGTCTCCAGGACATGTCGGAGGTCTTCATGTCAGGACTTCCCATCACAAGCCAGAGGCCTGGGAAGAAAAAAATGGTTTTGTGGGCTGGGCCCAGGGCTTTGCTGCTTTGTGCAGTCTTGGAACTTGGTGTCCTGCATCTCAGCCATGGCTGAAAGGGGCCAAGGTACAGCTCAGGCCTTTGCTTCAGAGGGTGCAAGCCCCAAGCCTTGGTGGCTTACATATGTTGGGTCTGAAAGTACACAGAAGTCAAGAATTGAGTTTTGGGAACCTCCACCTAGATTTCAGAGGATGTATGGAAACACCTGGATGTCCAGAGAGATGTGTGCTGGAGGGGTGGAGCCCTCATGGAGAACCTCTGGTAGGGCAGTGAGGAAGGGAAATGTGGGGTGGGAGCCCCCACACAGACCCACTGGGGCACTGTCTAGTGGAGCTGTGAGAAGAGGGCCACTGTCCTCCAGACCCCAGCAGCGTAGATCCACTGACAGCTTGCACTGTGCACCTGGAAAAGCCACAGACACTCACTTCCAGCCTATGAAAGCAGCCAGGAGGGAGGCTGCCCAACAAGATAGGAACCCACCTCTTGCATCAGCATGACCTGAATGTGAGACGTGGAGTCAAAGGAGATCATTTTGGAGCTTTAAGATTTGACTGTTCTGCTGGATTCTGGACTTGCATGGGGCCTCTAGCCTCTTCATTTTGGCCAATTTCTTCCATTTGGAACAGGTGTATTTACCCAATGCCCATAGCCCCATTGTATCTAGGAAGTAATTAAGTTGCTTTTATTTTGTAGGCTCATAGGTGACAAGAGCTTGCCTGGTCTCAGATGAAACTTTGGACTATGGACTTTTGAGTTAATGCTGAAATGAGTTCAGACTTTGGGGGACTGTTGGGAAGGGCATGATTGGTTTTGAAATGTGAGGACACGTGATTTGGGAAGGGCCAGGGGTGGAAAGACAGGGTTTGGCTGTGTCCCCACCCAAATTTCACCTTGAATTGTAATAATCTCCAAATGTCAAGGGCAGGGCTGGGTGGAAATAATTGAATCATGGGGACGGTTTCCCCCGTACAGTTCTCATGGTAGGGTGTAAGTCCCATTAGATCTGGCGGTTCTGTAAAGGGCAGCTGCCCTGCACACGCTCTCATCTGCTGCCATGTGGGAGGTGTTTTTGCCCCTCTTTCACCTTCTGCTGTGATTGTCAGACCTCCCCTGCCCTGTGTAACTGTGAGTCCATTAAACCTCCTTTTCTTTGTGAGTTGCCCAGTCTTGGGTATGTCTTTATTAGCAGCCTGAGAATGGACTAATACACTGGGACTACAGGCATGTGCCACCATGCCTGTTTAATTTTCGTGTTTTTTGTACAGACAGGATTTCACCATATTGCCCAGGCTGGTCTTGAACTCCTGGGCTCAAGCAATCTGCCCACCTCCACCTCAGCTTCCCAAAGTGCTGGAACTACAGGTATGAGCCACCGTGCCTGGCCAGGGCATGACATTTGAGCCACATGGAAGGATGGGGTCTTGGACGTGTGGCAGTAGAGAGGTGCAGGAAGGGAAGGGGAGACCATGGGCGCAGCCACAGTGCTTTTTCATCCCAGAGTATAACACAGCCAATAGGTGCTGTGGACATAGCAGGTATTCATTCATTTCTTCATTTCTTCATTTACTCACCCAGGACTCTCTTTCCATGTTACAGAGCTATTCACCTCCTTCATGTAACCTGGGATTGCTGTGTTCCTGCTTCTTTTCACTTTTGGTGAATGTCCCTCTTGTGCAGCTATCCACAGTGTGTAGGTTAACCACCAAAAATGCAGGATTGAACTCCTGGAGTCCCGGGATCTATCAACATCCCTTCCCCCAGTTCCCTGTTACTGCCTCTGGGAAAAAGAAAGAAGATGTGGTCAGCTTCAAGATCCAACCTGAGGTCCTCCTCCTATGAGAAGAAAAAGAGGAGGCAAGCCTTTATTTATTTGTACTAATTTATTTTCTTTAGAGGTGGAGTCTGTTGCCCAGGCTGTGGTGTAGTGACATGATCATTGCTTACTGCAGCCTAAAACTCCTGGGCTCAAGTGATCCTCCTACTTCAGCCTCCAAGTAGCTGGGACTACAGGCATCCTCCACCACCATGCCCAGCTAACATTTCCACTTTCTGTACAGATGCTATGTTGACTGGCAGAGGCGAGTCTTTTTTTTCTTTCTTTCTTTCTTTCTTCTTTTTTGAGACAGAGTCTTGCTCTGTCGCCAGGCTGGAGTGCAGTGGTGTGATTCGGCTCACTGCAAGTGAGGAGAGCCTTTCTTGACTAGCTTCTCTGTGCAGGGCCATGACTGGCCTTTCCTCCACTCTTCCTCCATCACAGCAAGGTCTTCCCATGGGCGATTGTCCTGTATGAACTGCATGATCAGTGATGCCAACACCAGAGGTGGGTTTCTGGTCTCTCCTTGATATCAAGTCCCGCCACTCCTGATGGTGGCAGCCACCAAAGCCTCCAATTCACAGCCCATTTGCAGTGCTGTGACACTGCTGGGTCCTCAGTTCACTGCAGGATCTGGCCATTTCAGGAGTTCAGCCAGCATCTTCCTGAGGATGTACTGTGGTGACTCATGGTCAGCCCCCCGGGAGAATAATTCAGAATCTACTTGCCAAAATTTAACAATAGCAGCAACATTTTAATCGTCTCCTAGGAGTGACAGACGTCACTGCCTCCAGGGGAAGAGGAGGTGATCCACCCAGCTGCATCCTATTCATGGCCTCCCTTCCTCTCAGGTGGGTGGCAGTGTTGGCAGGATGGGGCTGAGGTGTGGGTGAAAGGTGGTGTCATTTTTTTCATGATCAGAGGATGTGAAAGGATGCTGCAGTTTTAATGATGTTCTTAGCCTCGGAGCCCTCCCCCATGTATAAACTGAGGGGATTGGACTGTATGATCCCTGTGTCTCCTTGCACCTCAGAGGTTCTGTGGTTCTGAACGTTGCAAAGCCCCTACACTACCCTGGAGGTGTTTCTGCCCCTGCAGCATGGGTAGAACCTGAAACCCTAAGAAAAGGGGTGATTCATCCAGGGTTTTCCCCCCATAAATAAGCTGTACTGAAAACAGCCCTTATGTCCTTACCTTAGCCAGTTAAACTTCTTATATTTGCTAGTCATTTTTAATTATTGGAAATTAAGACCAGGAATTGGGATTTCTGAGAAAGGAGAAACAAGTCAAACCTTCATCCCCTGCAGGGCCCTTGCCTTCATACCCTGAACTTCTTATAAGACATCAGAGTTTGAAGATGATGGAATGCAAGGATGGCTGGAGAAGCCATAGTAACTTAGGGAAGGGTGTTATACAAATGGCTTGTCACCTCTTTGAAGAGGTGACACCTCCAGATCGACATTTCCAATGTCAATCTCTCTCCACAGCTCCACCAAGATACTTCATTGTCATACCCCATGCAAATTTGCTCTTCCTCCTGTACACCCAACTTTAATGTCACCATAGAGATCACTTACTGTCTTTTTTTTTCTTCCTATTATCCGAACCCTTTTCCCATTTGGAAGAAATTCCAGTGTGTGAATCTGAAGGAGGTCCGATGTTCCTACTCCTGCCCCCTAGCAAGTGGGGCATGTGCACATGATGTAGGCATGGGCATTCAGACCAAACAAATGGGATTTTGGTTCTTGAGAGTGACATGAAGTCTGGAGGTCATTCACAGCAGCAGTGGAGGTGGGCAGGTGAAGCAAGTGTCCAGTGGTAGGAATGCTTTGGCTGTGACCTGTCCAGGCTGTTCTTGTGGCATGACACTGGTCCCAGGCCCTCTTTGTTCCTACGTGTTTTCTGAGTTTGGATCTCTAGCCTTGCCACTGATTCAGTGAGCTCTAATGAAAATACTTCTAATACATTATTTTCCTTCTTAGAGATCCAGAGTCAGTTTCTATTGTTTGCATCTGAGTCCTGGCTGGTACCCTCACCCTTCCCCTAGTCACTGGGTCAGGAAGCTGGGGATCCTTCTTGACTGTTCCTTTCTGGTTCACACACCACTGTCACTGGGATCCACTAATCCTGCCCCATAGTGTCACTTCTGTTGCCCTCTGCCACCTCTAGCCAGGCCTTCATTACATCTACCTGTTGCTGTTGCCCCCTGTCAATGGCTCCTCTGGCTGCTGGGTTCTTCCAGATGACGGTCATCTACTTCTGGTCAAACCTCAAAATCCAGGAGCAGACTATGTCCTGCAAAGGAGGTTTTGGCAGAGGAGAAAAAAGATAAAACTGGAGAAAAGAAAGATGTCCAGTGACTTTGAGTGAAGAAGGATGAGAAAAGTCAGGTGTACAAAACCCAGGTAGAACTCAGGTGTTACTGCATCTGCCTGAAGTCTTGAGGCTGCACAAGCTTCTCTCCCTTCATGCTACTTTTCCTTATTTTCTAAATTCATATCAATGAAAACATATTAATTACCCTTTAAATTGAAATAAATTAACTCAAGAAGATGCGGTTTTATCTTGCTTTTATAGTAGCTGAGCTCCCTGAGGATGCATTAATTGATTTTAAATCCAAATCAGCCTAATGCACTTGTGCACTTTGCTGGCTAATGGAAATTAGTGATGACTCCTGGAAGGGAAGGGCTGCGTGCCAATTCCCGTTTTTGCACATTTTTATCGCTGTGGGTGAGGTAAGCCCAGTCATGGGTGGAGAAGGCCCGGCAGCACTCAGCTCTATTTATTTAGTAAATATTTATTGAGCACCTGTTTTATGCCAAGGATTATACAAGCCACTGGGGAGCAAATGATGAATGAGACAACCTTGGTCCTTACCTAATGAAGTTTACAGCTGACCACACTAAAATACCTTTCGGGAGCTTCCTAGTTTTATTCCTGGGCTTCACTGAAGTTGGCTTTCACAGACAGCCAGGCCCATCAGAGAGCCTTGTCTGAAAATTCAGGCGACTTGAAAGTATGGACAGCTATGAGAGGGGGCCAGCTTGGCTGGACTTGCACCGCTCCTGCTCCCCAGGCTGTTTCTCCATGAAGACACAGCTTAGTATACAGAATTGATTCTAGAATGTCTGTGGAGATGATCTCGTGTTCTGTCTCTGGCACTTCCCCCTAGAGTTACCAAATTTAGCTAATAAAAATATAGGACATCCAGTTAAATGTGGATTTCAGACAAACCAATGAATAAATTTTTGTAGTGTAAGTATGTTCCATTCTATACTTGGAAGACAATGACATTCAACTAGACTGGGTGTCCATATTTTATCTGGCAACACTATCACCCACATTCCTAACCCATCCAGTTGCCCTGTGCCCATCGTACCGCTGAGTCCTGCCCTAAGGCAGTGCTTTCCCCAGAGCAGGAATGCGGAATCAACCTGCTCCCTTCCAAAATACACCTCTCATGAGGAGTATGCTAAATTTGAAGTCTACTCTCAGCTAGCTGTCCCCAGGTAAGAAATTCAATTCAGCCACCTTAAGTGAGCTCTGACTCCAAGCAAGGAACGATACACGCTAAGGAGAACACAGAGATGAGTGAGACACAGTTGCTACCCTAAGAACCCAGAGGCTAGCAGGCAAGGGGCGTAAGCTTTTCAAATAGTTGTAATACAAGATGGAAAATGACAAACGACTTAGGTGCCAAGGGAATGCAGGGAGGACAAGAACACAAGTATTAATACTGTGGCGGTGGGAGTCTTGAGAGCTTCCTGGAGGAGATGGCATTCACAAGTGACTAAACTCATGACAAACCTGTGAAACACGTACCTCAAAGTCCCCACAGCCCTAGCGCCCATCCCTGAGAAGTCACGTCACAGCTTGGATGTGGTCACCACAAAGCTCCTGGCAGAGCCCGCAAGTCAATCCCAGTCAGCACCCCCGATGAAGCCTGCACCGTCTTTGACCTAGAAGGGTGCCTCATGCTGCAAAAGGGGCATTTCAGAAACGGCATGCCAGGTGGGGTAATCAAAACCACCCCAAACCAGGAGAAAGGGCCTGTGTGTTTGGAGAGCTCCAAGAAGTCTCGCATAGCCAGAGGCAGGGCCTCCACGCCGGTTGTGTAGCTGGAAGAGTCCCCTGAGGTCCATCTAGGATGGAGCAGTGGAGAGTCCAGGAACCCAGGGAGCTTGCACTTCCATTGGAAAGCCAGGCTGGGGACACCTGCTCTCCCTGGAGGTGGGCCTCCCTGCCCACCGGCCTGCCCGGGCGCTGCTTCTGTTTCTGACACTCCTGAACACTGGCTATGCGGCCTGAGGGAAGGCCGATCACACGCTCAGTAAATAGTTAGCCATATGAGTCTGTGAACAGATAACACTTCAGAGTCTGCTTTGTGCTCGTACGGCCTTTAATAAAGGAGAAGAAAGGCTTCTCGTTCACTGCTTCCTGGTTAACATGAGCGAGCATTTTCCAGTCGGGCAAACATTTACTGCAGCGGTAAAGGGGCCCAGCCCTGATAATGCCCTGAAGGTGGCCAGAGAAGAAAGCCAAAGGCTCTGACTGCCTGTATGCCAAGGAAGTAGCAAAGCAAATGTCCCTCAGGGGCCGTGGGCACTCAGTATTGGAGGGATTCTTTGGACTGTGGTGGGACCCTGGGGATAATCCTGCACACTACGCATATTGTCCCCAGACCACCCCAGCACTGAGGTCTCTGGAGACAGAAGAGCCGCCAGCTGGTTAATTAATGCTCCCCCGGCAAGCTGGGCAGACAGGCTCCAGCTGCCTCCAAGCTGCTCTATTAGCAGGGCTAGGCTCCCTGGGCTGGGCGCAGCGTGGAGCTGTCAGGGAACGTCTTTGAGAAATTAAGGCGGCATTGCTAAGTGGGTACACATACCAGGAGTGAGCCAGCCTGCCTCTCTCTCCTCCTTCTGCCCGACAGTGTCCCCGCTCTGACGGGTAATGCATGAGAGTGTGTTTGTCCAGAAACTTAATTAAAGCTGGCTGCCAGATGGGACCAGTGTGTGCCAAGTTTCAGGCCGGGCAGGGGCAGGCTCCTGAGCCCCTCCTGGGTCCATTGCCCTGGTGGAATCTTGCTCTTAGACGCCCGTGGACCCCAACGGAAGAGTAGAAAAGATAGTACTGGTGAGGCCAGGTCAGAGCTTTAGGGGCCCATCCTCTTCCAACTGGCAGGAACTCTGCCCAGTGGGCTTAGCCCTCTCCGGGCCTAAGTGCTGTCCCCTTTCCTGAGTCCTCCTGGCCTTGATTCTGATCACCCTGTATGTTTTCACCTTCCTTGGGCCTCCATTACTAGGTTGTAGAGGCCTGAACTGTGATTGACATGACCCTGTTTTCACCAAACACTGGGGCCCCATGGGAAGGGCCCAACACGGGCATCCTCCCTTCTCCTCCTCCCTCCCACCAGGAGGGCTGAGCTGGAAACCACAGGAAGGGGCCGGGCTGGTTTGGCTGCTGAGGCTGAGCGCTGGAGCTGGGGAGACCAGGAAACCCAGGCTCGATTCCAGCGTGAATTGGAAAGAGCCCCAGCAGCTAGGGCATTGCTGGTTTGGCTGCTGAGGCTGAGCGCTGGAGCTGGGGAGACCAGGAAACCCAGGCCTGATTCCAGCGTGAATTGGAAAGAGCCCCAGCAGCTAGGGCATCCGATAAATAAGACTCTGAAAACCTGTGATGGCAAAGGATTTTTAGATGTTCATTAAACTTTAAAACCTTTGTTTTGAAACACAGTCCTCCCCATGAGGAGCAATATGTTTTAAAATTAATCTTTATGAATACAATGCATGCTCATGGGCAGGAATCAAAATAATGCAGAAGGCTGTGAAATGAAAGTAAAGGTGTCTCTGACCGGCCCGACGCCACATTCCCACTCACTGGAGGTCAACCGTCAGCGTCAGCGCAATTCTGCTTCAAAGAAACAAAGTCAGAATTGAAACTACAAAATTCAACTAGACTCTGAGTGGTACGTTTGGGATGGAAAAGGAAAGTGTGTGTATGTGTGTGTGTGTGTGTGTGCATGTGTATGTGTATGTGCACGTGTGTGCACGTGTGAGCATATGTGCGTGTGTGTGCGTGCATGTGTGTGCATGTGTGTGCATGTATGTGCATGTGTGTGCGCCTGTGTGCACACATGTGTGTGTGTGCGCACGTGCATGTGTGTGTGTGCACACGCATGCGTGTGTGTAAGCACAAGCCATGGTTTACCAACGCAGGCCCTGCTGCCAACTGCCTGGCTTCAGATTGTAGCTCCTCTAAACCGTGTTGCAAGTTGGACAGTTTGCTCAACTTTTTGATTCCTGTTTTTCTGTCCTCTGTAAATTGTAAATAATAATAGTACCTACCTACACAATTGTGGAGATCATGGTATTTTTTAGCTCATGGAAATATTGGTGAACCTGCAAAGGCTTATCAGTCTGTCCATGCACGGCTATCAACCCCACCTCCTAAAACCAACAGGAATTATAGGAACCCCTCACATATACGTACCACTGTACAGTTTAAAATGCCCTCACTTCCCTGGCAGGCAGCTGTGTTATCTCCTTAAGAGGTGAAGATACGGAGACATAGCGACTTGTCCAAGGTCCCATGGCTACAGAAGGCAGATCTGGGTCTAAAACCCAAATGGTGTCCTTTCCTGTGCTCCCAGGGAACCTCAGAGGCCTGTCTGGGCAGTGCACGCTGGGGCAGGTGGCCGCCGGGCAGAAAAAGAGTTCCTGCAGTTTCCTTGTCTTCTTCCCCTTGTGATTTGGTGTGGCCATTGGGACACAGCACTCAGGTCTCTCACCCTCAGCTTAGGGGCAAAAACACACAGATTAGTTTAGAGACAGGGCCTTGCTCTGTAACCCACACTGGAGTGCAGGGCATGATCACAGCTCACTGCAGCCTCAAAATCCTGGGCTCAAGAGATCCTCTTGCCTCAGTCTCCCGAGTGGCTGGGACTACAGGTGTGAGCCACCACATCTGGCTAATTTTTAAAGTTTTATTTTTAAAGACAAGGTCTCACTGCATTGCGCAGGCTGGTCTCAAACTCCTGACCGCTAGCCATCCTCCTGCCTTGGCCTCCCAAAGTGCTGGGGCTACAGGTGTGGGCCACCGTGCTCAGTCAAAAACAACTTTAGTAACGATTCTGTCTTCTTTCCTTCTCTCTTCCTTATTGAGCTTTCATGGTCTTAATCCATTTCACTGGCCGACATTTTTTACTTTTAAAAAGTGATTGTTTTTGCTGATTAAAAAAGTTATACCTGAATACTGTTGAAAATACAGACAAGCAAACAGAAAATAAAAATAAATGTCAGAGTAGAAGTGTTTTCTGCCCTCCTGGAGTTGTTTCTGAGGGTCCCACTGTGACCAGTGGCACTCAGAAATAGTGCAGAATCTTCAGCTGGGGGTCCCATCAGCCCCCTCCAGCTTCTGCCTACAACCTGATACCATGTGAAACTTTCCAAGGTTCACAGGATCCGTGATCACAATGACTTTGATCCGCAAATGGTGAATACAATTAGATAACAGCATGACTTAATAGTTTTTTAAGCTGCTTTTTAATTTAAAAATCCAGGTAAGAACTCTACCTTTCATGTGAAATTTGATGAAGTTTTTGGAAAAATTCATTTGGTCAGGGCACTTGAAAATGCCTCACTGCATCAGTTCTAATTCTCTTTGATATTATTATCAGTGGGCTGTTTTTTATCGAGACAGCAAACTTACTTGTCGAAATTAGTTTCAACAGACTGTTACCGTGCGTCACAGACTCAAAGACCAGTAGGGAGAGAGGGGTATGTAAGCCACAGTTACAATGCTGGGCATTGAGCGTCGTGATAAAGATGTGTACTGAGCGCGGTGGGAGTGCCCAGAACGGGACACCGATTTCACTCGGGTGCCTGGAGAAGGAAGTTCTGATGAAGCTTTACTGAGGAACTAGACACGGAGCTGGACCTTGAATGAACATTAGGAGTTTGTCAGGCAGAGAAAGGATGGAAGGCGGGGAAAGAAGCGTGGCAAGTAGCTTGATGTGGCCAGGGCAGAGGTGGATGCCTGGGGTTGAGAGGCGGGGAGCGGTCTGCAGAATGAAGAGATGCGGCTGAAGGAGCAGGTAGAAGCCAGACTGAGGAGGACCTTGTGTGTGCGCTGGGGAATTTGGTCTTCACAGGCTCTGCAGTAGCACTGCTCAGTGCTTTCTGGCCTCTGTGCCCTACCCTAGTTCTGTTTAGGAATTACTGGGTCTGCAGTAGGCAGGTTCGAGATAGAAGGGTACAGGTTCACAAACCCCTGGGAGGAAGTGTGCTGGGCTTCGGGTAGCGTGTAGAGGAGAAAATGGAGTGGGGTCGGCTCTGGAAGGAGGCTGCGTCCCTCTCACTGGCATGTTTACCCGTCTCCTTCAGGGTTCCTCTGGAAAGTTCTCGTGATTCTTACCAAGTATCTGCCTTCAGCCAAGTCGCTTATGAATATTAAAATACACACGCAGACACACGCTCACACTCGTGCACACACACACACAGAGCAAAGGGAAGCAATTAGTTTATTGGTTTAGTCCAAGAGTTTTAATATGGAACTGTAGGAAAATACTGCTGAGGAGGCTAGAAGGGAAAATTAACCTGTAAACAGACAAAAGCAAGGAAGTCAGATCTCATCTCCTCAGAGGCGTGTTTCAACTTCTGGCTTTTTAGAAAATTTTCTTCTCCCCTCTGATGGAGACAACAGAAACGGAAGGGCAAATGCCGCTGTCACTAGCCATTTGGGTTTTCCTGGGATTTGGGCCATCTGGGTTCTGTCAAGGTGAGGCACGTCTTCAGCAGCTGTGAAAGCCCTTGAATTTCCTGAGTTAGTAAGTGGGTCAGAGGGAGACAGCTGAGCTCCGCCACTTCCCACACACCCCAGCTTCCCTGCCTGGGCCCCTCGCATCCCCCGAGCCCCCAGCCAGGCGAGAAGGGAGCCAGAAAGGCATGGAAACAGCTGGTTCTACTCTGCACAGTGCTCCCAGGTCCTCACTCTCCCAGTTGCTGAACCTGCCGGACCACCGTGGGGCCATCAGGCTAAAGAGTGGAGGAGAGAGCTGGGGTCCTGGCAATACCAGCCCCTTTGTCTTGGCCTGCAGCATCTGTGGCTGGAAACAGAGCTCAGGAGGTGATTCAGTCCATCCTGGCTGCCAGAGGATGTGGTCACAGGGTGCAGGAGGGGACCATGGCGAGGCATTGGGATTCCACCCTTCAGGGGGACCGGCCAGCAGGGGCAGGAGGCCAAGGTCCTTGGCCCAGGGCAGGCCCACTTGTCTCTGATTATTTCTGAGTTCTCATCTAAAGTCAACTTTATTCCTAGAATGTCTAAAATGAGATGCAGATAGAAGGAAGAAAACGGGTCCAGCCTGGTGTGACCAGATGCCTCCCACATGTCCGTCCCTGGGGATTCAAAGATGAGTAAGACACATCTGTACAAGAGCTCCAGACATTTGTGGACACTGGCTAGTGCCCTCACCACGGCCCGGGGCGGGAGGGGAAGCAGCTCTCTAACCCACGCAAGAGTAGCTGAGGCTGCTCCAATCCCCGCAGCCTGACGTTCCTCCTATCTCATCCGTACCCCTCCCTGAACAACCAAAGAACTGAAGATTTCCCATCTCACCGGAGTCCAAGGATAGGATGGAAGAGTTCATCATAACACTTCGCTCTTCTACCAAAACCCAGAGAGACGCCAGACGTGAGTGCTGCACGGACACACCACCCGCAATGCCTTCGCAAGCCTTTGTGGAAGCCGCCTGCATCGCGAGTACATTTGTCATTGTTATGCTGGGAGCTTTCCATTTTCTCTGCACAAGAGCTGTGTCAAGTTCCGCTGTGGGTCATGGTGCCCCAGACCCAGCCAATAAATGAACAAATCCTGTGCCGTGGCAGCTCAGCTAATGAAGGAATAAATCCTGAGCTTAAAGATCGTCGGATCTAGTGTGCTTGTTGCCTTAATGAGGGTCTGAGGCCCAAGATACTGGTGCAGTACCCTGCTACATGTGTGTAGTGTGGCTCAGGGTGGCACTGAGGATACGCCTGGCACCTCCCGACGGGTTCACATGTCTCAGCTTGGGCAGTGAGAGTGTTTGGGCTGGAGTCTGGGTTAGTCTCCAACTGAAAACACCACCTAATAAGGTTGGCTTTCCACTTCTTTGAGGAGTTGAGTTTGTTGGTAACTTTCGTCCCTATGCGTACAAGGACAAGATTGGGCCAAGTTATGGGTCTTAGGGAGTAAGTATCATGTAAGCCTTGTCAGTGGCCAGTGGTAACCAAAAAGGTAATGTGGTTAATGGTTGTATTAATGGAGATATATGGTCCACAGTGAGGGAGGCACTGCCCAATGTAGGTACCATCCACTGTTCTGGACATCACCTTTTAGAGACACGGACAGAGGGGAGAGCCACAGGAGAGAAACCAGGCTCAGACAGGTCTGAATGAAGAGCTTGTCAGACGCGCAGGAGCTGAGGGATGTGGGAAGGTGGGGATTGGAAAGGACTTGGGAAGCAGGACTAGAGGATGTGCCCTCTTCACATTTCTGATCCTTGGAAAAGTAGTTAGGTATGTTCTACATGGTCCCAGGGATTAAAACTCAGATCTAGGAGGAAGGGACTGAGAAGTGGCAGTTAGCTCCTGGAGTTTACATTAGATGACTGTGAGGTTCTCTCTGCCCCAGATAGCCATTCCCACATTTCCTGGTCAGTTTCCTGGTGCTGAGTATCCTTTGGCTTTGCCTGCCCAGAGTGGGAGTTGCCAGACAATCTCCATCCAATGTGGCACCTTCGCCCCGTGGGCCTCCAGGGCACTGCCATCTTCACCCGATGTTCCACAGCTGGCATCAGTGCTCAGGGACTGAGCTCAGTTGGAGGAGTTTCGGGATGTCCAAAAGCATGTTCCGGCCCTGTGTCCTGGGTGCCCTGCCTCAGCCTCATGTGTGAGGGGAGTCCATGGGGTCATGTGTGAGGGGAGTCAGTCATGGGGAATAGGGCGCTGGAGGAGAGGGCAGGAGGAGTTGTGGGTTCTGGGCCGGGCTCCCCACTGCTCATCTTGGGATCTCCAATGAGGCTCATGTTCCTTATGCACACTATGGTCCAGAGAGGGGAGCAATTCTTGGTTTCTTGGGGCTTCCATCTCTCCCCTCCAGCCAACTGGTCTTAATCAATCAAAAAATATCAGATCCTAGGATACTTATCACCAGCAATAGTAGGCAAGCGTTGCACAATGATTTTAATGTCTTCGATTCAACCTGTTGGGTCTGTGAGAAGCTACAGAACCAGCCTCACGAAATTTGCAGTAGCGACAGCGTGTCAGGGGCTGAGTTCCCCATCAAAACACTCTGGGGCTTTTTCCTCTGAAAATGACAATAGGATCCCCTCGAGGCCAGATGAATCTGTGCTTAGTGGCACCTTCTCCCTGGGAGACGCAGTTGCAAAGCAGGGTCTAGTTCTTTGAAACCAAATGATCTCGTCAAGCCCAACTCAGCCCTCCTGAGAACCAGGAGGAGAAGAGTTTTTCTTCCCCAGAGACTGGCCCCCAGAGAGAACTCGAGAACAGTTGCTTTACTAAACACACAGCTTCCTGCAGCAACACCAGGCCCCAGACTTTGTTAGTCTAAAGAGCTCACTTTCCATGAAAATATGGCCTCAACATATCATATAATTAGAAGCCCTCATCCCCAGGATAGTCTCTGAGATGTGTCCTCATGTTCATGCATGCCTGAAGGACCAGTAAACACATTCAAGTTCTGTACATAAAGGTATTTTACAATCTGGGATGTGGTTCTTAAGAAACAATAAAATAGATGCAAGGCTTTCAAAGTCCAAATTTTCTTTTTCTTTTTCTTATTTATATATATTTTGAGATGGAGTCTTACTCTGTCACCCAGGCTGGAGTACAGTGGCACAATCTCATCTCACTGCAACCTCCGCCTTCCAAGTTCAAGCAATTCACCTGCCTCAGCCTCCAGAGTAGCTGGGATTACAGGTGCTCACCACCACACCTGGCTACTTTTTACATTTTTAGTAGAGATGGGGTTTCACCATGTTGGCCAGGCTGGTCTTAAACTCCTGACCTCAAGTGACCCACCTGCCTTGGCCTCCCAAAGTGTGGGAGGCATGAGCCACTGCACCCAGCCAAATTTTCTTTTTAAATATCTGATTTTCATTTACCCTGTCCACTGTCCAAAAAATGAACTTCCTGATTCTCCTCTACTCTTCCTGCTCCTCCCTCCCTCCCCACCAGCTGATTACACCACCCCAGTGTGCCCTTCTGTCGCCCCCTCCTTCAAAGATCCAATATTTGGCATAGGCTAGTCTCTTGCATTGGCACAGAAATATAATTAAAAGTATCCTGAGGCCACCAGTGATTATCGAGATGACCTTAGACAGGCAGTGAACAGCTCAGTACCGGAATTTCATCGTCTGGAAACTGCATGATAGTAGTACCCATCTCTTGGGGGTGTAAGGATAAACGGGATGATAGAGTAAGAAGATAGTTCTGGCACATAGTAAATGTTCAGTAAAATGCTAACTGAGCTGTGGCTGCTGAGATTTTTCAGACTCCAAATATCTCTTGACCAGCTCATCAGCAAAGCCCATCAGAGATTCCGTCCTTGGATTTACTGAGGAGTTACTCCTTGTTAAATTAAATACACTAACAGCCCTTTTTAATTTGGCTTATTAGCGTTTACCAGAAAACCAATCACACAGGAACGTGGAAAGAGCCCAGAGGGACTCTGTTTTTGCGTCTGTGGAATGGGAACCGCACAGGGCTGTTTCAGGGATCGATTCATACGTAGCCTGTGACGGTCAGAGGTAAAAGACAGAGCAGACTTGAGGGATGCTGCTGCTTCCCTCCTGGAAGGTGAGTGCCTGGCCTCTCTTCCCTCTTAGCTTCCCCTTCCCTCTTCCCACAGGACTCCAGCAGAAGAGGCAGGGAGCCTGGTATCAGAGTCCATGGCACGGGTGCGTGGGGCCAGGATTGTTGGGGAGAACATTCCGGGATACCTCTTCTTTCTCTGCCCGACTCATCACCAAGGACAGTCAGGCATGACTGGAGAAAGCAGAGCTCACTCCGGGCCCCACCTGGGCCCCACACCCTCTCAATCTCGCTCCAGCCTTTCTTTCCCTTGCTCACAGCTCGCTCCCACCATCTCCTGTTTCTGTCTGTCAAGCTCAGAGTGGTGATGCAGAGCACAGGGCCTGGACAACGAGTGGCCTGTGTCCTTGCTCTCTGCCACTCCCTCCTTCCCTGCCTGCCTTTCACCCTCTCTACACACAGTCATCCCACATAATGGACACCCACTCCCTGTCAGGTGCCAGATGGGTGCCAGGGGCATGACGGTGTCCTGGACAGATGGGATTCCACCCCCACACGTTCAATCACCCAATATGAGCTGTGTGACCTTGGGTGAGTCCATGGCTCTCTGTGTCTGCTTCCTTCTTTCCAGGCCTTTCTCTGACACTGAGGCCTTCTCTGGTCTGTGATTTGTGGTTAAGCCAACGCTTAAATGCCACAGAGGCGAGGCTGCAATTTTAGCTACAGCCCAAGGACAATCAGATTCAATGCCTGTTCCTCCCACGTGACTGTAAAACACCCACTTCCCCAAGCCCAATTTATTCATTTTCTATTTTAAAAACCATAACCAAAATCAAGCCCCAAATATGTGCCTAATGGCCATGCAATTGATTGGCCAAAGCATTAAGCTGCCCACCAGTTAGCAGCGGAACCGGCTCCTCCCTCGCTGTGGAAACCAGCCTCACAGCAGAGTCTGACCTACCCAGGCCCTGCCAGCCCCGCCCGGGACTAGAACAGTGAGTGGGGTGGCCCAGGGTTTCTCCCCGGGGCAGTGTCCTCATGCAGGAGCCCCGTGCATAAGCTGTCGTTTTGGCAGAGTGAGGCTGCCTTCTGCAGACGGCATGCTCACACAGGCAGCCTCTCGGGCAGGATCCTGGCTGGTCTCCCATGAGTCAGAACAGCTGTGATCACTCCAGGAGGCCCATCTGGAACGGCTTAGGTGCTGGGAGGGGTCTTCTGGGCTGGTCTTGAACCTGTGTTTGCATAGCAAGCACACTGCTTTCATTTATATTGTGTGTTATAAATCAATACACATAGCAATCTTCCATAAAATGCAGGTATTCATACTTTACACAAGAATGCAAGAACAGAATGTCCATGTGGAAGATGATTACCCTAACTCTGTGTTGGGTGCCTTGGGGTGGAGACTTGGGTGGCAATTCTAAAGGTTTCCCTCCTGAATGAGCCACCAGAAGCAGCCCCTGGGAGGGACCCCTGTGGCACCACTCCTAGCTTTAGTTTCTTTATCTGGAAAGCTGCAATCAAAGCCTCTGTTCGCACACAACTTTTTAGAATCAAATCAAACAAGCAAACAGGTATACAACTTTTCATGAGGTGTGAAGTTCTCATACACAAGGAGAGTGTCATTGTCATTTTTATTGCAATCTGGTTACCCAAAGGGAACCAACACGGTAAAGCAAGTTTCCCACAAACTCCTCTTGGAGGCTTCTTCCAGTTTCTCCCGTTCCCCACCCTCTCTTGTGGAGTCTGAGGATGGCACCTGGCAGCCTCTGTGGACTGACTCAGCAGCACACGTCCGCTCAGTTCATGACCTCAGATGTCCCTCAAAATCTGCTGCACTAAATCCAGTTTGTTCCAACTCCTCTTTGGACAAGAATGTGAGTTTGCACTTGTGCCATGAATTAGGTGATAAAAGGGGGCTGGGCAGGACTGAGTCTTATTATAGCTCTGGGCTGTGATTCTGGTCACGGAGTTCAAGCTTCATTGTTCCCAGCAGCCTAGGGACTCAGGACTTCAGAAATCCTCAGCAATGGCTGCAGTGTCTGCAGTGACAGCCAGTGCACGTCCCTCGCCTGCAGCGGCATGAAACACACACAGGCCTCGGCCTCCTCAGTCCTGTTCCTGACACCCAGCTTACCTACCTGAGACCCCGTCCAGGACTGTCTAAGGACACCCAATGCTTCTGGGCTGGGCTGGGGCCTAGAGTGACTCCAGTCGCCCCGCTTTCATTTTACAGACGGAAACCAGATGCCCAGAATGAGTAAGGACTCACCTAGGTCACGGATGAGTTTGTGGTTGTGAGAATCTTAACTGCCAGGCTCAGCTGGGTTAATGGTGTCCTCGGAATTACCGGTACCTGCGAATGTAACCTTATTTGGACATAGGGTCTTTGCAGATGTCATTAGCAAGTCAAGATCGTACTGGATTATGGTAGGCTCTGAATTCAGTGACTGGTGTCCTTGTAAGAAGCCCATGTGAAGACAGAGACACACCGAGGGTAGAAGGCTGTGTGACAACAGAGGCAAAGACTGCAGTGATGCAGCCACAAGCCGGGGAATCAATGACAACCAGCAGACGCGAGGGAGAGGCGAGGAAGGGTTCCTCCGTTGAGCCCTCCCAGGGCGCAGGGCCCCGCCACAACTCCAGACTTCTGGCCTCTAGAAGTGTGAGAGAAGGAATTTCTCTTGTTTTAAGCCACGCAGTTTGTGATACTTTGTTACGGGAACGCTGGGAACCGAATACACAGGCCAAGGCCCTCTCTGCTGTTTCCTGGAGCAGCAGTGACAGGGACGCGACCCACCTCACGGAGTGCCACGCTGAGCCTGAGCTAAGCAGCTGACATAGATCATCTGAAGTAATCTTCCTGAGAGGCGCAGGAAACGATTATTATTATCCTCGCAGCAGCTCTATAAGGCAGGGTGCTTTTTTCAAACTGTAATTTTGAATAGTAATATAGTCATATATTTATATTTTATAAAACTATAAAAGCTCCCAAAGGTTGAGACACACAATGAAAGGTCTCTCTCTCACTCCACGCCATCCCCTGCTACCCAGTTCCCTCCTCTGGGGGAGCCATGGTCACCAGGGTCTTGCAGAGTCTTCCAGAGCTCTTCCATAAGCAAACCTGCAAATAAGCTAAAATATCCTCCCGCTTCTAAACACACACCTTTTGAAAACACAAATGTAATATACTATACAGATGGTTCCTCGACTCGTTTGTGCGTCCTGGAGGTTCTGTCCTCGTCTTCACAACACTGGACCGAGATGGGCATCCTGACTTCTTGAAATGCCCCTTTCTGGGGCCACCCCCTCCTTGCTTTCCTTTCACCCTATCGGTTGCTCCTCTGTAGGACCCTGCGCTGACTTCCCCTCCCCTCCCGTCCCCTCCCTTCCCCTCCCCTCCCCTCCTCTTCCCTCCTCTTCCCTTCCCTTCCCCTCCCTCAGTGTTGGTGAGCCCTGGGCTTACCTTGCCTTCTCCTCACCCCTCCCTGTACTCTTTCTCCCACATCAGCAACTCACGGCCATCTCCACTCACTGACTCAAACCAGACCCACACGCTCCCCCATCTTCAATCTGTCCTGAGTCCTGGGGCTTCTCGCCCCACTGGAGCCATTTGACTCAACTGCCTTCTTCTCCCCATCTCCAGTGCCATCACCGCTGTTTGGATGAACGGAGGCAAGATGGCGCACTTCCGGGTTCTTCTTCACCACCAGCTCTTCCCGCGCGCGCGAAAATGCAGCCGGCGCCCAGGAAGGTGCAGATCAACTGGGCATGCGCCAGGTGACGTCAATCCGAAGAGACCAAGATTTACCTGGTCGCACCTGCCGAATGCCCCCGACACGCCCGTGCCCCGCCTATTGCCCTCCCGCTCCTAGAAAAGCCGCGCTCGGCCAGTGAGCCACGCGGCCTTCTCACAGCCCCACTCCTGTTGGGATGTCAGGACTGTGGGAACTCCGTCCGAGAGCCCCACCGGGGAACTCTGCCAGCCTCCTTTGCCGGAGGCCGACAGACCTCTCCCTACCCACCTTCTTTCCCTGAAGCTAGGTGACCAAAATAAACTTGCAGTTTTGCTCCTACCCTTGCCTACCCGCTGGTTCTTTTGTGCCTGCTCGGCTGGTCTTAGAAAAACAAATCAACCGCGACCCACTGGGGACCTGCAATAGGCTTCTGGCTGGTCTCATGTCCATTCTTAACCTGCACACCACCCTGCAGTCCCTCTTTGCCAGCAGCAGCCACGTGATCATCTCAACATCTTGGTGGCCGCCCCCTGTCTGTAGGATAAATCCAGACTCTCTTCCCGGCTTCCCAGCTCTTCAGGACGCATCTCCTACCTCTCCCTCCAGCCTCACCTGAGACCATTCTCCCTTCGTGCCACTGGCCTCTCAGTGTCCTGAGTTCACCAAACTCTGCTCCCTGTACCTGGCAAGCCCTTCCTCTGGTTAGCTCCTCTTCCTTTGAGGCTCAGCTTAAGTGTGTCGCCTTTTGGTGAGATCGCCTTCCTGAGTCTCCTGTTATTTTCTATCTCAGTCTGTGGTTTGTTTTCCTCATAGCACTATGGCTGTGATTGTGATTGTGTGACAGAAAGTTTGCGGTTTGACTCTACCCTTCATGTAAACTCCATGACGGCAAGGACCGTGTCCATCTCAGTTGCCGTTGTATCCCTAGAGCTCAGCACCCTGCCAGACACATAGTAGGCCTTTCAATAAAGGTCTATTGAATGAATAAGCAAATCTCCGTTTTACAGATGGAGGACCTGAGGGCGACAGTGGTTGAATCACTTACCCAAGGTCACACAGCAAGTAGAGCCAAGTCTTGACACCAGGTAGCCTGATTCTAGAGATGGAGTTTATATGAGATCAGTTGTAAGAGAGGGACAGATGGTCATTGTGTACATTTGACCTTTCCCTACCTACAGAGAAGGAACAGAATCCCACGCTTTTATTGCAGTAGGAACCAGACCTCTCTGAAGGCTTATCCTCCCTCTCAGTGTATCCGATATGAAGACCCGTGGAACTGGGATGTTGCCTTTGGAGTAATTTGCTGCCTGCTTAAACGTTCTGCATCTGCGGTGAATAAGACAGACTTTTTCAGGACTGTTGGTTAGGAGGCAAAAAGTTCAAATTGTCTTGCAGAAATGTTGAGCCTTTCAAATGTTCGGCTCCTTCCTTCTCACTGAATGAAGTTCAACCTTTATTAAACAGTGTGACCACGGCAGGGAGCCCTCGAAGGTAAGGAGTGGGGGCTGGGAAAACTGCGCTGTACTTTACAGCAGCCCTTCAGCTGCATCTACAGGAAGGGGTGAGTTGTTGCTGCCCTTTCTCTGGCGGGGGCGGGGGGTGGCAGGCCAGGGAGGCATTTCTCTCCAGCCCAGCTGACGGGAAGTGCATTGTGTGCTAGGAAGCACATGTTCTTCCTTCCTTTCTTCCTTGTGCTTGTGTAGAGAATTTTCATAACATTATCCCCTTTCCATTAAGATCCCAGAAGCGGGAGGGGACCCAGGAGTGGGGGAGGAGGGAGGAGAAGATAGCGGTTCTTACATCTTTTTCTGTTTCCTTTGAAAACTTTGAAATATGAAATACACACAGTAAGCCACACCTTTCATAAGTGTCCTGGATTAGATTCTTGCTGAGCAAATGTTTACATGGGGAGGAGCTTGAGAGGCGCGGATTTCCCCACTCCACAGACGTTGGGCTTGGTCCCGCGACTTGCTGTGGCCACTGGAATGTGGCAGCAGTCAGAGGACACCAGCTCCAAGCTGAGACCTGAGGAGGCCTGTATGTTTCCATTTCCCTGTCTTGGGCTCCTGCCTTTCACCCTTGGAGACCATGCCTCGGAGGCTGCCAGTCAAAGGAGACTGAGACCTGTGGAGCGGCCTGCCCTCAGCCCCCAACCAAGCCCCACTGAGAACAGCTGAACGACTGAACACAAAGCAGTCGGCAAGAAATAAATGCTTATTGTCTGCCACTGGGTTTGGGGATGGTTTGTTATGGCAACAGCTCATTGGAGCAGTAAGTGTACAGCTCAGTAAATTTTCATAAACAAATGCAGCTTTGCAGCCAGCACACAGATCACACAGAGCATCACCAGCACCCCAGGAGACCAGCCTCCCTGTACCCTGTTCCAGCTGTTATACCTCCCTAGGTAAGCACTGACCTGACTTCTGATAGAAGAGTTCTGTCCCTTTTCCTCCTTCAAATAAAGGAAACATACAGAATATCCTCATCTGTGTTTCTTCCACTCAACATCACAGCTGTAAGATTTGTCCTTATATTATTCCTCATAGTTGTAGTTCATATATTCTCACTGCTATTGCGTTAATAGACCGCAATTCATTTTCCCATCAATACTATCTTAACACAATAGCAATGAGAATATATGTACTACAACTGGGAATGGGAAATAGAATGGGAAAATTCACTAGGAGTGAAATTTTACAAAGGTATATATATGTGTGTGTGTATATATATATACACACATATAAATATATAGTATCGGTTTGGGTAGTGAAAATATGTGTAAGAGGTGTATATTCAGATGTGTAGATACTGCGGAACAGTTTTTGCATCAGTTTATGCTCTCAAAACAGCTTGTGGGAGTTTAGGTTGCTCCCCATCATCCTCACCAATACTCGGGATTTCCTGTCTTTTTCGATGTAGTCATTCTGACGGGTGTGTAGTGTGATTGCATTGTGGTCTGTGATTTGCATTCCCCTGATGACTAATAAACTTAAGCAATTCTCCATATGTTTACCGGCCATTTGGATATTTTCTTTGTGAAGTATCTGATCAAAGTTTTGTCCATTTTTTGAACCTGGTTTTCTGTCTTTTTCTCATTGATTTGTAGAAGTTATTTATGTATTCTTGGTATGAGTCCTGTATGTATTACACATACCTTCTTCCACTCTGTGGGTTGCCTTTCTCTGTTCTCAATAGTATCCTTTGCTGAACAGAAGTTCTTCCTGGCAATATAATCTATCAATATTATGGTTAGGGACTTTCTTGTCTTGAGTGAAGAATCATGATCTACTCCAAGATATTCACCTCTTTTCCTATGTTTTGTTCTAAAAACGTTTTTGATCTGTGACTCCATTGGAATTGATTTATGCGTGTGCTGTGAGATAAGGGTTAAAATACATTATTTTTCTATGATTAGCAAGTTGACCCAGACCACTTAATGGAAAAGGCCACTCTTTTCGCCACAGCACTGCAGCGTCACTGTTTTGCATTTGAATCGACAAAAATGGTTTTGAGAACATGCTTTCAGGCTCGGGTGGCGAGATTCACACCCCAGCTTTCACAGCACAGCTGCGGATTTGGAGTAAGTTCCTTCCTACTTCTGAGTCTCAGTTTCTTCGTCTGTACTTGACAGTAATAAAACTTTCCATTTCAAAGTTTTTAAAACATCAAATGAGAAACTGTATGCAAAGTACAAAAAAACTGTACTTAGTACAATGCCTGTGAATGAATGCTGTACATGCCTGCTGTACATGCCTGCTGTTGTTATGACCATGACCACTGCGATGTTCCTGGTGTTAGCAGACCTGAAGTCAAACGGGATTTTCCTGATCTGGGGAACAATGTGTGGTCTGTGCTTAATTCGGCTTCCACGTCAGACAGATGGAGCACTTCAAGCTGGCTGTGATCTTCTCCTCTGTCCCCTACCTATCCTCAGGCACTTTCACTCCAGGACCCTCACAATTTCCAGCCTTTGTTTTCCTGGCCTTTACATGACATCGACAACCTCCTCAAATATTTCCCACTTTTTCCCCAACTCACTACAGCTCTGCTTTCGAAGCTGTAGTCCCAGCTTCCCTCGTGAGCTGACATTACTGAACACACCTTCCTGGTTTGTTTGTAATACCCAGCCAAGCTGTTGGCCTGTCCAGCAGGGAACCAGAGGATGCTTTTTTAGGACAACATCCTGTCTTTGTGAAATTGCTTTGTAGAGCAACAGCTGAGAAAGAAGCCTGCTTGGCCAGTGTCTTTGGCAGTGAAGTTTCAGCTCAATGCGAAACATAGATAACATAAACACCAGACATTTCACACATCAACCTAGTTAGAGATATGTGATCTTGATGATTTAGAATGTCGTTGGGCACGCCCATCAGCAAGGCGAGTTCATATTCCCACTGAAGCTGGAGCAACTGAATTGGAAGTAAGTTCCCTGAGGTCTGGCTTCTGTCTATGGAAATGCCAGTGGTTTATTTGTGTTTTCAGAGGGCTGCAGATGTTACCATTTGTGATTTTCAAGAGCAAGTGAAATGTCTTTCAGGAAGATGGCGCTAGAATGGTCTGATATCCTACATCCTGCATGTGAGGCTTTGTTAACGCCGGGGCCAGCCTCCCGGGCACAGCGCTCATTTGTTCCACCTCCACACACACATGAGGCGTGTGCTGTACAAGGAATACAAAGACAGATGTTCTGCCCTTCACCGTCCTTTCACTTAGACTGTAACACTTAACTCCCAGCATTTCATACGGCAGCCAGACATTTCTAGAACAAACGCTGGTCTTGTTTTTAGGCCTTTCATGTCATGCCTGTTTTTGTACTCTGATTTATCAAGACTTCTACTGCCAGGCGCAGTGGCTCATGCCTGTAATCCCAGCCCTTTGGGAGGCCGAGGCGGGTGGACCACAAGGTCAGAAGTTCAAGACCAGCCTGACCAACATGGTGAAACCCTGTCTCTACTAAAAATACAAAAATTAGCTGGATGGGGCGGTGCACGCCTATAGTCCCGGCTACTCAGGAGGCTGAGGCAGGAGAATCACTCGAACCCAGGAGGTGGTGGTTGCAGTGAGCTGAGATCGTGCCATTGCACTGTAGCCTGGGCGACAGAGCGAGGCTCCATCTCAAAAAAACAAAAGCAAAGAAACAAAAGAACAAAAAACTTCTATTTGGGCCTTCAGGGCTATTCCCTCTGGGTGAAGATGGTGTAGCAAGCCCCTGCAGAGTAGAGATTCTCAATTCGGCTTCATCACCAAGGTGTTCTACTTTGATTTCCACTAGGAAGCATCTCTTTAGTCTCTACAGGTATTTTAAAGCTAAATCAAGTTGGTATCTAAAGTCTTCTTGATCTTGTTACCCTGTAATCTGTAGCAAGATGTGAACACCTTTTACACTGACCTTGGAGATATTTGGAAATCATGCCTCTTTCAGTGGAGTGACAATTTATTGGGAACTTTTCAAGAGATGTCAGAGCCAGTCCCTTCTGCTCCCTTCATTTAAAAAAATTATGTATCTATTTCCAATTATAAAAATTCTCATGCCACATATTGTCTGTGGCATTAAATCATTGGTGGACTCATAAAAGAAGGTTTTGTGTTTTCAAAAACATTTTTTATTATAGCTGGTTTTCATGTTACAACATGTCTTTCTGCAACTGCTCCCTAGACCAATAGTTTCCAAGTTTTTTTTGAATGGAAAATACTTTCATCAGTAAAAATTTCTAAGCATCTCTTTCCGAGCATGTTCTATTTATTTACCAATTTTGTTGTGCAACAGAGAGAAAGCAGAATAAGTGCCCCCACAGTTTTTCTAAAAAAGCTGCTAACATGTTCAGGCAGGACTTATCATGATAGCAAGACTCATCCAGAGTTTGCCAAATCCACTAGCATAGAGAAGTCAAACCCAGAAATGTCTAAGTTCATTGAAGGTGGGGAATTCATAAAAGTAGGGAAGTCTTTTGCTTTCTCCTCTGCAAACTGTGGGAAAGGAAATGGGAGGTACTTACCTACTCCAGGCCAGGTGAGGGGATGGGAGGTACTTACCTACTCCAGGCCAGGTGAGGGGATGGGAGGTACTTACCTACTCCAGACCAGGTGAGGGGATGGGAGGTACTTACCTACTTCAGGCCAGGTGAGGGGACTCAAAAAGGTGGGGAGCTTGTGCAAGAAAGGGAGCGACAGACCTGCCCCCAGCCTGAGGCTTGTTGAGCTGCCTGAGATCACCTTGTCTCAGTGGGGTGTGGGGAGAGAAGTGTCTTGAGAGACTGACAAGCATCCCAACCTATCGGAGAGTAGATTACATGACAACTGGAGTCTTCCACATATCCAGAGACTGTGAAGGTAGGAGGCTTGCCGGGGCTGCCTGGGACTCAGGTCAAGCAGGAGAGACGAGGTGGGAGCAGCCTGCATTGGCATGGACTGGCCAAGCAAGGATGCCTGAGCCCCCATAGGCCAAGTGGATGGTCCAGAGGACTATCAGGTGCGAGCCCTCTGGAGGGGCATCTCCCAGGAGGTAGCCTGTAGAGTTGATGAGAATCCAATGACAGCAACAACAACAAAAAACAGAGATGTACAGGAGCTAAGGAGGGAGTTTTACAAGACAGTGCCCTGCTAGTGACAGGGACAGTGAGTGCCATGTGTGGGTCTCCCTTGGAGAGGAGGAGGCAGAGGGACATCACCAAATAACACACAGACACGTCCTGTGAAACAGACAGGACTTGGGGGATGCCCACCAGCAGAAGGCACCAGTAGCCAGATTAAAAGAGCACAACCAATCATGTGAGTCTTTGCCCTTTTCCCCTCTGCCCCAACCTGGAGGAGCTGGGGATGGGAGGGGAGAAAGATATGAAGAGCGAGCGGAGGGAGAGTGAAGGACCACCCCTCTTTCCCATTCCCTGTCACCGGCCCTCAAGCCATGGGTGGGCCTGAGGTCGGGGAGAGAAAGAGTGCTCAACTGCATGGGAGTTAGAGGTTGGATTCGGACCAGCCTGAACTGTTTAATACCTGAACCGGAGGCCGTTTCAGATAGTTGGAAGTAACCAGAAAGCTGAGTTATCTTCTAAGATGTCATCGAGGAGGGGAAAAAGATATCCAGAGAAGCATGTCTGAAGGCAGCACCGTGAGAAAAATGAGGCTGTTTCTGGTTTGTTCCCTACCAAGGTCAGTCTACTCAATAAACAAACGATGCTAGAAGATCTGGAACTTTCCTTCTTTTCTTTTCTTTCTTTTCTTTTCTTTTCTTTCTTTTCTTTTCTTTTTTTTCTTTTCTTTTCTTTTCTTTTTTTCTTTTCTTTTCTTTTCTTTCTTCCTTCCTTCCTTCCTTCTTTCTCCTTCCTTCCTTCCTTCTTTCTTTCTTTCTTTCTTTCTTTCTTTCTTTCTTTCTTTCTTTCTTTCTTTCTTTCTTTCTTTCTT
>NW_012118932.1:3160194-3171360 GCF_000951035.1 Colobus angolensis palliatus
CTTTCTTTCTTTCTTTCTTTCTTTCTTTCTTTCTTTCTTTCTTTCTTTCTTCTTTCTTTCCTTCTTTCTTTCTTTCTTCTCAGGTAAAAATAAACAAAATGGAAGTCCTAATATTATCAGCAGTAGCTCAGCACATGCAGTCCCTGGGGTGAGCTGGGTGAGCTCTCAGTTTGGAGGCCAGAGCTCCAATGTGGTCTGTTCAGTTGGAACCCAACCTGGAACTCGTGTGCAGACTGAGGCCTTGGAGTCCGAGGCACTTTCCCCAGCTCTGAACAAATGCCAGCCCAGACTGCTCACCCATTCTTCAGTCAGCACCCATTTCCTGCCTGTTCTCAAGCGTCGGGCTCTGTGCTTGGAGGGTCCTTGATAAATAAAGCAGACAGGATCTCTGCCCTTGAGAAGCTTACAGTCTAAGACTAGAAAACACGGTATAAACACACACACAAATACATGCTTATAAATTGTAGTCAGTGTTATAACAGTGGCATTTTAAAAAATAAGTACGGTACAGTGATAAAATATAGTGTATGTACAGTTGGTGGAGGCAACCCACTGGCAAGACCCCTACCTAACCACTGCAGCAGCTGAAAGGTACATGCACAAAACACCCAGCAATGATTGTGCATGAAATTGGACATTTTTATTTTAGAGGAGTGTATTCCTGAAAGGGAAATGAGAATGGGGTGTGTGTGTGTGAGTGTGTGATCTACTCTGAGTAAGGAAACATGCTGGGCAGTGCTGTAGAGAGAGATTTAGTAGGTCAGTCTAAGCCAGGAGCCTCTTGGCCAGCCTATGTGTATTTAGGAATACCTGAGCATCTCTGAACCACTGAGAGGAGCAGGGCAGTGAACGTGCCTATGGGACCCAGCCCTAATGCGTCTGGGCTAGGAGCAGACCAGTGGGGCAGGAAGAAAGGGCCTCAGAGGATGTCACAAGGAATGATGTAGATTTCTCCTTGAGACAAGCCACCATTTGGCACAAAGCTTCTGCTCTAGGCCACTGTCTTAGCTCCTTTGCTCTCCAATTTTTGGTCCAAGGTACGAATGATAATATCACATCTCTACTACGTGCTGCACAACTTTCGAGGTGGCTTTATACATGTAATGTCATTTAAACCCCACCGCAACCTCACGGTGCAGGCGTGAGTATCTTCATTTTGTGATGAAGGAGCTGGGCTCACACTCGTCAAGCCCTTTGGCACATTGTGTGCAGAGCCGCGCTCCTGCCGCAGACCTGACTCTCTGCAGTACCTGAGCTTCTTCCTCCAGCTCACAGCGCCTTGGAACACACCCTGGACCTTGAGCATCCTGAGGGCTGGGACCATGTCTCACTCATCTCTGTAGCTCCCAGAGCCCAGCATTGTGAGGAATGCAGTCGCTCATTTATTTATTCATCCAAAATAAATATTTACTGAGCACTAATTAAGTTCCAGGACCTGTGCTGTAGGGTCATTAAATATTTGACAAATGAAGGAGGGGAGGGAGGGAGAAAAGGGGAAAACAGCCCGGGGGCAGCTGGATGTACAGTGGGGCCCCGGGGCTGTGTGGGAGGCGGGCAATGCTGTGGGGCGGGAGGAGCCCTTGGCTGGCACTCGATCCCTGGCTCTGGCATTAGCTTGCTGCCTGTCATTGCCTCTCCGGGCCTTAGTTTTTACAGAACTTTCCAGTGCTCCTCAGGCGATTTTTTGACAAGTGATTTTGAAAGCTCCATCAACTGAGCAAACCATGGGGCCTGCCCATGCCTTTCACTTGTGTCGCCTCGCCGTGGTTCGCAGTGGTTCGGATGAGTCCTGCTGAGAAGGAATCTCTTCCTGAGGAATGAATATCTTTTGAAGATTAATTCGTGCATGAAGTTCGCTTTTTAGTATCTTTTTATTTTTTATTTTTTGAGGCAGGTTCTCACTCCTGTTACCCAGGCTGGAGTGCAGTGGTGCAATCTCGGCCCACTGCAACCTCATCTTCCCACGGTCAGGTGATCCTCCCACCTCAGCCTCCTTAGTAGCTGGGACTATAGGTGCACACCACCATGCCCACCTAAATGTTGTCTTTTTTGTAGAGATGGGTTTTGCCATGTTGCCCAGGCTGGTCTCAAGCTCTTGGGCTCAAGTGATTACCTGCCTTGGCCTCCCAAAGTGCTGGGATTACAGGTGTGAGCCACCATGCCTGGCTGAAGTTTGCTTTTTACATGGAGCACTTACTGTATGCAAGACACGAATCCATTGAAAATTGATTGGCTGATTGGTGGGAGTAGTAGAAAAGAATTGGAACTCAAAATGTAAAATTCTGGATGCCAGTCCTTACTCAGCAATAAGTTGCTGTGTGACTCTGAACAAGTTACTTCTTTCTCCAGGTCTTAGAAACGGTGTCTTCAGTCGATGTCTGGAAGGGGCCAAGGGCTGCTGGCGTTTTTTAAAAGTTTCTTGTGAGATTCAGATATGCAGCCAGGATTGAGAACCACTCATTTGCACGTTTTTCTTCCCGTGTAACTGTTGAGGGTAGAAACTGGGAGTCCGAGGCTCCGAGGCTCCCAACACAAATGTCTGAACTATAGAAAATATGAGAAATGGGTTTGTTATTGTTATTATTAATAAAATAATCATAGAAGAAGATAAAAAGCAAACAGAAGGTGATATAGTTTGCATATTCGTTATCTCCCAATCTCATGTTGAAATCTGATCCCCATTGTTGAAGGTGGTGCCTAGTGAGAGCTGTGAGGGGAGTGGATTCCTCATCAAAGGCTTGGTGCCATCCTCCTGGTAATGTGTGTGCTCTTGCTCTATCTGTTTCCAAAAGAAGTGATTGTTAGGAAGTGCCTGGCACCTGCCTTCTCTGTCTTTTTCCTCCTCTCTTGCCATCTGGAGCCTGCACCCCTTTGCCTTCCCCCATGAGTGGAAGCAGCCTGAGGTCTCACTAGATGCAGATGCTGGCGCCATACTTCTTTTACAGCCTGCAGAACCATGGGCCAAATAAACCTTTCTGTTGTAAATGACCCAGCCTCAGGTATTCCTTTATAGCAATACAAATGGACTCATACAGGAGGTTTAGGAGAAGAAAGAGGAGGAAGAGAAGAATCAGCAACCCACATAGAATATTCTAACATCGGAGGAATCATTATTATCTTCATCTAATCTCTCAACTTCAGTTTCCCAACTGTTAAAAAAAAAAAAAGGAGAATATCTAATTCCTAGTAAACTGGCTCCATAAATAAATAAATAGCCTCGATTTGTAGCATCTACACATTTTCCTGGTGTAAATACTCCCACTGTGGTTGACTTTCACTTATGAATGGTTTAACAATAGCTAAAAAAAAAAAAAACAAAAAAAAAACCTGGATCCTTAGCAACGGCTCTCCTAAACCTGTACTGGCCAGCTCCAGCAGAGCAGAATAGGGGAATAAGTGAGTTAAACATATATAAAGTGTTTGGGACAGTGCCTGCCTCATAGAAAGCACTCAATAAATACGAGTTGTTACCATTATCATTACTGGTATTAATAATGTTATTTTCATTATGGCTATTGATAATGTTATTAATCATTATTAGTCATGTTTTTTTTCATCTTATTTTGCTAATAGAACTCTTTGTCTCTAACAGGACCCAAAGAAGCTGAAAGATAGGATTTTTTTTCAGTATTTCAAGTAGAAACTGGGTAGCTTCTGACAGCTAAGCAGCCTTCTTATGCAATCTGTTTTATAGCCAGGGTCATTTAACAGAAAGAGATTACATTTATGATAGTTCAGAGTTTATGAAGCACTGCCATGGTTTTTTCTCCTCTTTTGATACCTGCAACATGCAGTGAGATAGGCAGGAATCCCCATGTTGCAGACAAAAATTAAGGTTCAGAGAGATGGTAACTTATCAGGGTCACAGGACTTCTGCCAGTGGTGGAGTTGGGTCTCAAAAAAGTCCAGTGGGGCTTGGCACGGTGGCTCACACCAGTAATCCCAGCACTTTGGGAGGCCAAGGAGGGCGGATCACAAGGTCAGGAGATCAAGACCATCCTGGCTAACACAGTGAAACCCCATCTCTACTAAAAATACAAAAAATTAGCTTGGCGTGGTGGCGGGCACTTGTAGTCCTAGCTACTTGGGAGGCTGAGGCAGGAGAATTGCTTGAACCCAGGAGGCGGAGGTCACAGTGAGCCAAGATCGTACCATTGCACTCCAGCCTGGGCGACAGAGCGAGGCTCCGTCTCAAAAAAAAAAAAAAAAAAAGCCCAGGCTCCCCCATCGATTGTAGCTCCAACTTAATTTCCAAGAGGCATTTATGTGGGACATACCATTCCCCTGACCAGGGACCCCAGCAGACATGGAGAAAGAGGGAGAGAAGAAATGAGGCAGGCGGGTGACCTCATCTACTCTAAGCAAAAGCCCTGAACACTCACTGCATGCAGGATCTTAAAATAAACATAGTTAATTCGGCCTAAATACCTTCCATGAACATTTTCAGGGAAGGGATCTCCTGAGGGAAAACTTACTAATTCATGATAAGGATAAAGTAGACTCATCTCTCGCTTTTAACGTGAGCTTGAGTTACTACGATAATTAGGTTAGGCAGTGAGGGTATTAAGCTGTGTAGTGCAAGAAGTCCTGTTGTTTGTAAAACAGCAAGTGCGGTTTAATGGAATGCGTATGTGTGAGTGCACATTCAGGACGGGCTGGGGAAGACTCCAGCGACACTTTGGAGGTGAGAGTCTGCTAAGTTGGGCAGCTACCGGGGCTCCCCAAACATAGTTCTTGGGCTGAAAGCCTCTCCTTACTGAAGAGGCAATGGCTCCATCTCTAAGGAATGCAATACACTCCGTCTTGTGTTCTGCGGATTAGCAAGAAGGGGTGTCTGAAGAAGACACACACGCGTTATCTTTATGATGTTTTCAACATGCCATTGATCCTGCGGCGTGTCACGTGCCTAGAGTGGGCTCACTCAGATGGGAGGGGGTTGATTCTCCTGCCTTTCCTTCCCCGTCCTCTGGTAACTTAGGTTGGGTGCTTGGGAGAGGACTCAGTAAGGACGTGGGGCTTTCGGTGGCGGTGAACAGCCATGTGGTGCAAAGGGCCCACACAGAGAATGGGGACAGGGCCTCTCATTCCTGCCAAACTAATCACTTGAGGGGTTACCCCATATTTTTGTTTCAAGGGAAAACCCCAACAATGTATCGACATTTATGAATGCATGTTAAACAATACTGGGAGAGAGCTGTCTACATTAGAGGTCAATTTTGGGATTTGGGTTTGTTTTTTTTTTCTCACTTTTAGAGTTTAAAAAATTATTAAATCAGTAATCACAAATGACTTGCTTCTAGACCTTTGCTATTTTATCCAGCTGGCTTAGAAAAAGCCACATCAGTGTCCAGGGGAAAATGTGAGTTCCAGGAAGCTTTTGGGTACCAGGCGGCTTTGGGAGGAGCTTGGAGGACCCTGTTTCAGAGTTCCAGGGCTTTGGGTTCCAAATGCTTTCCAGGCTGAACATCTCCAGGTGATGCTTTTCGAGGAAGAGGGCTTCCCTGAGGAAGAGATGCTGCCCTGAGGCTCTCGTGTGAACACAGTCCACTTTGGCAAGTCCTTCTGGTGTTTGGAGCCGGAGACAAGGAGACCAGCATTTGTTGAACATTTTCTAAGCCCCAGACTCTGTGCTCCTTGCTTTCTCTGCATCACCACACGTAATCGTCACAACCTCCACTATGAGGTAGCTGCCATTATCTTACAGGAGAAGCAAGATACCCAGGCGGCCAGCCCAGGACCTAACTTGGCTCACCCGACTCCTCTGGGTCCCAAGGCCCAGGCATGGATGGCTCAGCTTAGACCAGGACAGAACTGGCTCCTTTCTTGCTCCACACAGAATAATTCAGTCCATGGCCTATCACATTATGACACAGAATGAGGAGGACTAAAATTAAATACTCCCTGTTTGCCAAGCCCTATGTCAGGCCCCTGAGAGAGGCAGCACAGGGTAACAGAAGGAGCTCCAGCTTGGGAAGAGAAGGCCCTGGATTCATGTCTTACTCGTTATTCATGGTTGTGCAGTTCGGAGCAACTTAACCTTTCTGAATCTTAGTTCTCTCAGCCATAAAATGAGTATACTAGTACAAACTTTTCTTCAGAAAGCTGTTGGAGGATGAAATGAAATAATGTGCAAGCCCTGTAAGTCTTCAGTGCATTAGCATCATCATGCATATTCCTCAGAACCTGTGTTAAATGCTCCTAACACATTCTTTCTTTTGTATGTGTGACAGTCTCCCTCTGTCGCCCAGGCTGGAGTGCAGTGGTGCGATCTCAACTCACTGCAACCTCTGCCTCCTGGGTTCAAGCGATTCTCCTGCCTCAGCCTCCCAAGTAGCTGGGATTACAGGCGCCCACCACCATGCCCAGCTAACTTTTGTATTTTTAGTAGAGATGGAGTTTCCCCATGTTGGTCAGGCTGGTCTTGAACTTCTGACCTCAGGTGATCCACCCGCCTTGGCCTCTCAAAATGCTGGGATTACATAATGCATCCTTCTAACAATACAGTCTCAAATTGGGTCCAAAATGGACTTCAGGCTTTTATATCATTGTTTTCAGAGTGTATCTTCTCTCTCTTTTTGAAAATAGAATTGCATTTGCCACTTCTGTATGTCAACTCCTTTCCCTAATTCTCTAAAAATCATCTACAGTGCTTTGGTGAAGAGCTTATTACGTCATTCAGGAACCTGGGAATACATTTCATCCTAATTCATGAGAAGTAATAAAAGGTTCTGAGAGTGGTAGGGAGAGGAAATGTTTTATTTATTTACTTGTCCTATATCATTTCGCACATATTACATAGTATGTATTATTTAGCACCTACAATGCAAGGTACTATGGAAGATACACATGTGAACGGCAGCTTCTGTCCCCAAGGAGGACACAATCTAGGAGACAGTCAGACAACAAAGGCAAAGAGTGTTACATGCCTGAAAAGTGGTGCCTCCAAGGAAGTGTCACCCAGGGGAAGGAGAGACGTCTTCTGGCCTGGGCGCCACGGAGGAAGGGAAATTTGGGCAACTGACTCAACCTTTCAGGAACTGGGAGAGCTTTGCTAACCTTTGGACTAGGCTTTGAAGAGTGGGTTTGGTGGCAAGCCAGGAAGAGGAAGGACAATTAGCAGTTCAGAGGGAAATATACAGGACCTGACAGTGTCTGTCTGTGTGGTTGGAGCTAACAAATTATGTAAGAGAAAAATGAGATCATTTAGCTGGGTGCCAGAGTGTGAGAAACCTTAAACATCGGGCTGGGTTTGACTTCACTGGGGAATCACTGAGCCAGTATTTTCAACAGAGAAGTGACATAAACCTCCCCCTGAGGGGTTCTGTCAGCCAGACAGGAGATGGAGACCAGGGGGAGGCATGCTAAAGCCAAGATCGCTGGCCAGGTGGCAGCGAAAAGGGCAAGAACTAGAGAAGCGTCCAGGACAAACAGCTCAGGGGACGATCCCTCTGGGTTCCTATCCAGGTTCCACTTCAGGGGACCTTGTGCATCCTCTCTGGGCCTCAGGTGCCATTGCTGGGAAGTAAAAAGCTTGGGCCAGGAGGTGATTTCTCCAAGTCCTCCCAGCCTGGCCTCCTCTGTCTTTCTGTCTGACATTTTTGTCACTGCTCTTCAAGCTGGTCAAACAGAGGAGGAGGAGGAGTGGCCCCACCGGGCCAGGCCACTCTCTAACCCCAACAACCCCTGTCGCATTCGCAACAGCTGACGGTTTTTCTTTTGTACAGCCTTGCAAAGAAACCCAACTAATTAAATCAGTTGTGTTTGCCTTGACTTCGCAAATGTCCCTGAAACAAATGATGCAAAACAAAGAAACACATCAATAAATGCAGTCAAACAATGAAGTGCAAGAACACATAAGAGTGTTCTTTTATTACAAAGGTGACATACCACATCAGTGAAGAAAGGAGAAACTCAACCAGCAGGCCTGGGGTAACTGCTGTTTAGGAAAAAATAATGCTCCATCTCCATCTCACTCTGTAGACCAATATTAATTCCAGGTGATTTCAGAAGAGAAATATAAACATTTCCTAGAAGAAAACATAGCGACAGTTAATGTAATCTTGAGACAAGGGAAGCCTTTCTTAGCCTGACACCAAAGCAGTTACAATAAAGGCTAGGATTAATAGATTTGACCATATTAATTATTATTATTATTTTTTGAGATGGAGTCTCACTCTGTCACAAAGGCTAGAGTGCAGTGACACAATCTCGGCTCACTGCAACCTCTGCCTCCCATGTTCAAGCGATCCTCTTGCCTCAAACCCCCAAGTAGCTGGGATTATAAGTGTGCACCACCAAGCCTGGTTAATTTTTGTATTTTTACTGGAGATGGGGTTTCACCATGTTTTCCAAGCTGGTCTCGAACTCCTGAGCTCAAGTGATCCACCCGCCTTGACCTCCCAAAGTGCTGGGATTACAGACACGAGCCACTGCTCCCAACCAGATTTGACCATATAAATATTTAAAAATCGGCATACCAAAGACAATAAAATGATTTCCCAATGTTGTATCAAACATCTTTTTAGGTGTTTCTGGGATGGGTAGGAAAGCCATTTCTAATTATCTCGAATGTGAAAAGGGGGAACCCATTAATGAGAGAAACGAAGAGAACTACCGTTAGGGGGAACTTCAGGAGGGACGAAAGCCTTCACCACAGCCACTGAGCAGGGCCAGGAGGACGCTGAGCTCCGGCTCCACCCAGGACTTCCATTTCCCCGCTGCCCTGGGGAGGAACGGGAGGGCTCCGCTGGCCTCCCCATCCCACTCCTCCACCCCGGGCCAAAGCAAGTGAAGGAAATAAATGCAGATCCCACCAGGGTTGCCTTGACCTTTGGGCAGCTCAGAGGGGCAGGGGTGGAGGCACCTCCCTCCAGGCAGATGGCCTGGGGGATGTCCTTGAGCCCCTCCCCAGGGCTCCAGGAGCTTGTCTTTCCTGTTCTGTCTCCATGGCCTGGATATCACAAGGGAAGGATTTGGTATCATACTGCCTTCCACAGCCTGTGACCGCATGCCAGGCCCCAGTGCCCACAAGAAATATGACTCTACCTGCTGCAGGGGACAGGCAGGCCACTCTCGGAGCTCGCGGAGAAGTGGGTGAAGTCTCCAGGCGTGGAGCACCGCTCATCTGAGCCCGCGGATTCCCACCTTGCTGGGCTTCCCTTTGGGGCTGAGAAGGAGCCCCGCGTTTCCTGCGGATTGGAAGCTCCCTCTACGGTCTCCTCAGCAACCACAGGCTGCTGCCGTCTCTGAGCGGTGGTCTGGGGCTGAACTGCCAGGTCACCGCACTGTCCCCAGCCCTGCTCGGCTGCAGCAGCAAATTCACATGCGGCAATGAATGGTCCCAGCCTAAGATGGGGGATCTTAGGGATGAAGGTGGCCTGGGGGCGAACATGGCTTCTGGGAGGGAAATTCAAGTTGTATCCACAGGTAGAATTCACACATACCTGGGCTCATCTGGCAAACTAGAAAGCAATGGCCCAAGGAGGGCCTCAGGGCAGGGAAGCAGAGAAGCCTCTCAGAGAGCACTCACCATAACGGAAGAAGGAGCTGGAGGACATGAATGCGGGAGAGCCTTGTGGAGGAGGCAGGCCCTCCTGAGCAGTAGCTGAGACTCTGATTGGACCCGGCACCGACCCCATTCACTCTATGTCTGAGCTCTATAGAGGGTGAAGGCCCGAAGAGCGAGCGAGCTCCGGACCAGCCCAGGGCCAAGCACAGAGTGCGTCAGTGAGGGCTCTTCACTGCAAGCAACAAGAACCGATCAGGCTGATAGGAGCTAAGAAGGAATGCTGTGAAAGGGTGTCACGTAGCTCACAAGGCGGCTGGCCAGCAGGACTGGAAAACTAAAAGAAACAAAAGGTTACTATGCAGCCAGAACCACAGTCACAGAACCAGCCCAGAGATAAGGCTGCCGCCTTCTCCCTGACAAAGCCCAGAGAGCTCAGCAGGCTCCGTTGATATTGTCCATCTTGGATGCTGGATGTCGCTGCCGCCACCACCACCATCCCCATCACCACTGTCACCGATACCACCACACCGCCAGAAAGAATCTGCCCCTGCGCAGCCACACTGCCGTCACTGGCTCCCGATTCAAAGTTGGAGGTGGGTAAGGCTGACTGGCCCACACCTTGGCCTCAAGGAACATGGGGTAATGATTTGTCTGTCCTGTTCAGCTTCTAGATTTGTACATTAGGAAATTCGCCCAATATAGGCGGCGGGGGAGGGAAGGATCAGTCAGACACTGACAGCCAAGAAGAAGGAGAAAGAGAAGGAGAAGTGAGAAGAGACAAACAGTTCAGCTGGAAAAAAAACCTTGAAGACGTCACTCCTGCTCTCCGGGCTTCAACCTGTGACTGTCCAAATTGCCTGGGGGTCATGGAAGGAAGTGGGCCTGAGAGCCCTGTCACTGGCAGCGTGGGCAAGGGGGACAGTCACCATCCTTCGTGGTCATCACCATCATCATCTTACGGAGTGTCCCTAACCCGGGGTTCCTCAACCTCTACAGCTAACATTTGGGGCCAGATAATGCTGTGTTGTCCGCGCGGTCCTGGGCACTGTAGGATGTAGCAGCATCCTTGGTCTCTACCCACTTGCTGCCACCAGCGCCCCCTCTCCAGTTGTGACAATTAACAGCGTCTCTAGACATTGCCAAATATCTCTGGGGCAGAGTTGCCTCTAGTTGAGACCATCGCTCTAAACACAGCTGCCTCGGTCCTCCTATGGGCACTCTGCAATAAAGGCCTAGACTTTCCCTCTGAGAGGCTGGGCTCCTGCCAGGACAGGAGCACGCAGAGTCCTAAGGCGCCCTTTTGACTCCTGCTCACGGAGGCAGGGAGGAGGAAAAAGGCAGTCTTATGTCACCAAACATTTACTATTCATTGAGCCCTGCACAACCTGCCTTTGCTCGTGTAGCATGCCCTCCCTCACCCCAGCCTCTCTTCACTTGCCCAAATCTGACCCCTTCCCTCTTTCTCTGAATTGGCCTGCATCTCTCCCTTTCGAGATGTTCAGTGCCCTGGCCAGACGCGGTGGCTCACACCTGTAATCCCAGCACTTTGGGAGGCCAAGGTAGGTGGATCCCTTGAAGTCAGGAGTTCGAGACCAGCCTGGCCAACATAGTGAAACCCAGTCTCTACTAAAAACACAAAAAATAGCCGGGTGTGGTGG
>NW_012118932.1:3179093-3184864 GCF_000951035.1 Colobus angolensis palliatus
CGTCACGCAGCGCTCTCTCAGTTAGGGCCCTTGGGAGAGACGTCGGGGGACGTGGCTCATTTCGTCGCGCAGCGCTCTCTCAGTTAGGGCCCTTGGGAGAGACGTCGGGGGACGTGGCTCATTCCGTCACGCAGCGCTCTCTCAGTTAGGGCCCTTGGGAGAGATGCCCAAACTCCTCCTGAGCAACTGGTCAGTGTTTGTTTTCTGGACACCAGGAACTGGGCCTTTTCCCAGGCTTCCCTTTCCTGGAAGCTGTTCGAAAGCTTGGAGCCAAATCTGGGGTTCACCCGCATCATCTGTATATTTATGGTTCTCGTAGTTTAGTCTCATTCCTGGCGCCATTTTTATGCCCTTACCCTTATTTTGTCCTTTTATTCCTTCTTTTAAATTATGTTCCCTTGTTATGTTTTACGGATGAACAGTTTCTGGCACAAAGCATGGTATAAATAAGAAGACAGATGTAGATAAAGTAGCTCTGTCTCCCTCATATGAGAGCTAGGTATTTTTATGTCTTGTCTGGTTCTAAATTAGTATGAATTTACTGAAAGCAGTAGCTGCATCAGATTCATTTCCTGCCCACCATCCCCACTCCTTCACCCCCTCCCCTGGAATTCAGCCCATTGCCCATGACCTATGGACACTCAGTCAGTATTTGTTGCTCTGTGGATGACTGGTTCTCTTAGATGCAACAAATTTCTTCCCTCCCTCCTTTCTCCCTTCCTACCTTCTTTTCTCTCCTTCTCCTTCTTTTTCTTCTCTATCTCTTCCTTTTTTTCTTCCTGAAAAATAAAGACAAAAAAGAGGAAACAGATACACTTTGGAAAGAACTCCCAGTGAGATCCGTCACTATAGTCACATTTTAGAAGAGCTGACACTTCAATTCCCTTCTAAAACCTACAACAACAGTCTATCAAGTTCATGCTGAAAAGTGACTTCAGCCAGAAGAAGGAAAGTTCGAGACCAGCCTGACCAACATAGTGAAACCCAGTCTCTACTAAAAATACAAAAATTAGCCGGGTGTGGTGTCACGTGCCTGCAGAGTCCCAGCTACTCCGGAGGCTGAAGCGGGAGAATCGCTTGAACACAGGAGGCGAAGGATGCAGTGAGCCGAGACTACGCCATTGCACTCCAGCCTGGGTGACAGAGTGGCAGAGCCCCAAGGCCTTCTTGGGGACACTGGTCTTGTCTGGGGAAGCAACATTCCAGCCTTGTCAGCTCATTATCTTTTCTCCGAAATCACCCTGCCTTTTCATCTGGAGCCGGCATTCCTCAGACTTTGCCTTCTCCTGGTGAGGCATGTGTTACATGGAGAAAGTGAAATTCTACCCTCAGAGAGTATTTGCTGAATGAGTGAATCCTATTTAGGCAGTAAAATAGGGTCTGGAGGCAGGAAACACAAGATACGCTCTCCACAGGGCATAGAGCGAATAAATGACTTTGTAACTTTACTTCATCCTCTTCATTTACATGGGGTGTACTCCAAGTAGAGGGTATTTAAACTCATAAAAACTCTGTAACGGGGCCTTTGAGCCCCTACACACAGGCCCGCTCCCACACTCTGGAGTGTGCTTTCGTTTTCAATAAAACCCTTCATTCTTTCCTTTGTTTGTGCGTTTTCTCCAGTTCTTTGCTCAGGACTCCAAGAACCTGGACTCCCTCCACGGTTAACATTATTTGAACCTCCCAACACTGCCGTGAGTTAGACAGAGCAGCGATGATTATCACTATCACCCGTATAGATGAGGAAGATGAGACTTAGACGCATGATTCACGGTAAAGTCAGGACCAGAGCGGTGGTATAAAGCTCAGGGAATCTGCTGGGGGTGCAGAGCGGGTCTCCATTAAATGTACGTCACCCTAAAGCAGAGCCTAGGCCTCAGGCCCTGCAGATGTGCCCAAGACCCCATCACTGCTGTAGAATATCATTCGTTTGTTAGTTTGTTATTGCATTTATGGGCAACACCCATTTATTGAACGTGGCATGGTGCTAAGCACAGTGAAGCACGTAGAGATGAATGCGTCCACTCTTGAGCAGCTCAAAGTCTAGCCAGGAAAACAGACCTAAGGACAAAAGACCGTGAAGCAAATCGTCAGCACTCTCATGGCGCCTCTCCTCACCAGCACTCCCGAAACCGTGCCTGCAACTCCACGGCGGCAATTTTCACATGGATTGCAATCGTGTCTTGCCTCTTTCACCACCAGAGTATGACCTCCTTGAGGAAAAGGGCAGTTTTTTGTTTATTTTATTTTATTTCTTAATTAATTTATTTTTATGGGTTTTTTTTGGGACGGAGTCTTGCTCTGTTGCCCAGGCTGGAGTGCAGTGGCGCAATCTCCGCTCACCACAATCTCCGCCTCCTGAGTTCGAGCGATTCTCCTGCCTCAGCCTCCAGAGTAGCCGGGATTACAGGCACGCGCAACCGTGCCCAGCTAATTTTTTGTATTTTTAGTAAAGACGGAGTTTCACCATGTTGGCCAGGCTAGTCTGGAACCCCTGACCTTGTGATCCACCCACCTCTGCCTCCCAAAGTGCTGGGATTACAGGTGTGAGCCACCGCCCCTGGCCCGACAATTTTTATTTTAGCCTTTTTTTCCCCCACAGCATTTAGCCCGGTCACTGGTATCCAGCTTCTACTCAGTCAATACTTGCTGAAGGGATGACAACAGAGGCCTCTCGGGGCTACAAGAGGAGGACATTTCTGCAGGAGCCATGGAGCGCATCACAAAAGGGAGATTTTGCTTGGAGTCTGAAAGCTGAGGAAGAGTTTTCTGGGAGACAGGGTCAAGGGTTCCAGGCCAGAGGAACCCCATAAACATGACTGGCCTTGGGTAAACGCTTCCTGCTGGCCAGGCTGTGTGTGGCCTGTGGTGTGAAGGGCTTTACAAGGACGATCTCTGAAGCCCACCCACCCCATAAGGTTGCTGATATGATCAATACCATCTTATACCTGAGGAACAAAAGGCATGGAAAGTTCGAGTACCTTGCCCAAGGCCACACAGGTACCGTGCTGTAGAATTGGGACTAGAATCCACTCTGGCACACAACTATAGCCCAGGCAGGAGGGGGAGAGGTCACTACCTCTTCCTTCCCTCTTCTCCTTGGAACTCTTGAAAGATTTTGGCTCCATCTGTCACCGAGACCCCAGGGTGTCTGTGATCAATAGGATCTCAGCCGTGTGCAACCCCTGGGGGCATGCAGCCATGTGGGGCACCTGGTCCTAAATGTTCCACATGCATGTGGCCACCCTCCTTTGCCATGCCTTGAACAGCCACTCCACAGTCTCCCCAGGTTCTCCCAGGCTGTAGCCAGGGAGCTGAGGTGAATGGCTGCTGTTCAGGGTATGTTCTTCCCTTCCTTAGTCCAGAGAGACCCTGCCTTTGCTCCCCAGGCATCTGCACTCTGCAGAGAAGACACCTTGAGATAGGAAAAAACCGAGGCAGCATGAGAGCAGCCAAAAATGCCAGCCGTTCTCTCCTGGTACAGGATTCTGTTTTCCAGAGTGCTCCCAGGGCTTAGCAGTGGAACAGGATGGAGCCCAAGAGCTGCAGAGGAGGCACTGGGTTCCCAGGACCTCTGACCCAAGCGCCCATGGTGTGTCCACTGGGGCAGTGTGCTCAGTTACCTGCTGTCTTCACACTAGGCCTCGCCCTCAATGTGCACTCTCACAGTGCCACAGAAAAACGAGACATTGTGTATGTTCCTATTAGTGACCATCATTCAACATGCTTGATTGTTGGGTCAACCTTATGCACCAGCCATGATAGAGGGGATTTTATAGTGTGCTCATCTAAGAGAGCTGCCCTGGATGGACCTGGCCCTCAGCTGGGCTGTGCTCTGGGGATGTAGAGATCAAGAAAGGATTCCAGTTGAGAGGGTCACTCACATGAAGCAGAGAACATTGTCTGACTGGTCTCTGTCTTATGGCAAAAGACACTTTAGCAGATATTAGGGAATTCTATAATGGTAGTCTCTAGTATTTATTGTCCATCAGGTGCCAGGTATGTAGAATATATCTAATTCTTGTAACAAACTTGAATTGGAGACCATTGTCAAATTTTACAAATACACAGTCTTCAGGATGTTAAGCAGATTTCCCAAGGCCAATTTGCAAATGCCACAGCTAGTGTTCAAACCCAAGACTTTCTGGCTCCAAATCCCATACACTTTCCACTACACATGTGCGTCTCAGCCCAGGCTATGTTCAAAATACTCACCATCACCATCACTGTCATCATCATCATTATCTCCAGCTCAGGCTATATTCACAGTACTCATCATCATTATCACCATCACCATCACCATCGCCATCATCATCTCCAGCCCAGGCATGTTCACAATACTCACCATCACCATCACCATCATCATTATCTCCAGCCCAAGCATGTTCACAACACTTATCATCACCATCACCATCACCATCACCATCACCATCACCATCATCATTATCATTATCTCCAGCCCAGGCATGTTCACAACACTCACCATCACCATCACCATCATCATCATCATTATCTCCAGCCCAGGCTGTGTTCACAACACTCATCGTCACCATCACCATCATCATCATCATTATCTCCAGCCCAGGCTATATTCACAACACTCACCATCACCATCACCATCATTATCATCATCATTATCATTATCTCCAACCCAGGCTATGTTCACCATACTCACCATCACCATCTCATCATCATCAGTGTCATCATCACCATCACCATCATCATCTCCAGTCCAGGCTATGTTCACAGTACTCAACATCACCATCACCATCATCATCATCATTATTTCCAACCCAGGCATGTTCACAATACACACCATCACCATCATCATCATCATCATCATTATCTCCAACCCAGGCATGTTCACAATACTCACCATCACCATCACCGTCATCATCAATCATCATTATCTCCAGCCCAGGCTATGTAACATTCACCATCACCATCACCATCATCATCATCATTATCTCCAGTGTGTACACCAGGGCATCAGTGGGTGCTAGAAGCCACAGAAATAAATATAAGCCATCTTCTTGAGGGACAATTTGTTTGGTGATTCGTAGGTATTGGTTTTACATTAAAATCAACATTGATATATTAAGGAAGAGAGAACAAGTTAAGCACAATTGTTTAGGGGGAGAACGGAACTCGAATCTATGGGCTGTTTCAGGCTCTGCCCCAGTTTTGGGGTCTTTCTTTGTGCTGTTGAAACACTTGAATGGAAATGTGGAGAGGTCCCAGGCTCACCCGGGAAACAGTGAGCAGGGCCTGGTGGTGAGGGCTGCAGGTTGCCCTGGACTCCTCCTTCCTGCCTGGGGATTGCCTCCAGATTAGCAGAGGCTGGGGTCTGTCTGAGGCAGACTGCGTCAGTGCACATAGGCAAGCTACGGTCGAGAAATGGACTGTAGGATCTTTCAAATCTCTTCTTATCTTGCTTTCGGGAAATTCTGTTATTTAAAGTTTTTATCTTCTTGAAAATTTTAGGAAGATTAAATTTCTTAGGAAATTTTAAATCAAATCATGCTTTTATGGAGTCAGAGAACTGAGCCTTCCCTTTCATGACCCTGGTGTACCTCTCCCAAGAGGTGTAGTAAGTTGGTTTTGCGTGGTTGATGGGGGGCGGGGGTTAGCAGTTCTTCTCTCCTTCAGTAGTTCTCAAGCTTGGCTGCGCCAGGAATCACCTGGGAGGCTTTTGTTTTTTGTTTTTTTTTTTTGTGGGTTTTTTTTTTGAGATGGAGTATCACTCTGTCGCCCAGGCTGGAGTACAGTGG
>NW_012118932.1:3184989-3187506 GCF_000951035.1 Colobus angolensis palliatus
ATTTTTGCATTTTTCGTAGAGACGGGGTTTCACCATGTTGGCCAGGCTGGTCTCAAACTCCTGACCTCAGGTGATCTGCCCACCTCGGCCTCCGAAAGTGCTGGGATTACAGACATGAGCCACCGTGCCCACCCCACCTGGGAGTTTTAACAAACACTGATGCCTGGGCTCAGTCCCCAGAGGCACTCTATGAAGTGCTTGACCAGGGCTGTGGCCTGCCCACTGAGGGTATTAAAAGCCCTTCAGGTGACCCAGGTACAGCAGACTTGAGAACCACTGTCGTGTAGTTTTAGGCCAGCGACCAGGATCCCTGGCTCTTTGAAGGAGCAATTTCAAGTAGATCTGAGCTGCAAAATTGCCATCACCTTACCCCTGCTCATTAAGAAGACTCAGAGAAAAATCTTCCTGCTAAAAGCCTGAGGTGAAAAGGTTCCGCTTTTGATGGATGCACTTAAAGGAAAAAGCTTTGATTTGTTTGAAGTCATCCTTAGGGGTTGGTTTTTTTTCTTGCATCTATGAGAGAGTTCTCAAACCCTGTAAAATAAATTAGATTCTAGCAGCAAAGGTTGATGAAATGCAGATACTGGGAAAGAGCCGTTTCAATGAAAATCTGGAAGGCCCAGGGCTGGCTTCCTTCTTGAGTAGTTTCTATGGTTTTCACAGATATTTCTGCAATCCGATTGCATCCATTCATCCTCTCCATTCCCACTGTCATAATCCAGGTCTGACATCTTCCCACTGCAGTCATAGTCTCCTAACTCATCTCCCTGCCACCAGTGTTTCCCTTCTTCAGCCACTCTTTGCATCATGCCCAGAGAGATCTCTCTAGAATGCATATTTGATTCTCCTGCTTAAAAATCCTGTAGTGTCTGCTTCCCTGTTGCATTTGAAATAAAACCTGAACTTCTTTGTACAACTCATAAAGTCATTCATGATCTAGTACATGCCTACCTCTCTGGCTTTTCATCTCAATTTCTCCATAATCCCGCACACTCTGTGCCAAAGCCAAACAGAATGACTCATGGTTTTCCAAACATGCTGAGCCCTAGAATTCCCTGAGGCCTGGGTTCTAGAGGGTTCTAGAGGGCTCTCTATATCTGGAACATCCTTCCCACTGCTTTCTGCTTTCTTCTCTCGACTAAGTCCCACTGTTTTTTGTTGTTGTTGTTGTTGTTTGTTTGTTTGTTGAGACAGAGTCTTGCTCTGTCACCAGGCTGAAGTGGTGTGATCTTGGCTCACTGCAGCCTCCGCCTCCCAGGTTCAAGTGATTCTCCTGCCTCATCCTCCTGAGTAGCTGGGACTACAGGCGTGAGCCACCATGCCCAGCTAATTTTTGGATTTTTAGTAGAGACTGGGTTTCGCCATGTTGGCCAGGATGGTCTTGATCTCTTGACCTCATGATCCACCCGCCTCAGCCTCCCAAAGTGCTGGGATTACAGGCGTGAGCTACCACGCCCAGCCAGTCCCACTTGTTTTTAGAGAAGCTTCCTTGAAGCCTCATTCCAGGTTAAGCATACTCTTCTTTCCTCCCACAGCACCTCAGGCATTGACCTCAGTCACTACTCTTACCACACTGTGTTATGATCATCTCTTTGTCTACCCTAGACTGAGGTCTTTACAACACCACTCCAGCACCTAGCCCATAGCCTGACATGTTATTGGTGCTTACTATGGTTTCCAATATAAAAGAGTCAAAATAATTCCCGAAATATGTTCACTTCCGCCCTACTGACTTCTAGCACATGGGAAACTGAAGTAGGTAGTTTGCATAGACACCAAGAAAATAAATCTTTGTCTTAGTGGTACCTAATTTCCCCTATGTCAATAAAATCTCATGGAAAAATATCCAGTGCCTGCTGAATGACCAGCACAACGGGGAATAAGCAAAACATAAGACGTGGTCAGATGAGATGTTCTTTCTTCCTCTTTGCTTCCACTGCAACCGGTGCTCCTGGCTGAATCCTTCATTCCCCACGAACTGCTGTGCCCTGGGTGAGTGGCTTTTCCTCCGCTATCAGGAGAACCTGCTCCCGATCTTTAACGTGGGTTCTTTTCTATTTCCCAAGTGTCTCGGCTGGGTTGAGAAATAAAGGGAAAGGGCACAAGAGAGAGAAATGTAAAGCTGGGTGTCCGGGGGAGACATCACATGTCAGCAGGATCCGTGATGTTCCCCGAGCCGTAAAACGAGCCAGCAAGTTTTTGTTAGCGATTTTCAAAAGGGGAGGGAGTGCACGAATAGGGTGTGGGTCACAGAGATCACATGCTTCACAAGGTAATAAAATATCACAAAGCAAATGGAGGCAGGGCGAGATCACAGGACCACCGGATGAGGTGAAATTAAAATTGCTAATGAAGTTTCGGGCACGCATTGTCATTGATAACATCTTATCAGGAGACAGGGTTTGAGAGCAGACAACCGGTCTGACCACAATTTATTAGGTGGGAATTTTCCCACCTAATTGTAGTAAGCCTGGGAGCACTATAGGAGACCGGGGCTTATTTCATCCCATCGGCTTC
>NW_012118932.1:3187556-3195057 GCF_000951035.1 Colobus angolensis palliatus
ACAGGACCACCGGATGAGGTGAAATTAAAATTGCTAATGAAGTTTCGGGCACGCATTGTCATTGATAACATCTTATCAGGAAACAGGGTTTGAGAGTAGACAACCGGTCTGACCACAATTTATTAGGTGAGAATTTTCCCACCTAATTGTAGTAAGCCTGGGAGCACTATAGGAGACCAGGGCTTATTTCATCCCATCGGCTTCGACCATAAAAGACACAACGCCTTAAAAAGGGGCTGTCTATAGGCCTACCTTCAGGGCGCATTCTCTTTCTCAGGGATGTTCCTTGCTGAGAAAAAGAATTCAGCAGTATTTTTCCTATTTGCTTATGAAAGAGGAGGAATATAGCTCTGTTCTGTCCGGCTCATCGGTGGCCAGTTCAAAGTTACCTCTCTTGTTCCCTGAACATCGCTGTCATCCTGTTCTTTTTTTAAGATGCCCAGATTTCATTTGTTCAAACGCACATGCTCTACAAACAATTTGTGCAGTTGATACAATCACAGGGTCCTGAGGCAACATTCATCCTCCTCAGCTTACGAAGAAGATGACAGGATTAAGAGATTAAAGTAAAGACAGGCATAGGAAAATACAGGGGTATTGATTGGGGAAGTGACAAGTGTCCATGAAGTCTTCACAATTTATGTTCATAGATTGCAGTAAAGACAGGTGTAAGAAATTATAAAAGTATTAATTTTGGGAACTAATAAATGTCCATGAAATCTTCACAATTTGTGTTCAGAGATTGCAGTAAAGACAGGTGTAAGAAATTATAAAAGTATTAATTTTGGGAACTAATAAATGTTCACGAAATCTTCACAATTTATGTTCTTCTGCCACGGCTTCAGCCGATCCCTCCGTTCGAGGTTCCTGACTTCCCGCAACACTCAGCTACACCCAAAGCAGCTGGAGGGCATGGTCATGCATTATGGTCCCTCCATGGCCCACCTTGCCTGGGGCACGTGCTCAGGAATGTTGTCCAATTCCGAATTATGATGAGCTAAGATTTGGCGACACATTCTGAAATGTTTTCTTTGGAACCCAAAATTAAAACTCTCACTTCTGGTGAAGTTGCCTCAAATCCTTTCTGAAACAAAGCAAGCTATAAAAAAATGAATAGAGGAGAATGAAAATACATGAAAATGAATAAATAAGGACATGAAAAATATTTGGTGAAACCCACTATCTCTCACCTATTCGTTTATTTGATCATTTAATCACCAATCCATCCTGTCATCCAACCAACCATCCTTCATTTAACAAATATGGTCTGCGCCTGGGGCTGGGCTCAGAATGCTAAATGAGACAGAAATAGTCCTTGCACTCATGGGCTTATGTTCTAATGGGAAACAGACATTGGACAAAGAATTTCAGGTGTAACTGGAAATGAAAAGGGTGGTGTGGAGGTGCCCCCAAGACAGAGGGTGGTACTTGCTCATTCATTCACTCACCACTCATTCACCCCCTTGTTCATTCCCAGGTCCTCACATGAAGCCTGGACTAGCAGCACCACTCAATGTTTACTGAAGGAATGGATGAGGCCTGCTGTCTGCACAGTGTGTCACTAACAAAGCAGAATTTACCTGGAAGGTTGACTTGGGGAGCCCCAAATGTAAACTTACAAGATTTTTTAAAGCTTCTGTTTTTCTCAAATCTCTGCAGTAAGAAGGAGCATGGGCATGTATAATGCCAGAATTAAGACCTAATGATGAGACACCAGAGGTGTGAGTGTCCTCCCGCACAGTAGCAGGGTTACCCCAGGGCTTAGCCAGAGGCAGTTTAACCTCCAATGACAAAGAAATGACACTTCCATCACCTACTTCCCTGAGGAAGAAGAAAGATCAAAGATCTCGCAGTGCCATCATTTAAACAGTGAGATAAAATTCGCCTTGTGCAGCAAATGCCCCATTGCGCCTGCGTTACCAGTGTTCTGTGTTTTCTCGGTGACAAGCTCTTGTAGGTTCTCTTCTATCCCGTGAGTCCCAGCAACTCTAGCCAGCGCCAAGAGAGCCCTGAGGGACACTTGCCTGTTTGATTTCACAAAAGGACTGGCTTTTGCCTTTTCTGGCTAATCATGAGATGGAGAGAGACAGGGAGGGCGGGCTTTAGGATGTCACTGGGCCTTTGGCCAGGGCTCATTCTACTGCCAGGATGAGTCACCTCGAAGACAGAGTCTCAGTCATTTGTGAGCTGGGTGTTACCATACTTGGCAGAACTTGGATGCTATGGCAGGAGCGATAAGCTTAGGTCTGGATCTGTAAAAGCATCAGCAGGTCCAGACAGCTGAGGCTCTGTGAAAGGGTCCTATGTGCTTCTCCTGCTTCCCAGCTTAAGAACTAACAGGATGTCCAAGTGCTGAAGAAAGGACCCAGGGAAGAGAATGGGAGACCTGCTTCTAGTCCCAGACCTGCTACTGATGCTCTGTGTGGCTTTGGACAAGCTGCTTCTCCCTCTGGGCTCCGCTTTCCTCATCTGTAAAATGCTCGTAGTCAGTCTAGTCCAGAAGCGCTAACATTTGGGCCCTAGTCTATCAGAAATCCTCGAAGATAGCAATGGTTTCTGTGATTCCAAATAGCCTGATGAAAACGTACATTTCACAATGAAGGGGCTGAGTTGACTCAAGAACCCAACTCCATTGCTTTTGCATTGGAGCATTGTGTAGATGCCATAAATTGGGACTCTCGTGTTCGTTAGAAACCCCTAGCAGCAGCCATATATTTCTTTAATAAATCACAGGAAAAGAAATTTTTAACATATTTAGTTTTCTTCATACAAAATTGTTCTAAATGTGGGCCAGCATGAAGGATGGCTTTTGAAAGGTTTGGAGGTCCCTTGAAACCCAGTGATACCTCTGGCCCTAAGATTCTAATATTCTAATACTCTAAGAGCAGCTGAGGAGCCCGCCTCGCTCCCTTCCTCCTGCTCCATTGCCCCACAGCAAACAGCAGCCGTCTGCACGTAGGACCAGGCTGCAAGCTCACTTCAAACAAGGGCACTGGCCCCTCTGTGTGTTCAGAGAAGGTCTGAGAAGTCGGTGATTAGAGATTATGATCCCTGATGCCCAGAGTATCTCTCAGTAACCATTATCAACTTACTTATCATTGCCTCAGTTTCCTTTTCTGCGAAATAGTTTTCTATCTAAGATAGGCATAAATGGACATTATTTTGAGTAGTAACAGTTAGAATAACCTTTTGACTATTGGATATTCTATGGATAGAGGCAAGTGGAAGGCAGAACCAGACTTTCAGAACCAGAATTGCAATTCATGGAAGTTTACCCACCATATGTGTAAACACACACACACACGCACACACGCACACACAAAAAGTCATACTCTCTACAAAAGAGAGGTGTGACCTACTGAGCCCTCTCTCTGAGTCCTTGATTTCTGACTTGAATAAGAGTACATAGGTAGCTGGGGTGTTAAAAGAATTTTCTAGGTTTTAGCACCTGATACCTTGGAAAGACTTTGAAGGTCACCAGCTGCTCCCTTCTTCCAGGTGAAACCAGAGAGAGCTTGACCTTGATGTGGGCACCGATGCTCTAATTCCCTGATGCTCAGAGAAGGACATGTCAGAGGGACTGCTGGACTCTGCAGAGGGAGAAGGATGCGCTGAGACTTTCCATTCCAACTCTCTCACAAAGCTCCACATGAGTCCCTCAGAGCCAGGGTGAGAACCCAGGGATGAAGGAAGTGGCTACTGTTAGGCCGTTAAAACCAGGAATTCATCTCTCAGTGTGATATTTATAGGACTTGCACATAAAAAGTAACTCAGCCACCATTACCATCATTGCCATCATCACCATTGCCCTGAGAGAGGAGCATCTGCTCAATGTCCTGTAACGTACAAAAACAGCTTTCACATCCATTATCTTATTTGAGCTTCATAATCACCCTGTAAAGTAGGCACAGCAGGGTTTATTCCCTGCTCCCTTTCCCTTTTGAGGATGAGAAAACGGCAACGTCAGGAGAAGTGACTTGCCCACGGCCATCCAGCAGGTAGTAGCAGACACAGGAATAGAACCCAGGCCTTCTCACTTTGGCCCAGCGTCTTTCAATGACAGCTTGGAAAGCTGTTGCCTTGCCAAGAGCACCGAGGGGGATGGGTGCAGTGGGAAGGCGCTCTTCTAGGTGGAGGCTACCTTAGTTCAGGCTGAGGACAGAGCAGCAGAGACCCTGTTCCCCGATGAAGGCCTGCCAACATTCTGATGCCTTTGGGGTTGCTGATGGTCCTCATTGCACCAAGAGGAGCAAGTGGTTTTCTGATTGGCTTACCCCACTGATTGCAATTGAGCTGAATCTTTAAATTGAGCTTGCCAGAGAAACTGGTACCAATGAAAGAAGAGCCTTCTGCTCTCCATTGCTGGCTGGGGGTTTACAGGCCTCAGGGCAGCCCGAAAGAGGCTCTGTCCCTGTGAGGTCAGCCCTTATCCTCCCATTCCCCAGGCTCCTTCTCTGTAATCTGAGCAGAGACCCCCCACTATGGACAACTCTTTTTTTCCTCGGCAAAACCTGGCTGTGCATTTCTTCCTCCTACCCATCTCCTTGAAATCAGCCCAGTCTCGTCTCAGAAATGTGTGCTGAAACACCCACAAGTCCAACTGCAAACCTGGAAGGGCCAGCGCCATAGGAGCCCAGGCCTTCAGCTGACTTCTCAGGCACGCCCCTCCTGCATCCCCTCCCTGCACCCCAGCCCTCCCCCAACCACCTACATGCTGGACCGGCTCCCACTCCACGGATTCCCAGGCCCCCTGTCCTGGCAGGGCGTGCTCCCATCTTTCTGGTTTGTACCCTTCTCAGTGCTCTACATCCCACCGGAGGAAACCACCTCCAGTCCTCTGGCTTTTAACCATTTTCTGTCTCATACTTCCATGTATCCTTGACTGCAAGCGATCTGTTTTCACGGTTTTGAACAAGCGTCCCAGCTAACTTACGTTGGCTTTTAAGCACAGTTTCTACAGGCCTCTGTGTTATCCTTCCCTTTCACAGAATCATGATGTGTAAGAGGTGGAAGGGGCCTTGCGTAGTTCCATTTTACAATGAGACACACTGACGTCCTGAGAGGAAATGCAATCTGCCCTGGGTGGAGATGACTTTAGTTTTACTGAAGACAGAGGACCAGTGGCCTGTGCCCTAATTGAGGCTGGCAAAGCTTGACCTCCGTGTGGATCCTGAAGCTCCAATCCCCTGATGCTTATGGGAACGCATGCAGGAGGCACTGCCGGACCCAGCAGGGAGAAAGATGCGCTGCACAGCGACTGGCCTGGACTCCAGCCTCCACCTTCTGGCTTCAGTGCTTAGCGTTTCTTCATCACTCCCTTCTGGTCTTTCCACTATTTGAGTCAATCCCAGAATCCCTTAGTCCAGGTCTGGTGCTGATGCTACTGGTACCCAACACATCGGTGAATGAAAACAGAGGCCTATCACGAAGCAGACTGAGGACTTCTTGTTTGCCAAATAATCATGTCTTTGTTTTCTGCCAGCTTGGATTCACAACTTCGAAAACGTGTTTGTGCAGATTACAGCTCTGTCCAGCCGCTCTGTGTCCTATCAGTCCGGGCCCTCAATGTCCTGCCTAGCTGTTTGCTCTGGCTCCATACGCTAGCCTGATTACTCTTCCAAAGACCCAGCTCTGAGCACGTCCCCTTCTCTAAAACCATTAGTGGCTCCCCATTATCTACTGATCTCCTTCAGCTGATATTATCCTTCTCTGCACCAGCTGCAAATGTCTTTCTAGCTATGCCTTATCTGACAATTCTCTCCACTGGGCATCTTATACCCACCATGCAGCCAGCCTGTCACTGCGCCCTCAACACACCTTAAGCTTCCCTGATGGATTGTGTTTGCCTAGACTATCTCCTTGGCTTAGAATGGCCTCCTCTCTCTCCCAAGCCTGCAGAAATGCTACTGACTTCTCAAGACCTACCACAAATGCCATCTTTCCACGGAGCCTTCTTAGTCACTCACGTGGTGCCTCAGACTTCTTTGTTTTCTCTCTCTCATCTCACTCACCTAACTTTGCTTTGCTTTACAACTATTGAGACCCATGTCTCCACTGGACTATAAGTTGGAGGGCAGGGACCTGACCTTTTCCAACTTGGTATTTGCTGCTGCCCGGCACAGCAGCCTGTAGGAGAGACTGCATGGCAAGCATTTGTTAAACAAATGAATTCTTTGCAGTGCTGTCATTGCAAGGGTGTCTCTGGGTTGTCAAGGTTAATATAAATAATTAAGGCTAGTTATTCATCTCTGGATTATTACAGTGAACCCAGTCTCTGATTGCGTGCCTTCCACAGAGCCTTCCTCTAACAACTCTTGACCCCAGGCAGAATTTCCTTCTGGGAGCTTGAGGCTTTGATTATAGAAAAGCACCCTGGGAGGCAAGACCTAGAAACATGTTTATCAGCCTCTCACATCTGCAGTTTGCCTGTAGACGGCTCTGAAAGTGGGTTGCATGGGGGTTAAGAGCTGGAGGTAGGGGCCAGGAGACCACCCCCCTCCAAACTAGCCTGAGAGCTTGTAGATGTTAAAAGCAGCCAGTGTTTCATAAGTGGGCATGGAGTCTGTCCCCATCAAGCCCTTCTTTCTCCTGGGCTCTGTGACTGTGGAATAACCAATCAGGGCACCACAGATTCCTGTGATGCTTCCTCAAAGTGAATGCTGCTGATTCTCACACTGTAGACATTATTTTATTTTTTGAGACAGAGTCTCATTCTGTCATCCAGGCTGGAGTGCAGTGGCATCGTCTCGGCTCACCACAACCTCCGCCTCCTGGGTTCAAGCAATTCTCATACCTCAACCTCCCGAGTAGCTGGGATTACAGGCATCTACCACCAGGCCTGGCTAATTTTTGTATTTTTAGTAGAGACGGGGTTTCCCGTTGTTGGCCGGGCTGGTCTCAAACTCCTGACCTCAGGTAATCTGCCCGCCTTGGCCTCCTGAAGTGCTGGGATTATAGGTGTGAGCCACTGCACCTGGCCACATTTTAGACTTTAAAAAATGATGTCCACCAGTCCTCTCACTACCCCACAGAACTTTTCTCCTTTCCACCACCAGTGGTGCACAGGGCCAGATCATCCTGGATTTTTTCACCTGAATCAGTAAAAGCTCTTTGAGTTTCCACTGGTGTGGACCCTATGGAGGGCACCCACACATGATTCACACCTGCCCAGAGCACGCAGACTCAGAAGGCCAGACCGTAGGAACAGAAAGGACCCTGAAGGACACCAGGCCCCACCTCTTCATTTGTAGACCTGGAACCTGGCTGGAGTAAGACATGGAACCGTCAGGTGCCTCTGCAGGACTGCTTGTGAGCAGGGGATGGATGGGCAGTTCCTGCTGGGTTTTGATGAGGAATTGCAGGGGCAGATCCTTTTTCCTCCTGGCCCGGGAGGCATACAGGTGTGCAGCGGGTGCCATTCGTGAGGGCGTCTGGCTGAATGCTGAATGGAGCAAGTAGGAACTGAAATCCAGTCCATGCTCCTTTTTTTTTTTTTTTTTTT
>NW_012118932.1:3195107-3237440 GCF_000951035.1 Colobus angolensis palliatus
CACCACGACACCCCACTAATTTTTTTTTTTTTTAAACAAAGTCATGCTCTGTCTCCAGACTGGGTGCAGTGGCGTGATCTCTGCTCACTGCCACCTCCACCTCCCAGGTTCAAGGGATTCTCCTGTCTCAGCCTCCTGAGTAGCTGGGACTATAGACGCCCATTACCACGCCCAGCTAATTTTTTGTATTTTTAGTAGAGACGGGGTTTCACCCTGTTGGCCAGGATGGTCTCGATCTCTTGACCTCACGATCCGCCTGCCTCAGCCTCCCAAAGTGCTGGGATTACAGGTGAGAGCCACCGTTCCCAGCCCCATGCTCCTTTTACCAACCCCTATTCCATGGCCTGGCACGAGATCTCCCCCTCCACAGTAAGAGGTACCTTTCTCTATTTTGCAGAACGCCACCTTCTACCTGGCAACTCCAGTGCCAGAGTCTGGCCGCAACTACCCAAAGGCATGACTTTTTCTAATCGGTCCACTCAGAGGAGGCCCCATTTTCTAAGTCACGCAAAGATATGCTATAGGCCAGTGGGGGTCCAGGTGACCTTTCCCTACCTCTTCAACTGCCTCCCACCTGTCCCTTGTACAGATCCTCCATTCAACCCAGACTTATTGTACGGGAATGTGTAGATCACTTCCTTTTCCACAGTCTCAAGCCCTCGAGCACATTCTCGCCCATGTGTGACATGTGTATTATGCTGTCTGTGTACTTCTCCACACACCAGTGAGCTTCCTAAGTACAGAAAATCTGCTTATTGATCGTTGTTTCTACAGCCCCTGGGAACTGCCTTAAACGTATGAATGAAGGAAGGACTCAATCAGACACTGCTGTATAAATTCTACCTCCAGTATCTCGCTGCCACGCCGCTCCTCCCGCTCCCACCCCACCTGCTTGCGGACTCTCCAAGCCTGGCTCTTCTTTACAACTCTCCTTGGGTTCTGCTTCCTTGTGAGACTTTCCCTAACAAATGGTTCACAAACGTTCCAGCTGTGGATAGGCGGTGACCTTGGTGCCTTTGACTCATATACCCATTGTCCTTCCACCCCCTGCCTTTCACCCTGAGACAACGGCCTGCCATCTGGTCAGATTTCCCCTTTCCCTTTTGCCACCTGAACTCCTGGTTTGGGCCACTGAACCCTTTTGGAGCCCAGGCTCTGCTGACTGATGCCAGGCCCTTCCACTTAACTCATTCAAATACCTCATATGCTTTTATATCTGAGATCATCTTTCCATTTTCCTCCCTGTTATGATTTTTTCTGGTTTGTTTGCCCACTGTGGAAATTTATGTTCTTCGCCTAGCTAATTGTATCTTCTTCCATTACTCCCAAATTTGATCATGCCATGATCTTCTCCCCACAATTTCTGGTAGGCAGGAAATCCTAGTTTAAAATAACAACCCATCTCATTTCTTATTCAATCGTTATTCACTCAGTACATGATTTCTTTTCCTGAGGCAGAAGCAATTGCTTAATTTTATTTTCTTTATCAGTCCGGTAAACAGAAAGGCAGCGCAATAATCCCAGCAAACTCCAGTAAGCGGGGAAACCTCGGGTCTCATTTAACCTTTTCTTATCTGTGGCAGAGGTTGATAGGGTGAGCATTACTCACTTCATTCGTAGTGAAATTCTCTTATTCCTCCTTTTCCCCAAAGTTTAGGTCAAGACACTTCTCTTCATGATGTAAACAATAAATAGTTTTTCCAAATTTGAAATGCAGGAGTCACTTTTGATATTTCTCTCCCCCTAATCCCCATATCTAGCAGCCCGAGTCCTATCCATTCTGTTAGAACACCTCTCGAGGGCCCTTGCCTGCAGCCCCACTTCCCCCACCCTCTCCACCCTGAGCTGCTGCAACTGTCGCTTTGTTCTCACTCCCTCCACCCTTGCCTCTTCCAGTCAATACCTCACAGAGCAGCCAGACTGCTTAAAAACCTAAGCCCCCATCCTGGCTAACATAGTGAAATCCCGTCTCTACCAAAAATACAAAAAATTAGCCGGGAGTGGTGGCGGGTGTCTGTGGTCCCAGCTACTCAGGAGGCTGAGGCAGGAGAATGGTGCGAACCCGGGAGGCAGAGCTTGCAGTGAGCCGAGATCACACCACCTCACTCCAGCCTGGGCGACAGAGCCGGACTCCGTCTCAAAAAAAAACAAAAAAAACCCTAAGCCCCGATTCAAACCCACCAGCAACTTCCCATTGCCCTCAAAATGAAACTCGAGCTCCTCTCTGTGTTCTGAGGCCTATAAGGTCCTACAGAATCTGGCCCCTCCCATGTCTACTCTTTCCTCTCCTGTCTCTGCCTTCCACCCTCTAGACACTGTCCTCTCCTTTCCATTTCTCCCAGAGACAAGTTCTTCGCTGCCTTCGGCCCTTGCAGGTGCAGCTCCCTCTACCTGGCATGCCTTTCCCCAAGCCCTTCACAGGACGGCATCCTGCTCGTTTTTCAGTCTTCCGCTTAAATGTCACCTTCCTTAGTCCAAAGTGGGCCTCCTCTGTTATGCTTGCTTCTGCTTGTTCTTTTTCTTCACAGCACTTGTGGTCTTAATCAGTGGCAGCCTCTCCTCCCCACTAGACTATAAGCTCCATGAGGGCAAGGGCCATACAAGTGTTGTCTCTAGCTGTATGACCAGCTCCCAGCTCAGTACCTGCCACATGGCAGACGCCAAAGTCTGTTAAATGGAGTTTTTTAAAGGATTAATTAATAATGAATGAATGAGGCTTCCTTGAATTCTTTCCGCCCATCCGTGCCCTTCCAGCCAAGATTAGATGTCTTTCAAATATGATATGGACTCACTCCCTCCTTCCTTGACTCCATTCCCTCCATTTGTGCTTATTTCTTGAGTAATTCTATGTGCTCACATTATTTCCCCACCACAGTGACATCTGGTTTATCTGAAGGACATTGTCTCATCCCCTCTTCTACTCAGAATGCAGCTGAGAAGCCAGAAAGAAGTAAAAAGTCCTCCGCAATAAACTCCAAACTGGGAGATTCTGGCCTTTGGGCTCCCACTCAGAGCAAAATTTTCTATTTTCCCACACTCCTAATAGGGATGAAGATCTGCTCCCCAAACCTTCAGCTGATTAATTTCTTTTGTTGTTGGGAAAGGGTGCTGCCAAACTCCATTAAATGATGACCACCTTTTTCAACGAAAGACCTCAAGGAAGGAAATTTAAATAAAACTTCTAATAGACATAGAATCCTTACTTTTGGTATATTTATTCATCGCAGTCTAAACCCTGCGGATGCTTGTACACACACACACACACACGCATACCCCGCTGCCTCTTGCTCCCTCGCCCACAGCCACAGTCAGACACGATGGAGCTCCTTCCAGGGAGGTATGTAGTACCCGTTCCCAGGTGTCCTGCTGGAATGCTGAGGGATGCCCAGAGGGGCCCATTGTAGGACATCTTCCTTACAGGATCCAGGAATGCAGGAGCCTTGGGATTTCTCTCAGGTCATCTTGGATGGGTTGGCCCGAACTGCAGCCCTCCAGAAGCTTGGAAGAGTTCCCAGGAGATCACGGATGAATTCCTTCAGCACCAACGGCTCTGTCCAGCATACCCAGCCCTGTCAGAACACACACCTGTGCCCACTCCTCCAGGAACTCTTCCACAACCTCCACAGGTCAAAGCCCAGAAATGGAGCATTTACGATCAATTGATTTGTTATTCATTCATCTGCATTGCGTGTCCCCTGTGTGCCTGGGGCAGAATTGATTCCCTTGTGTTTTGTAGCAGTGAGCTTCCTGACTTCTGCTGGCTGCCCACAGCCTCTGTCCTTAGCCTAAGCTGCCTTATCCCATTAGACACTTCTCAGGGTCAGTCTCTCCGCAGGCAACATGCCAGGAAGACAGATGTGGGCAGGATGGCCTCTGCCCTCAGAGGCCTGTCTTACTTGAGTTCTGGCTGCACCAGGGAGTTCCCGTTTCTAAGACAACGCTTTCTTTCTTAAAGAGCCTATCAGGCGGGTTCCCTTAGGGGTCTGGGTTCCCTTAGGGGTCCTTAACCTTGGCTCTGACTTGTTGTTGTCTTTTACAATTTGTTCACCTGTCTCAGAAGAACTTCTGCCCTGATTTGTAGATAGCTTGCTACATTGTGGGTTTCTGCTGGTTCAGCTGGAACTGCCTGCCAGGTTCCTTCTTCTCTGTCTCCGCGTCCCACATCTGATGCAGTGCCGAAGCACAGATTTAGCTTCGGATTTGTCCTAGAAGCTGCCGCAGCAGTTTTTTAGGCTTGGAGGCGGATCGCTGTTAGTCACTCATTCTATAGGGATTGTCCTGTGAAAGGAGAGATATGTATTTCCCTGGAGAAGCTCCCCCAGTCCAGTGCAATCTCATTACTAGTTATTTCCATAAAGAATTCCTGATGGGTGCCCAGGGAGCTGAACTGGTTACACAAACGTTCAGGCATTGAAGACCCCAAGGGCCCAAGGCCTGAAGGGAATGGGACAAAGCCCGCAGGTGTGAACAGCGCCACAGCAGTGAGACGGCTTCTCCATTTTTCTGTGTTAGGTTTCCAGGTGAACCAATATCTCACTCACTGAAGAACATTAAACTTCATGGACAAGGAATTATGGGACTTCTCTCATAAGCCTGGACTTCCGATAACTTACAAAGGCCTTTGACTCAGTTTTCTCCAAAGGCTCTCTGAATTGCAACCACTTCTGCCCAGCCCTCTGCCACCTCTGCCTTTGCCTGGACACCGCACAATGTTGTAACCGGAACTCCTGGCTCCCCTCTCAGTCCCCTCTAATTTGGTCTCCACAAAGCATCCAGAGCCATCTTCTAAGTAACAACTCCGACCAGGTTTCTCTTGCCCCCTCCATGGCCTCCTTAGACCTCAGAGTAATATCCAAGCCCCTCTGCTCTGGTTCACAGAATCCTTCCAGCTTTGTCCCCGTTGACCTCTGCTACGTCCTTATTCCTCAGCACTCATTCTGTTGCATGAATGCTCTGACCACGCATGCCCCACATTTGCTCTCGCTTCCAGGTCTTCAAACACGACACACGTCCCTCTGGATCTCCCTGCCCTCCCTCCCCTAACTCCTAGTCAACCTTGAGGATGGTTTAGACACCAGCTGAGGGTACCAGGGAAGGACATTTGCCCAGCGCACTCAGCACCCTCTATCACCACCTCCTTTCCCAGCAGCTGGATTAGGAGGCCCTGTACTGCTGTTGAGACATTACCTTAGTATGTGCTAATTACCTGATTAGTTGTCTGTTTCCCTTACTAGGCCATAAGACCTTGAGACCTAGATTCTCTCCTATTCATTATTGTATCTCCAGTGACCAGCACAGTTCCCAGGATATAGCAGGGAAAACTCAACAAATGGCTGTTGAATTCATTCATTCATGAATAGAATTGCTGCAATAGGATAAATCCTTGGTGTTAGAGACAATCTTGAAAAAGCAGGTTAGCACAATAAGAAAAGTCCTGGGCAGGAAGGTCATGAGATCTGAGTTCCTCGTAAACTCGGACAAGTCAAACCTCCTTTCTGCACAGAACTTCAGTTTTCCCACATATAAATTCCAGAATCTAAATCTCAGAGGTCCTTTTCAGCCTCTGTGGTTTATGGTGGTGAATCATACTTGTTTTCTTGAAGAATTACTGTTATTCTTTTGAGTTGCCTGTGAAGGACATCAGAAGACCATCATGTTCAGAGGAGCGCTCTTAAATTCCATGAAGAGCACCAAGGACACAATTAGAAAAAACAGATGCTTTGGTTCCAATAGGACTTAGTCCTCAAAACCTAATTGTCATCCCTCCTACTGCCTTCTTCCTGGGGTGGAGGAGTCCCTGTCTTTATTTTCTCCTAACTGGCATCTTGGGGCTTCTCTACAATGGCTTTGCCATCTTTTCCCTACCGAGCTGGTAAGTTAGCTGAATTCCAAAGATTGGGGCTGAAAGTATCAATCGGAATCAGGACCTGAGAAGAACTGGAAAATGTGTCAAATTATATGAATGACCATAAAGCGTCAAGAAATTTATTATAACCCTCCAGAGTCTAAGGCCTGAGGCCCCCAAATCCTGGGCTGGAATGTAGGGCAGCAGGTAAAAGGCTCAAAATTATTGCTAGGGGTCCACAGTTTCCTCATGAATCCAGCATTGTTTCTAGACTAACTGAATATGAAGTCTTGCAACTATGCCTTGTTTCTCAAATGTACAACAGAGCTGCCATTGTGACTAACAACACAGAAATTCACTTAAAAGTAGCACTGAATTCATACCGAGCATCATGCACTTCCTTTGCTCAATGGATATAATCATGGATACAACAGCAGGTACCATCACAGATACTACCACAAATACCGCCATGCATTCTACAATGGGTAGTGCAAGGACTCTTGGTTACTAGAAGGCCAGCTCTGGAAAAGGTGAAACCACAACTGTCTTATTAGTGCTATACTCCTAGCACCTCCTTCAAGACTGGCCATGGCTAGAGGCTGATCAGATATTTGTCAGGCATCAGGGAAAACGTTTTACTTTAAAAAAACAGATGCAGCCGGGCATGGTGGCTCACGCCTGTAATCCCAGCACTTTGGGAGGCCGAGGTGGGCAGATCACCTGAGGTCAGGAGTTCGAGACCAGCCTGGCCAACACGGCTAAACCCCGTCTGTACTAAAAATACAAAACAACAGCCAGACGTGGTGACCGATGTCTATAATCCCAGTTACTCAGGAGGCTGAGGCAAGAGAATCGGTTGAATCCAGGAGGTGGAGGTTGCAGTGAGCTGAGATCATACCGTTGCACTCCAGCCTGCGCAACAACAGCAAAACTCCATCTCAAAAAATAAACAAACAAACAAATAATAAAATAGAATAAAAAATAAAAACACAGCCATATTTGAAAACATTAAGAACCACGCTAGGTAGTCAAAATAATTAACAAAATGACAGCTTCATGTTTTATTGCCTGCTTCAATTAAAAAACATTGACTTTCCCATACATGACTGCATTTGGCTCTCAGAAAATCATCTTGCAAGGGAAGTAGAGCTCAAAGTCCAACAGGCTGCCTGGGGCGGCTGCATAAGCAACCAGTAGTGGAACTTGGGCTTCGGCAACATACCACGCAATGACGTTCGCTTGTAGGAGAATGTAGCTCTCCTCTCCACTCTGCTAGCTGGGATGGCTTGGCTAAGTGACATCCGGGCAAGATACGGCCCTAAAATAAGACTGGAGCTTCATCAAGCCAGGTGACTTATTGCTAAGAATTGCAAAAATAGTACAGCGCTTCTTGCATTTAACAAACTAAAGCAGTTGGGGAGGTTGCCTGAGCGGTGGCAGGCGAGGCTCTCCTTTTGTGTCTCTGTCATCTCCCTTTTTTCTGTCATTAAATAGAAATAAAACGGTAGGGGCAAAATGAAGGTGAGTCTCTGTTAAGCAATTTAAGATGCATATTTTTGTGTATCTTGATTGAGGACCAAGCTTTAAGGATCGTGAAAGATGGTTGAAATACAAAACCCAAAGTAAATTGCAATCAGAAGCCTACTGATTAAATAGAGGTACATTCATACAATGGAATCGGATGCAGTTAAAATGATATGGATTTATGTCTGTTGATATACCATTGACTAAAGTAAGTAAAGGATAGCATATACTGTACAGTGTTTTCCTATTTACCTACATGTTATTCCTCTTGTAAGTGCAAAGACAGATGTCTGGAGTGACAGTCACCAAACATTTACTAGCTCTGCATAAGAGAATTTCATGTGACTTTTACTTTCATACTTTGACATTGTTATGAGTGTGCAAACAGTAGGTTCTCTGAGCCCACCTGCAAGGCTCATTCCAGAGAGTATAACGCATTCCCAAAGGGCGGTGGTCTTTATTAACGAGTCCTCACTCATCATCCAAAGCTACAGAACACTTTCACTCCTTTGATCACTGAGAAGACTGAGCCTTGATTGGCCATGTGGCCAGCCACCACCGCAGGGCTCAAGTCACAGTGCTCACCGCTGCCAGCAAGGATCTCCCAAGGATCTCAACAGAGACGCCCAGGCAGCGTATGAGTCCATCGTCCACCTTGATTGGCCACGTGGCCAGCCACCACCGCAGCGCTCAAGTCACAGTGCTCACAGCTGCCAGCAAGGATTTCCCACGGATCTCAACAGAGACGCCCAGGCAGCGTATGAGTCCATTGCCCACCCTGCCTGCTCACTCTGGGCATCTTCCTTGTCCCCCAGGAGGCAGTGGTGAGGGAGGACAGATGTGCATCCCTGTTCCCTCCCAACTAGCCAGGTACCAGTGTCTGTGCCCATAGCCTTCTCCCCAGAGGCCACTGGCCGTCCATCTCAGCCACCGTGGGGACTGACCCCGGCCAGGTGCTCAAGGAATTTGGAGTCACTTTGTTTTTCTGAGCCTCAGTTTCTTCACTGGGAAAATTGGAATTAAAACACTACCTCCTGTGAGGATCGAATCAGATCCAGTTTACTGCAGTGCTTTGTAGACTTGAAAATGGTTTTTTGGTTGAAAAACCGGCAAGACAGCAGAGGCTTTGGAGTTAAACATGGATCTGAATGTGGTCCTGTCACAAACTGACTGTGTGACTTGGGGAAGCTAAATATCCTCTCACAGCCTCAGTTTCTGGCCTTTAATACGGGGTTCTCCTTTGTCCCACCACCGGCCCAAAACCCTTCAGGAGGAACTGATTTATTAAGCTCCAGAGAACCAAGGCTCAAATGAAACCTTCTTAAGAGTAATTATGCAGATGTTGTGGGGGTGGGGGATGCCTCATGGCTAGAACCCAGCTTCCCCCACTTTGTTTTTATTTTTACACCCCTGAAGTCCAAAACCAGCTGTCTGAATCACTTGCAAACAGAGCCAGAACTATTTTCATGCGTCACAGGAGGCTGCAGGCTCCAGCCACACCTCAGGATGGTGCACTAAAAATATCCTCCCAGCGCTATTTTTAAGGCCCTGCAGCCTGCTAACCCCAGGTCACGGGAGCGGAGCCCTCATCACATGCACGCAAAGGCACCAAGTTAGGGCCTGATGCCTAACGGGCCCTTGGGCCAGTGAGGCGCTGCGCGTAAACCCCACACTCTCCTCCCGGGCCACAGTGATCGCCCACTGTGTAAAGGCCTCTGCCGCAGGTGCAGGCTCCTCCCTCTCTGGATACCTGCCAGGCACCACAAAGCCCACTGCGATGGGACCACTGTCCCTAGCTGTGCATTCCAGTTCCACACTGGACATTCTCAGAATCAACAGCACACAGCATCTGCCCAGCTGGGACACTGGGTACTCACCCTTCACGTGTGAACAGTCATTTATTATTTCCAAAGCATGTTCATAGCCGTGACCTTCTCTGAACCCCACTGCACTTCTGCCAAATTGATATTATTAAGCCCCAAGTTACGGATTCAGAAACGAAAGTGATATGTGTGCGTTTCTCACAGCACTGTTATGCAACAGAATGTAAATGAACTTCTCTGGTGTGACAGAAGGTAGGATGACCTCAGATTAGCTCAGAATTTCTTCTTGATGTCCTACATATTGGCCACACCCACCTTCCCTTGTAGTCAAACCAGTCACCATTCATTCATTCATTTGCAAGCATTTTCCCAGCATGCACCCTGGGCCAGGCCTTCTCAGAGACAAATGACATCTTCCCTGCCCAGGGGAGGTCATGGTACCAGGACAGAACTCCAGGGCATGGTGGGTACAGGGTAGCAGGAGAAGGTAAGAAAGGCTCCAGGAAGGGAGCCATCCCTTTGGGCATCTGAGGGCTGAGCAGGAAACAGAAATGCTGTCCAGACAGGAGCAGCTTAGGCAGGAGAGCAGGGAGCATGTGGGAGCCTACAGCAGGTCAGAGTGGGAGTGGGCAGGAGGCAGGGACCGGGGGCTGGACCACAGCAGGGCAGAGCGGGAGGTGCAGAGCTGCCTGAAGGCCATGGGGAGCCACTGGGGGGGTTCCAGCAGTGGAGAATGTGATCATCAGTGGGGGTTGGAGCTGTCCCTGTGGTAGCTGTGGGGAGGACGGCAAGAAACAAGGCTGCAGAGAAGGAGGCCAGATGCAGGTCGTACAATAGTTCAGGTGAGACAGGATGGGGCTGAGGCAGGTGGAGTGAGAGAGGATGAAGAAGCAGTCAGTTCTAGAAGTCCTTAGAAGTAATTACAAGGTAGGATGAAAACAAGTGACAGGGATTAGACCAGTTGGATGCATAGGGTGGGAGAAAAGAAGAGTCCAGGGTAAGCCCAGGGTTGGGTCTGGGTGACTGTGGACAGATGAATACCATCCACGGAGTGAGGGCACATGGGGCAGGAGCAGGTGCAGGCAAGGACAGGCTTGCTTTGCACCTGTCACAGTGGGGCGGGGCCCGTGGCTATCTAAGCAGCACTGATAAGCAGGAAGTCAGGTATACAGTTGTGGGGCTCGGGAAGAAATCAGGCTTGCATCAAACCTTTTGGAAGGTGGTAAGGAGTTGAAGAAGCCTCTAGAACAGTGGGTCTCAACCCTCTCTCATCAAAATCAACTGGGCAGCTTTAAAAAAAAAACTGATATCTGGGTCCCATCCCCAGACATTCTGACATGATTACTGTATTTCTGTATAATGGGCCCTGGCATTGGTATATTTTTAGTGATCCCAGGTGCTCCTTCTGGTGTGTAGCCAGGGATGGAAACACTGCCACAGAGACTCGATGATGGAGCAGAGGTGGCCGGAGGCAGGCCTGTGGTGCACACCAACATGGAAGGGCCAGGGAGGGAAGAGAGCCCCCAGCAGGGCCGAGGGCACCGGGAGAGAGCATTATCCCGGAGCAGCAGGAGCCGGAGGTCAGGAAGGCAGTCCTGCGAGCAGCATCAGATGCTGCAGGAAGAGCCAGGCGGTGGGAAGACTGAGGAGTGTCTCTGGCATTTAGCATCTAGGAGTCTGTCAAGGTGACCTGGGTCAGGACAGGCTCCAAGTTGGGGGAAGCAGCTGATGAGGGTTGCAGACTAGACCAGACTTCAAGGAGAGTGGAAGGGGAGTAAATGAAGACACCAAACATGAAGCACTCTTTTAGGAAACTTGGCTGTGAATAGAAGCAGAGGAAAGAAGAGGAGAAGGAGGTATGATTGGACAGATTTGAGGATGCTTCTGTTCCAAGCATAAAGAAGCAAGAGGGGTAAGTGGACAAGGCCTTGAATGATGGGCAAAGTGAAGTTCATAGAGGGTGGTCTGGAGGAAGCTGAGGACCTGGGTTTCAGGGCTCAGTGCAGAGATCACCCCTAGGAGGCGGGCTGCTTTCCCCCAAGGGGGCTAGGACCTGAGATCGTGTCACCTGCCCTCCCCTCCATACAGCCCTGCACTGCATCTGTGCCGTGGAGTGTGTTGATGTGTGGGCAGGCGCTGCTCTTTCCTCTGCCCTCCAGCCCCACAGCTAGCCCTCTTTCTCATGCCTGCCTTCCATGTCCTGGCCCTGCTGCTGGAGCCGCACACGCCAGGCTCTGCCTAAATACGGATGACTCCACCACCTTTTGCTCCACTCCTCACCCCCAGAACTGTTGTTGTTGTTTACCAACTATGAAGGACCCACCATAGGTAGAGAACCACGTACTTTGCACCCTTGGAGCCCCTGCTTTAAGACCTCCGCAGTCTACTTATCTCATATTTATTGCATAAATTCATACATATGTACATGTACAAACACGAAAGCAATGACAAAAATGCATTTCCAATTATACATATGCCTAATTGTGCATGCTCATCACAGGGCAGACAAAGACGCCTCCAATGGGCGCACGTATGTCACCAAGACCTCCCCGCAGGACCCAGCTTGGCTACTCTGTGAGTGGCTCTCATGGCCTAGAAAGGAGCCCTCGTTGACACAGGCCCGAGACCAGTCGCATTTCCCAACACATTCACCCGAGTTTAGGAAAGGCCACGACTCACCTCCAGTCACCGAACCCCAAGCCTTTCTGACATGTGGTCAAAGGGAAAGAAATTTGTCCCTGCATTTTGGAATTGATGCATCACGGAGCTCAGTTTTTGTTTTCCCAGTAAATGGCTTTTAGAAGATAACAGGAAGAGGTGTCTTTCCAGTGCTCACCCTTTTTCCCAGTTTTGCTCAAGAAACATCTGGCAGCATCAGTGACTCAGTTTCAACTTGCAGCTTTAATTTCTTCATTTACAAGAGCTATAAAAGAATGGCCAGCAAAGCAGTCACTCCAGTATTTTTAAACTTACACTACTAATGCTTTTGTCTACTAACGAGTGGTATTGAGTATTTGAAAAAAAAAAAAAAAATCCAAACTCAGTATCTATTTCAATACATTCTTAACTCAGTACATTTCAAAACATTCTTAACTCAGTACATTTCAATACATTCTTAAGGAAAAATTTCTGACACGTGAATTGCTCTCTTTAAGTAAAAAAGGTTCTCAGTTCTGAATTCTAGGTAAAAATAAGTATGAGGATGCTAGTAAAAGGCTATCCTGAGATGTAGCTTTTTTTTCCCACCCTGTGTGAGGCCTTGGTTGAGAAAGACATACTGTCCCTGCTGTCTTCGAAGGTCAGTGAGAAGGAGTCGCGTTCATGCCATCAATAGCAAAGCACCCACTCGCACGCAGAGACCCTGTACAATGGTGGATTAAAATGGTAAACTGGAGTCATCTTAGCTTGAGGCCGGATTTCTTAGAGAGTGAGGGACCCTGGACCCTGTGTGCAACAGCCCTATAAAGGCCATTTGAGTCCCCTACCCCACCCCACCCCACCCTCTGCTTCCCTCAACCACAAACACCATCCCTGATCCTGGTAAGCCCCCTGCACTATACACTGTTCCAGGCCTCCAGGCTGCCTTTTTTTTCTTCCTCTGTGACTCTTCTGACCCTGATTGTTCAGACAATGTGGGGAGGATTCTCTCCCTTAGGATAAAGAATGGGAGCCCAGTGGGGTTACTACTTCCTATCTTAGAAGGGCATCTGGAAACAGATATTTCTAGAACTGTGGGATCTTCCTGGGGGGCAGGCTTGCCTCTTGAGAGCCCAGAGGGAGAGAAGATAGCAGGTTTCAACTCATCACTAGCAAGAATAGTGCTTACAGGCGCCTTGGAAGGTGGTGAGCCCCCCGTGCTTGGGAGACTCAAGCAGAAGCGGCAGGGCTGTTTGTCAGGGACGTACCACAGGGAGTGCTCTTCATCAGGACTTTATGGCCATTCCTGCATGGTGTGAGGTGAAGCCCGGGCCAGCCTCCCCTCTTCTCCATGGTTCTCCTTTGCCTTGCACAGACAGGACTCACTCAAGACTGTCCAAGACTCTCAACACTTAGCTGGTCTCCTCCTCCTTGTCCAGCCTGTGACTATAGCTCACAAAAAGTGACTGGAGCCCTCACCAGTGCTGAGTTACAAACTGAGGTCCTGGCTTTGAGCATATGAAAGGGGTATGAATAGCTTTGCTTTACCGACGAGGAAGCAGGGTTTACAGAGGTGACGCAGCTAGCTGGTCAGTGGGAGTTTGGCCAGGTTCCTGACCACTAGGCCACAGTGATTTTTTTAATGCATTCTTAGGGAAGGCAAAGACCAATGTATATAATCACTCCACCTAATGTAACCTGTTTGTAAACCAATTTCTTCTTTTTTTATTTATGTTTTTCTTCTTTTGAGACATTATCTCACTGTTACCCATGCTAGAGTGCAGTGGTGCAATCACAGGTCACTGCATGAGTCTTCACCTCCCGGGCTCAAGTGATCCTCCCACCTCAGCCTTCTGAGTAGCTGGGACCACAGCACGTGCCACCATGCCCATACCCCACTAATTTTTATGGTTTTTGTAGAGAGAGGGTTTTGCTATGTTGCCCAGGCTGGTCTCGAACTCCTGGGCTTAAGCAATCTGCCTGCCTCGGCCTCCCAAAGTGCTGGGATTACAGGCGTGAGCCACCGCGCCCAGCCTAAACCAAATTTTTGAACACATTTCCCTAAAATGCTATTTAATAACACATGGTTTTATCCCCATTTCCCATCCATAGGATTTTTGGTTTCTTGTATTCTTCACTTCCATTATAGGACATGCCGACGAGGGATTACCAGACTTCTGGGAGTTGTACTACCCGATAGTCGCCTGTTGGATTCTGTAATCCATCCTCTCACCCCTTCGTGGGGGCATTCTGTGGAGGACAGCGACGCTCACATGTACACCTGCATGCTGAGCAGATTAAAACTCGCCTGTTTCCACACATGGCGTGAGCTCTCGGGGGAACAAGACATTGTGGGTGGTCTTGGATCTTACATCTCAGGTCAGGGATCTAGAAGCAATCCGGATTGGACAGGCGGGAGCCGTCAGGCGGGTCCGGATTGGACAGGCGGGGGCCGTCAGGCGGGTCCGGATTGGGCAGGCGGGGGCCGTCAGGCGGGTCCGGATTGGGCAGGCGGGGGCCGTCAGGCTGGTCCGGATTGGACAGGCGGGGCCGTCAGGCGGGTCCGGATTGGACAGGCGGGGGCCGTCAGGCGGGTCCGGATTGGACAGGCGGGGGCTGTCGGGAGAGGCTGTGTCGCGTTAGCTCTCAGGTGTCAGTGCTCCCAGAACTAATCCAGAGCGGAAGAGAGAAACCCAAAGGATCTGGCATGGGAGAGGCAGAACCACCTGCAGGGAAATCTTATGTGTTTTATTTTTATTTTGTTATTATTTTTTTGAGACCGAGTCTCACTCTGTCACCCAGACTGGAGTGCAATGGTACGATCTCGGCTCACTGCAGCCTCCACTTCCCGGGTTCACGCCATTCTCCTGCCTCAGCCTCCTGAGTAGCTGGGATTACAGATGCCCGCCACCATGCCAGGCTAATTTTTGTATTTTTAGTAGAGATGGGGTTTCACCATGTTCGCCAGGCTGGTCTCGAACTCCTGACCTCAGATGATCCACCCATCTTGGCCTCTCAAAATGCTGGGATTACAGGCGTGAGCCACGGCACCTGGCCGGGAAATCTTCTTAGCTCAAGGAACATGGAATGCTCCAAAAACAACCCTGGGTGATGATGAGCTTACTGTTTTAAAAAACCAAACAACTCGGTAAGGAGATGAACCTCAGTCTTAGAGCATCAGCAGCCACAACACAGGAAGGATAACCTGGAAGTGACTTTACATAAGTAAGCTTAGGAGAATGAACTTTAGGTAAGTAAGCTTAGGAGAGTGAACGGGGTGAGAGGGGGGCCTGGCGAGTGCAGCCAATGTTGTCGGGAAGTTTTACTGTGAAGTAGGGCAGAGCCAGGCAGAAGCTGGTCAGAGATGGGAGAGGATGGGGAACTGTGTGTTATAGGAATGACCAAGACCGGAGACAGAGAGTGCAGCTGAAACCTAGAGTGGGTGAGGAGAGGGGAGAGGGCTTCGAGAGGGAGGTGAGGGGGTCTCTGTGGGCGGGGGGAAGGCTGCTTGTCCATCAGAGCCGGAGGGAAGAAGCTGGTGCAGATGGAGGGATGGTTCCAGCATTGGGAGAGGGACGATGAGACTGTCTCTCCCTGATGGCTGCTTATTAAAGACATGAGACGAGGGTACCTGGTGAAAGTGACAGAGTTTGAGGAGAAAGGGTAAAGTGTGCAAGTATTCCCTTGCAGAGGGGACAGCAAGCTTTCCAGAAGAACTTCCAAGGGTCTCTGGACAGCATGGAGGTGTGTGATTGTGAATGCAACAGAGGAGACTGGGCAAGAGAATTGAGGGCATTTTCAGGCAAGCAGTGATGACACCAGCTTATTGTATGGTGAATGCCCAGAGAACAAGCCAGGCACTTCGTCAGGGGACCCCCAGATGCCAGTCGCTCAAGGTCTGTTCTTGTCATCTGTTCAGTTTCTCTAGAGAGGCAGAGCCCAGTCTCCCGGAGGGCACGCGCCTGGCTGCAGCTACTCCTCGGCAGGGTAGGGACAGGGGCAGAGTCTCAATGTCCGTTATGTAGATTTCACTGAATCCTCTTGTTTGCAGCCTGTGTGGCACCTCACTACCCTCCATTGATACTGGTGGGCCTAACGTCAAAGCCCCTTCTGTTAAACTTATTTAGAAAATGAATCTCCATTCTCCTGCTGGCTCTGGCGGGAAAGGGCTGGGGAGAGAAGGAGCGTGAGTCTCTGTGTGAGGTGGGGTAAGGAGCATGCACCATCAACCCACAGGCAGACTTGAAAACAGTAGCCCCTCTTCTCCTGTCTGAGACACATCCTGACCTCTGCAAGTTGGGCAAGACGCTAGTTCAGGCCCTAGACGTGGCTCCCAGCCATTTGATCCAGAAACTCTGTCATCCCATGTATCTGTGTCAGTCTGGAAGGGGCTGCAGGGGCTGCTGCTAGCACGGCCCCTCACCCCGTGGATTTCCCCACCTGGAGCTGGAGTAAGGCCTACATTGGAGCCATCTAAAGTGCAGGGTTGAGGTAGAGACTTGGACTGCCCAGCTCTATGGAAGATTCTGCATCTAACTTTCATTTGACTGGAAAATCAAGAACAACTCACTTTCCCTGTTTATTCTGCGCTTATAAAATGGGAACTCCTCATTCACACAGGGAACAGGGGTGTCGCTTTGTCCCCTCGTCCAGATCACAAAACAGATGACAACAGTCCTGGAGAATACCACCTTTCCCAGTATCTGCTAGACTCATAACCCGTTGAGAGTAGTGTGCTAAGAGGTTCTTTGCCTTTCCTGGCTGAAAGTTTTATGTCCCAGTAGGCGGAAGAGGCGAGTGCCTTCAGCTCACTGCTGGTTATAAAAGTCAAGCCGATAATGTAAATAATTCTTACGCCGGATTATTTGCTCGGCTTCTGACCACAGTCCCAGGTTCCCACTGGCAATTATATCTAAGTTGCCTTCTCCTACGCATAAAATAACACCTGTCTAGGTTAATAGCTATCCCTCTAAACTATAACCAAATATGCTCGTACACACAAACTTAGACAACTTTTACACATACTAAATCTTCACCACCTGTGTATAAACTATAAACTAAAATACTAACTTAACACAGTCTAATAAAACCTCTCTAAAAGTCTACCCCCAGGCAATAGTCCTCAATAAAACATTCAAACAAAACTGACTTTAATTCTTTGAAAGCTTATTTCTTTCTTTAGTCAACAAAAGGTAATGGAGCCAAGCGATGGTGTATCTGGACAGATGGAGCAGCAGGAAGAGGCAGACCTTTACCCCAGGGGAAAGCAGTGGGCCAGGAGTCAGAATGCTTAGGGTTTGCAATTTCCCTCTTACCAGCTAGTGACCGCAGGCAGATCAAAATCCACAAAGCGGGGCAGCTTTGTAGTAGTCTAAGCTTGGGTTTGAATCCTGGTTCTGCCACTCACTCTATGTGTGACCCTAGACCTTGGAGAGTTAAGCTGTCTAACCCTCGCTTTACCTGTTATTGAAATGAGGAATGATAGCCCCCTTCAGTTACCGGGTGGCTGTAAGGATCAGATGAGCTCATGCTCGTAAGGGACCTGGCACCATGTATGGCACCTAGGAAATACTCCAGTAAGGGTTCTGCTGACGATGAAAGTGATCCTAACGAATGGAACAGAGGCTGAGAGCTCAAAACAACACCTCACCTTGACTCAGTTTGCTCACCTGTAAGATGGGAACACTGCTTTAATCCCTACCCAGTTTTCCTCACATTGTTGTTTTGGGGATCAAATGAACGGAAGCAATGGTCCCAAGCACAGATCTTCGGAGAGATGTCAGAATATGACACAGTTCTCACCAATCTGAATAATGAGGAAATGAAAAAAATAATAATGTAGGAAACGGTTTTTTTTTTTTTTGGAGATGGAGTCTCACTCTGTCGCCCAGGCTGGAGTGAAATGGCGCAATCTCGGCTCACTGCAACCTCTGTCTCCCGGGTCCAAGTGATTCTCCTGCCTCAGTCTCTCAAGTAGCTGGAATCACAGGCACCTGCCACCATGCTCAGCTAATTTCTTTGTATTTTTAGTAGACAGGGGGTTTCACCATGTTGGCCAGGCTGGTCTTGAACTCCTGACCTCAGGTGATCCACCTGCCTCAGCCTCCGAAAGTGCTGGGATTACAGACGTGAGCCATTGTGCCTGGCCTGTAGTACATGATTTACAAATTGAATTGTTCCCAACTTTAAAAGGCTGCATTATCCTGCATTATCACGTCATTTCTAATCTGAGTGTGTGCCTGTGTATGTGTGTGAAGTTATCCCTTTTGAAGGAAAGTATGGTGCTAATGAATGATAGTTTGTTTTAATGGACTTGCTCAGAAAAATAAAAGTTGTCAACCCTGTACAGATCCCTTGTTTTTTGGAAATCTTACTAGTCTGTGAAATTAAAAAAAAATAAAATAAATAAAATAAAAAACTCTATAAGGAAACCTCCAGGATAAGAAGTTTGAGCTTGCCAGTCATAAGATTCTGTATGGAGGTAACAAAAAGAACAGCACCTCATACTGAGTCCCTACCACATGCCAAGGATGGCTGGGGATGGCTACACATTGCCTGTAATCCTCACAACAGCCTGGCAGGCTCGGCGTGGCTTAGCCCGTTTGACAGGCGGAGAAACTGAGACATAGAGAGGATAAGCAGCTGAACTCTTCCTCCGGGGGGGAGTTCAGTGCCAGGTCCTCCTGACTCCTCGACTCCTCGCCTCCCAGTTTTTCCTGGATTGTGCTAAAGGATTACTGTGGAGGAGGCCCTGACAGGGCCATGGAGACTTCACCACTATAAAAAGTAACCACACCACAGGCTTACGGGCAAATCACTTAACCTCTCTCGGCTTCTAGCATCCAACTGGGAAATTAGGCAGAAATCGGGGTCATGCTGAAAACAGATGGAAAGGCAAGCTGGGCTAGGAAATAAAATTAGCACAAAGAAGCCATTCTTTATGATTCTCGATGATTCAATGCCCTTTGACTATTTACGAAATTGGGAAGCGTCCCAGCCCGGGTAATTGACAGAACGCTGCCTGGATACAGGGACATCATCAGATGGCCTCTTTCTCCCCTTGGCCAACCAGATTCAATCCCTCTGCCTTCTCAGTTGGCCAGGGCCTCCCTTCCTGCTACCCTAGGTGGTTTTCTGGGTCCCAGAGGCCTCCCAGAGCTGGGTTGGTAGAAGACCCCTCCCGCCCTGTTCACTCTCCCTCTCACCCTTCACGCTGCAGGTGAGCATGGCGCTGTGCGTTGTTCATTTGTTCTTATGTACCCTCTCAGCAACTCTGGGAGGAGGTTTTATTAACATTAATTTACACATGGGGAAACTGAAGCTCACTGAAGCTAAGAAACTGGCTTGGGGTGACACAACCTACAAAGGGCAGAAGGAGAATCCCCACCCAGCCAGGGTTGCCTGACATGAGTCTGTGCCTCCCATTTTATCACTAAAGCCCCCATGAAGACTGAGGGAAGAAGATTCTAAAACTCTAACAGCTCCCAGGGTCCCTTTACATAAACTACACCTTCTCTGGATGCCAAGGTAGTCACTATGTACCCACCATGTATTGGGTCATTCACTCAGAGCCAGGGTCAGCCCAACAACTCCTTCCTGACTTACACCCTAGGAATGGACTTACAGCAACATTTATCTGAGATGTGGTAATTCTGGTGACAGTGACATTTCAATTCTAAACTTACCCTTTCCTTTTTAATTTGAAGTAAGTGCTTCATAGTTCTCTCTTCAGCCCTTTTTAATTTATTTGTTCTTATTGAAGACAGCTAGTAACAAACTCCACATGATCATTCAATTTTTGTTGAAAGAGGTTACAACATCTTTAAGCAGAGGAGGGGAAGAGCCTTTAACAGGGAGGAGTGAGCCCCTTCTCCAGGCCCAGAGGGCTCATGATCCTCAAGTGTATTGGCCCAGATGTCCCTATCCCATTTCAAGGTCTTACTTCTTCCCAACCGTGACAATGGTGGCATTGAAGACTTGCTGTGGTTGAGAACTGAACCTTCTCTGGAGTTCAGCTACCCTCATGATTAAGTCTTGAGCCTGACCCTGAGCTTTTTCTGCCCTCCAGGTGCAGGAGATGAAAATTCTTTCTATGCTGTCAAGGGGACCCTGAAACTTTCACACCTTACCTTAAATGTGATTAGTCACTCTCGGCCTTTTATTATCTTGCTCCAGTGAGTATGTGGCCCTTCAGGACAGTCATCTGATTGCATAGTCCTTATAATCACAACTTGACCCAACTCCTTAAACACCTGAGATATTGCACCTGCTACTGCGTCCCTTCCACCAGCATTTGATTCCAACTCACCACCACCACCAGTCTTAGCAACTGAACTACCACAGCGTACCAAGTGCCACCCAAGCTCCACCCACCAGCCAGCCAGTGAGGGACCCAGCTCCACATCCCCATTATAGAGGCAGCTTCTGCAGACAACTTCTGGTGCCAGCTGTCTTATGTTGAGATCTCCAGAAAACAAACTCTGAGATGGAGAGTTGTGAGTAGGTTTATTGAGGTGTGCTCTTAGCAAGAGCACTATGGGGAAGCAAGGGAAGCAGGCTGGACAGAGAGGGAAGTTGAACTACAACCTAGTTGCAACAAAGGCCTCAGCCAAGCTCATGGTGAGCTCTGGAGCTAAAGTGGTCTTTCAAAGTTGTCCCAAATCTAGGTAAAGTGGCCAGGCCTTTGTCGTCCTACATCAACCAGTCTTCAGATGGGTGTTGTCCTTGAGGAGGTGACATAGGCTTGGGCGAAGCAGTTTCTCTCGGCCGAAGGCAATGCTGGAGTCACGAGCAGTGGGGAAATGAGAGCCTGGTCCTGATGGGAGGAATCTGGGTGGCAAACCACAGTATCCACTACAGCCCCACACAGTCCCCACTTCACCCTGTTGTCCTGGAATAATTATGAGTAATGTGTCTTCTCTGTTAAAAGTGTACCAGTGCAGATGATAAGTTTTGCTGCCATTCTATTCATGAGCCACCACCATGCTGCCTACTGCTCTGTACACAAAGAGCACCACACAAATAGCTCCTCCTTCTCTTCCTGTCGCTTGTTGCAATCAGCTCCTTCACTTCCCATGGGAGCATCTTTAAAGAGCCCACACGGTCCTCGGTGCCACTGCACCATGCTGGCTGCATCCTAGGACCCTTGGGTGGGTCAGAAAACTTGGAAAGAAGAAGGAGACACAAGGTTCTGAAGTCATTGCTCCTGCAACCATGAATGTGAGTCAACTGTGGCTCCTGGCTGAGAGGAAGCCCTGCCCCAGCATACCCCTGGTCATCTCCTAAGTTATCAATGACCTACTGCATACAGTGACCATGCCCTGTTGCCGTTCAGCAGCCTCTAGTGCTCCATCAGTGAAGCTGAAGAGGTGGAACGGTGTTCAGCGATCAGCAAACACAGCCTCCTGCTCCCAGCTGCTTGCAGCTCCCAGCCCCACCACACATCCAACCTGCACATCCTTTGAGAGCAGACTGATGCCTCCCTCCTCACCAAGGCTGTGGCTTGGTGGCTGATATGGTGGCTGTGTCCCCACCCAAATCTCATCTTGAATCATATTCCCATAATTCCCACATGTTGTGGGAGGGCCCCGGTGGGAGATAATTTGAATCATGGGAGTGGTTTCCCCCCATACTGTTCTGTTGTAATGAATGTCTCACAAGATCTGATAGTTTTATCAGGATTTCTGTTTTTGTATCTTCCTCATTTTCTCTTGCCGCCACCATGTAAGAAGTGCCTTTCACCTTACATCATCATGATTCTGAGGCCTCCCCACCCGTGTGGAACTGTAAGTCCAATTAAACCTCCTTTTCTTCCCAGTCTTGGGTATATCTTTATCAGCAACATGAAAACAGATTAATCCAGTGGCCCTCAGCCTTGCCCTAAACTGACCTGCAGTGGTTGGCAGGAGGTTCACCAGGATAATCATGGGGAACCCAGCACATCAAGAGTGTCCCAGAGGCTTATGCAGGAAGCAGCCATTCCCTGGGCTTTGACGCCTCTGGATTCAGGGAGCCCCCTCTTCATCTGTGAGGATCCTGCTGCAATTCTCATGCATACCCCATAGGCAATCAATGCTGTTGAGAAACCACTGTCACCCTCCTCCCCAAGTGTGGGCCCAGCTTTCTGGCTGAGTCTTGGAGTCTTTTGGTGCCTTGAAGCTGGGCTCTGAGGACTGATGTTCGCTCTTCCACACTGGTGAATCATGGAGGACACTCGGAGAGCCCGTGGCCCATCCTCTGCCCTCGCTGAGCTGCCTCTGTGGACCTTCCTTTCCTTTCCAGATGATGGAAAGAGGTTGGCAGACTGTCTAGAGATTTTTTCTCAGGCGTCTTACTGTGGCCTACATTTTTTTCCAAGGACAAACAGAGACTCCATTTCTTTGTCACTTCTTGGGCACTATGTAGTTTTAATAGCCCCTTGTAAAACCAGAGGGACACTGACCCCAGCAGAATGGAGGGGCAGCCAGCCTCTTCTGCCCTACTTGCCAATGTCCTCAGACTGACTTAAAGGTTCAGTTGATCTATTTGGTTCTTACATTTCAAACCCCTGGATAAGTAAAAAGGGTCATAATTAGTTTCATTTTTAAATAAAAATGGAAAGTTAGCACTCACATCTTGCTGACATCTTGGTTAGTGATTCTCTCAATACTCGAGGAGAGAGAGAAGGTGCTGAGTGCTTTCATGCATGATCCTATCTGCAACTCTATGGAAGACGCTGGGCGTATCCCATGGTTCTCAATTTTCAGATAAAGTGAGACACAGGGAGGGATTATGGCACTTTGGGGGCAGAGGCTGTCTGCACATCTTGGCATCTTCCATGGCATTTAATGGGATCCCTTGCACAGAATGAGGGCCCTCAATGTTTGTTGAAAGGGTGAAATTGCCGAGATCACAGAGCTCGCTAGGTCTCTGAGATCCTAATCAAATGTTCTCTCCACTAATCTGAGCTCCCTTTGTCTGAGTGAGCCAAAGGCTTTGAAAATAATAAACATCGTTTAGCAAGTTCAAAACTGCAAAGAAAAACAAGCCAGAAGCATGAAAGAGAGCAAATTTTAAACCAAAATGAGCAGGTTCCAGGCATCTGTGATGCTGCTCATTCTCTGATTACCTTCCCCACTGCATCTTAATCGGAACAGAAGGGCCATGGCAGATCCAACCAAGTGAAGGGATGGTCCATTTTTACAGAAAAGCCTTCTTGCCTTGTGGTGCTCCAGCCCCAGGTGAACTGCGTAGTCACAGTGGCAGTCCCCAGCCCTTCCTGTCACCCTGCATCTTTCCTCATGATCTCTTCCCTGGCCTCAAATGTGTCTGGGGAGAGGCATCCTCATGGTAGTACAGGCCCATCTGCCATGTGAAGTGAATTGAGTCCATGCATCACGCTTCATGTGTGGGAGCTAATGCAATAGAGGACCAGCCCAGAGCCACCATGGCATATTGCGCACATCAATCACCCACTCCCACGGACTGAATAGCCTCCTTCCAAGCCCCTGGGTGAACGCTGGAGGTGCTTCTGGGACTGATAAATGTTCGCTGAGTTTTAACACCTCTATGTCTCTCCTGCTACAAGATTTGGGTTATTTAAATAGGCTGGTGTCTGCTGCCTTTTCAGCCCCCCGAAGCAATGAAACTGTTTGGAGTCTACCACTAAAATAAAATGGTGGGGACTTTCAGCTCTTGAGTGTGGGCCTTCCTTTTCTCCTCTCCTCTGTTCTCCTGCGGGGGCTGAGCTCCGGCCACCCTTCCACCTACCGCTGTCCAGCATTTCCTAATGGGTGGGGCCCTGAGAAGTGGGCGACAGGCTACAGGGGAGGAGTAACTCATCACCCCCTCACTGAGCAATGGCAGCGACCCCTGGCGAGTCGCATGCTTGCCCCAAGGCTCAGTGTCGCTACCGCAGAATCCCCTGTAATCACCCCGTGGAGGCATCCAATGCGTTATGTTAACAAAGCCCTCTGGCCTTCACCATCTGTTCATATATGCAATATCTATGCCAGTCTTTTGAGAGTGTACGCTTATGTGCATGTACTCAATTAATATCCTTTTTGTGGTGTGCTTACTGTGTTCTATGTACTGTTTTAGGCACTGCCATTCAATGAATCATTTTATCATCATATCACCCCCAACAAGAGGGTTTTATTCGCCTCATTTTACAAATAAGAAAACTAAACCTCCCAGATGCTGAGTAACTTGGTCAAGGTAAACAGCTTTGAGTCCACAGCCTGTGCGACCTTTCTGCTACATCTTAGAGCAATTGCATAGGCTCAGAGGAGGGCCAGAGCTCACACTGTAGGGGTCATTGTCTGTTATCCTGATTTGCCTTTTAAGGGTGCAAATTGTGGGAAAGATTTTTTCATGATATCAAAAGATCAGAAGGGTCTTTCAGATAACAGAAGCCCTTGCCCTCCACAGACTCTCCAGCAAGCTCTCGGGTGCATTTCATGCCTGTGCGGCCCATCCTGGTCTGAGTGACACAGCCCAGCTTCTGGGAAGGAGAAGGTCTGGAGGCAGGAAGACGAGCTTTGAAAGCTGGCTGGCCTGATTTTGAATCCTAGCTTCAGTCTGGAGCTGAAGTCACCCTTTGGGGTGTTAGTTTCCTCATCTTAAAGGAAATAATAATTATTTGGCAAGATTCTTGTATGGCTTAGAGATAGTGGCAAAGGCTGGGTGCTGGTTAACTGGAGCTGATGGGGGTTGCAGCAACTATTATTAATCCTCCTCCTGAAGGCCGCAGTTCATTTCCCCTTACATTGTCCTAACTAAAGAAAAAAATCAGATGGAGATTATTTGAAAAACTAAAAAATTATAATGGCAAAAGATTGCCCTTTGCAGTAAAATAATTCTAATTCCTCCCCTAGGTTTGGAGACCAAGCCCCACTATTACAGATATGATAATTAACATTTTGTATGACAAAAATACTTCAAACGTAAATGATGACCCTTCCCCCAGTTTAAGCCAGTCAGGAAACCCACAGGTGTGGGGTGCACTATGGGTTGAAGAAGCAGGTCCCTTCCCTTGCCCTGGTGTCAGTACACGTGGTTTAGATACCCCTGAGACCGGGTGGCAGCAGCAGGTGGAACCCATCTCAAATTTTCAAAGTCAAGAAATTCAAATCACACCATCTGATTTGTCTCCTGTGCTCAGTGCAGCTAATTCTGGAACCGCCCCCCAAACAAAACTGGACATATCCCCTCTCTTTCCTCACTCAGAACAAATAATTCGGGAGTCTCACGAAACGTTTATCCTATGTCTTATTGCTTTAGCTTGTTTGTCCTTTTGACTTCTCCATTCCATGTGTGTTCAACTAAAATCTAAATGGACTCACTTTGTACCCGGCCCTGGGCAGGGCAGAGTGGCAGCTGACCTCCTTTAGCGCCCGTCACCTTCTGACTCTGTGCTACGTGCCTCGCACAGCTTCTCTCTCATGATCTCGTTCCCTGCCCTCAAGGGACTTAACAAGCGAATGGGAGAGACACAACTGTATACAATCACAACATGGTGCACAGTTTCCATGTCACAAGAAGGGAACGTGCAGACAGAGTACTTAATTCCAACTGGAGAAACAAGGAGGTTCCAAAGAGGAGGCAGTATTTGATTTGCCTTTTAATGATGGAAATTTCAGAGGAAGCTTTTCATGTGATCAAAAGATCATCACGGTCTTTCCGCTAGGAGAAGCCCCGGCCCTCCCATAAACTCCATAAAGAAAAGGAGCAGAATTTCAAGACGGGAAGTTGGGAAGAGGAATCTGGTCATTGTAAACAGACTACGTTGCAAAACTTCAAAGACTCCTTAGAGATCAAGTAAACCCACGTAGCTGGGTCTTATTTACGGACAGCGAGGAGCATCAGAGTGGAGGGAATGGTTCCCTACGTTTGCAGTCCCCGCAATGACCACGGATCAGGTAAATGACTGGTAATGCAGTTCTGTCTTCCTGAGTGGATGATCTTCCTATAACTGACACATTGAGATTTTCTGCTGTAAGAAGCTTTGAGTGTCCAGGCCTGGGAGTGGAAACCTGGTGCAAACATCCTAGACTGTTCGGAGCTGTCCAGGTTGTGCTGGTATACCCCTAACTGTGCAGCCAGACCAAGGCTAGGAAAGGAGCACAGAGCTGGCTCTCTTGCCCATAATCTGATGCATTAGAGAGCGCCTGGAAAATGATGTGTCCATTAGCTAAGTGACCCTGGGGCTTTATGACTTTGCTCTTTTTGCAAATCAAAAATAATAACAATAACAGCTCACCATCTTCTCATGCTGTTGGAGAGAGTGAGTATTTCATCTACCGTTAAACAATGACAGCTGCTCCCCAAGACAACTCCATTCTAAGCCCCAGGATACCGAAGCTGATGGAAAGTCTGTGCACCCATCCCGACCCACCCAGCCAGGACCCCATCATAATTAGCAGTTTAGCCCCTTTCTTATCAAAGAGGGGTGGCAACCAAGCCAGTTCAGAAGGGAAGGTGATTGTTTTAGTGCAGCAACCTTGTGAGGAGGGACCAGACGTCCCTGTCTTGAAGCCAAGGTAACTCCACCTAGAAGAGGTCGCTCTTAATTCCACCTGATGACAGGTGTCCCCACTCTAATCTGCTATGCGCTTTCATCCATCATATCCTTCCTGGGCTGCCTTTTCATCCGTTATATCCTTCCTGGGCCTGGGGCTGTTGCCAGCCGGCTGGAACAGCAGAGAGGTGATGTGGAGGTGAGTGTGTCTGTTGCAGGGCAAGAACAGGGCTTCTCTCTGGGCAGTTCGCCCAGTTCCAGGTAGCCTCACGCTGAACCCCAGACATGGGTGTGTGGCTGTTTGGTGCTGATTCACCCCAACCAATGGGTGCCTCACTCGAAGGCAAGGTAAAAATTTCCAGACAATGTTTTTCCCCATAGGATGAAACACATGAAATGGGAAGAAACCAATCATTTCCAGGCCTTCAGGATGACAGACTCTGACATCATCTATACCCAAGAGAACTGCTGTGGCAAAAGGTCCATGCTGTTTGTTCTGACAAAGCCACCCGGGCTTCTCTCAGGGACGCTGCACTGAATGTGTCAACATCTCCGAAAGTCCCCTGATCCAAACTTGGGAGGCTGACAATCCTGACTTCCCTTTAGTCAGAAACCTGGTTCCTAGGGCTAAAATCTCGTCTTGTATTCCTCGGCCTTCGTTTCTGCTTTCTTTTTCTTGTATAGGCCTTAGGTCCTGACACACTCATGAATGACCCTCTTTTCATTAATTAATCAAATCAATCAATGAATTGATCAATTATGAATCAATGAATGAATCAATCAATTAATTAATGAAAAGAGGGTCATTCATGAGACTGTGTCAGGACCTAAGGCCTATACAAGAAAAAGAAAACAGAAACGAAGGCCAAGGAATACGTGATTTTCATTTAATTATGATATCCTTAACACCAACGAACTCCTCCAAAGAACCAGGGCATTGGCAATATCATGTCTCTGCCTGTGTGTTTCTTCCTCATCAGACCTTTCTGCCTCTCCCACCGGAGCCAACCACTTATTTTTCATTACCTTGGTTGTTTTAAAGTTTTATTTTACATATGGTTTTATTTAGATTTAGTTGTTTACTAAATAGTAAATAATAGTAAACAATATTCTTCTTCTGGATCTTTTCACTCGGTATTTTACGCATGTATATATAGAATTGTGTTATATACGTTACATAGTGTATGCATATACTATATTGAATATCGTGTAGCTATAGCTCACTTATTTGTACTGCCATTATGTGGCAGTGCCACAACTTATTTAGTCAATATCCTGTCCACGGGCATTTGTTGTTTCTGGCTTTTTGAGGATATGAACAATTCTACTGGAACTTTGTTGTGTGAGTTTCCTAGCATAAATGTGAGAGCATTTTCACGTACACCTAGTAGTGAAATCGCCAGGTCACAGGATACATGAAGGTACAACTTTATAAGACCATGCTAAATGACTTGCCAAAATGGTTGTGCCAATTTGCACTTCTACTAGGAATGTGGAAGAGACGCAGTTAATAGACATCATCTCCCACACGTGGTATCACAACTTCTCAATTTTTGCCATCAAATGAGTGCACACAGCAGTAGGATTTAATTGCTACACAGTTTTGGAAAGTAAGCTGGATATTTCTATTAAAATTTTAAATGGACTTGCTCTTTAACCCAGTAGTGTTACTTTTACACATCTATACTATAAAGAAAAAAAGAGAAAGAAATTGTTAAAGCAAGTACAGAAGAGTACCTTTTAAGGACATTTATTACATTGTCTCTTGTATTAGCAAAAGCTTGAAACAACCTGAACTTCCATCAATAAATAATCGGTTGAATAAATTATGGGAGATCCATACACAGATTAAAATGCAACTATCAAAAACAAAACCAAGTTAGATACATGTACAGTGACTTGGAAAATGTTTACTGGATGTTGCGAAGTGAAAATAAGCAAGCTATAGAGTTCTGAGCCTTTTCACCAAAAGATGAGCTCTCTTAACTCAGAAACAAAGTGGAGAAGACTTGCTCTACCCGCAGAGGGACAAGGAGAGCTCCTTACGCTCTCAGGTCCCCTGCCGCAGCCCTCTGGACACAGGTTAAGCAACTGTGATGAAGAGCGAGGGGCAATAGGAGGGTCCAGTCACTAATCCGGTGACCTAGGAACAGAGAGGAAGATGTCCTCGGGACTCTGAGAGGCCAGCTGAGGGCAGAGCCCACGCTGGGAGCCAGGGCTCCTTTTGCTCCTGCCCCAGTCCCTGAATGGCTCTAAGAGTCCTCTCCCCTTTCTGGGCCTCAGTTTCCCAGTCTTGAGGATGACTCAGTGAGAAAAGGTGACTGACTCTTAACTGTCATGAGTATTGCCTCTCTCTACCCTCCCCCCATCTCAAGGGTCCCTCTGGTAAAAATAAAGAGGTGCCACCTCTCGGCCATCTCTCTCAAAGGGCTAGCTGGCTATGGCGTCACAGTGCTGGCTCTAGTCATGATCCAACAGTCCTGATAAAATGATTCTTCCCAAAAATGTTCCTGTGATAAGTAATTTCTATGCTTGTGTGAAGCACATTTGTTCTTCTGCTGCAGGAAGGAACCATTTAGTGAATTACTTCTTTCTCTAACCACTTGGTGCCCTGGGAGAGTTCATTCACTTCACAGAGGCAAGCAATTTACTCCTATAAGTTCACCATGAGCCCTGCCAGGCCTCCAAAGCTTTGGAAAATTACCCAAACCTTCTCCCCAACAACCCCCTCCAAGAGCTGAAATTGCTCAGCACACGGACAGAGTCCTTCAAGGTTCTTTGGATGTTAGGTCTCTGCTGAGCACTTATGAAACACCTTCTGGGTATGAAACTCTGCATGAGGCAGCTGGGAGATACGGAAGACAGATGTGCCACTCCTCCAGTGACTCACCATAAACCTGGGAGACAAAACAAGTCCCAGATTCAGGGTCATGAGCTCTTCCCTGAGGCCCTGGGCCAGCCCAGTTATTCTCTGTTTCCTCGGCTGAAAGATGAGGGGACTTGGTTCTTCATCTCTAAAAATCCTGCTCTTCAGCTTTCTCAAAGGCTACACAAAATGCAATGAGCAATTCCAATCCACGAAGGAGAAGAACGAGGGCCTGCCTGACTCCCCCAAAACCAGTGCCTCATCACCCCTCAACACCAACCCTGAGCATTTTTCCTGCTGCGCCTCTGCTCCCTGCACCTTCAATGGCCCGGGCCTCCCCTCTGTTCCTCCCAAGCTCTCCTCCCCGATGTTTTCCTTGACTCTTCTGTGGCTATTTAGTTTGGCAAGATCTCAAGTCTTTGAGCCTTTCCGTTCTGATTAGAGCTTTGTGTCTTCAGAGTCTCTTTATTTGCAGACTGCAAGTAGGGTGGGATGAGTTCACAGATGACAGAGTATCACAGCAGGATGACACTTAGCAAGTGGTTCCACCTCCTTTGTTTTACACATGAGGATGCTGAAGAGAGGACAAGTGACCTGCCCAGGGAGGTTCAGGCAGCACGGGGACAGGGGATGAGGCTGGACTCCAGTCTACTGTTCACCAGGTTGTGGCTCTTTCTAATTCTTGTGTGTAATTATTTTATTAATATATGCATTCAACAAATACTTACTAAGTTCCTCTGTGCCAGACCCTGAACTAGGCACTAGACAGAGAAAGATGAAAAGTGGCCTTCGTTTACACTTGGCCTTCGTTTACAGAGTTTACATTTGGACAGGAGAGACAGACCTGCATATGCACATCGTCCCAGGCGGGGTACTCAATGGTACAGGTTGGAAGCTACGCAGAGCATCATGGGAGTTCAGAGGAGGGGCGACTGCTACTGGCTTGGGGAAAGATCCAGAGAGGAGGTGACACGTGATACTGGTCTAAAAAAATGTGTCCTCGTCCACTGGGAAGAAGCTGTGAGGAAGCTCATCCCAGAGAGAAAGGCTGCAAGCTGGGCATGATCAGGAGAGCACCTGAGGTCAGCCCAGGCTCTGCACTGGCAGTGGGAGAGCAGAGCACACTGTGGCTCAGGCATCGATGGGAGCCAAGTTCTGGGCCGCAGCCCACATACTGCAACCTCTGTGAACGCTACTTTCCTCAAGATGATGTCAGCACTCCTGGTTTCCCCTGACAATTGCATATATTTCTGTAGCCTTTCTAGGTGGCTCTCATGAGAGCTGTGAGTCTGTCCACACAGGCAGCTTTGAGAAGTTAGAAGCTTCATTACATGGTGAGGTCTTGTCCTCTCCCAGCTAGAGGACTGAGATGGTCAGGCCTGTCCCTGTCAGAACTCCAGCTCCCAAGAGGCAGGTGGGATGGATTGCAAGGACAGGGGCCACAGGCAGGGCCAGTCCACGGGGCATGGTGGGTCATCTGGGGTGGTCCCAGCAGAAGATGGCACAAGAAACCGTAAACAAGCATCCGGCCTCAGGGGGCCAGGGTCAGTCCATATGCAGACATTCAAGTCATCAATTTCAGGGGTGATTCAGACAGAGGCCAGCTCTGACCAAGGATTCCAAAACCCAGATCTCTCACCCAGACGTTGCTTTTGATCCTTAGACACACAGTCTGGCCAAGTGTCTTGCGTTTCTCACAGACCCTTCAAACTGTCATGTCCAAACAGAATTTATTATCTTTCCCCCAAATCCGGTGGTTCTTCCTCTGGATCTGCCTGAGAGAAGAACTTCTAGAGGTCACTCTGGCCTTGTCCACAGCCTATCAAGACTGCCTGTAAAGTGTCTGTCTCCTCCTCCGTGTCCCTGCCACACTGTCCTCTGTAGGTCTGCCTCTTCTCTCATGTGGACCACTGCAGCAGATCCTAACTGGGTTCACAACATGTAACATATTCCCCTTCCATCAATTCTGATTTGGAGTCAGATTTCCAAAATGCAAACCAAGTCACTTAAGCTACTCACTCCTTAGTGCCCCTAGAGTAAACTCCAAATGTCTGAACTTGGCCAGTAGGGTCCTCCATGATCTGGCCTCTGCGGAGCTCAGAACAGCAGAAGGCCAGGTGTCAGACATCCTCCCCGTTCCCCTTTTGGCCTGCTGACTTTCAAGGACCACATCGCTGTAGTGATGCCCTAAGTCTGGACTCTGGCTCCTGGACCTCCAGCTCAGGCCACTTACCCCAGGGATGCTGAGTGGTCTGCATCCCAGGCAGCCTTTAGGCACTGCAGGGAGCAGAGTGCTCACTCTCAGGTCAGACGCGTCATGCCCAGGAAGAGAAAGGTTCACCCCGACCTGGCGGAGATCCCGCTCCTCCGCAGCTGAAGGGTCAGTGCTGGGCTGGCCTTTGTTTGACCAGCACTGCATCATGCTAGGAGAAAGTCACACACCTAGAGTCCCTGGAATTAGCTTAGTGTCCCTAGATGGGAATACCTCTCCTAGACTGGGGAGGGAGAGAGACTAAATGAAAATTCGTAAGCTCTCTTTCTTTCTCTGGCTTCAAAGTGTCTGGGAAATATCAACCATTCTCTTGGCTTCAACTAAGCCATTATTATACTATGACTGCTTGAAATAGCCATTTTATTCCACCTTCCGTCTCTACATTCTGGTTTTTTCTCATCACTTCTGAGAATATCTGGAAAATAGGACACGCATACGTAGCAGAGTTATATTAAGAAACTCGGTCCACAGGGAGAAAACTCTCTGTAACGTACACATTGGATATTATGAGCGTGTACTTCTTTAGTCATCAGAGTACCGGGTTTCGAGCAACAGAAACGGACTCCAGAAACAGACAAGAAGTTCATTCAAAGAGTACTGGAATTGCCCAGACGGCCAGAGTAGCAAGCAGGAAAGGAGCAGGGGAGGAGGGAGAGGGGGATGGAGGAGGAGGAGGAAGAGGAGGAGAAGCAGCAGCAGCCAGAACCAAACTAAAGCCATGCTACAGAACTAGCCTGGGGGAAGGTACTGCTGTTCTGCCAGTGAACACCAGGCATAACAGCTGCTCCACCGGTCTCACCTCAACAGGGCATTGTGCATGGCACACTTGATGCAACCACCTCCAGAGCCACCAGAATTATCCTCAGGCCCTGCTCTTTGTATCACTTAGAAGGGCACATCCACTGTGCTGCCCAAGATATCTAAGGGCCGTGACCTGAAAGTCATCCTTGAATTCTTCCTCTCCCTCTCCCCGTCCCTGTCTCTCACGCCTCACATCCACTTGGACACCAATTCCAGCTAACTTCGCTTTCTTCAATTGCTCAAATTTCTGAAATCTGTCTCCTCTCTCCCTCCCTGGAGAGTTTAAGCTCGCATTGTTTCTTGCCTAAACTATCCTAACATACTTCCTCTGTACTGCCTCCCAAGCTATACGCCTAAGACAGAGATATAACTTCTGCTCCCAGCTATGGCAGACAAACTTGTATTAGACCAACCCTTCTACCAATAATAACTACAAAATTGAATACTGTATTTTAAAAATCCATTTTAAGTCATTGGAAAGTGACCAATATCAAAGATATGAAGGGCCAAGATTGTGGAAAGAAGGTAAATACAAAGAGGCAAGTCCAACATTTAGCTGCTCTTGAGGCATTTGCCCTTTCAGAAAAGGAGCAGTCTAGAGTTTGAGAAACTGAACTGACCATTTGACAGCCTTATGGAGCTAGAGAGACAAAAGTGGGACTGCAGGTCTATCAATCTAGAAGAGTTAAACCCTAATTGTTGGTCAAAAATGAGAGTTTCCTCTCTGGAGAAAGATAACATCATCTGAGCCTCAAATAATCTCTACAGCAGCAATGTCTGTTTTCTGCAATGATGGGAATGGTCTGTAATCCGCACTGGCCAAAACCGTAAGTCTGGCTTACAGTCTGGCTCATTTTCAAAGCATGTGGCTATTGAACACTTCAAATGTGGCTAGTGCAACTAAGGAACTGAATTTTATATTTTATTTTATTTTAATTCAAATAGCTACATGTGACTTGTAACCACTGTATTCAATGATGCAGAGGTATACAATGCCTGGCTTGCTTTCAATTAAAAATTCCCAGGAAAATAAGAAGGTAAAATCAAATGACTGAAAACCAAGAGGAAAAAAATTGACACGTATAGATCCAAAGGAGATCCAGAATATTGGGTATCTGGGGTTTTAGAAGCAGTCAGTGACAGAGGTGGCTGGTCTAAAACACCAGACATAGTGTTTAAATCAGAGAGGCAATGACTCCCTGTATTCATTAAGTTTGGCTGAGTATTACAAATCCCCAAGTGACAATAATTTAAATCACGTAAATCCTTGTTTATTTCTCACATAAAATAAAAGAGGACACACAGGGTTGGCGCCTCCTCTTTCTACTCTGCCATTTTTAGTTGTGGCTTTCATCCTCAAAGTGACTTTGTGGTACAAAAGAACTGCTGAAACTCCAAGCGTGATGTCCAAGTTGCAAACCAAAACAAGAGGAAGTAAGAACGACACGGGGTTCTCTGCTTTATAACTCATCTCCCTTTAAGCATCTTCTTAGGAGTTCCACACAACACTGCTTATTTCCCTTTGGTCCAGACTTACTCATTCATTTATATCTTACTCATACGGCTAACTAAATGCATGGGAAGCTGAGGAATGTACTCTTCTGTTCCAGAAATTAATAGGCCTAACTAAACAGCAGAGTTCTGTAAGAAAGAAGGGAAGAAATAATAAATCTTAGACTAGATAACCAGCCATCTCTGTTATACTTTCATATTTAGAGACCTACAACCACCACCCATTGCTAGGCACATAAGGTCCTTCCTGCTTTGCCCCTACCTCTCATTCCAGCTGTGTCTCCTATCCCTCCCCCAAATACTCTACACACCTGCCATCTCTTGTCACTGACTGCTTCTGAAACCCCAGATACAAGCCTCCATAGCTCAATTCCTGCTCTTTCTGTAGCCTGGAATGCTCTTTTTCTGACAAGTCTGGCTCATTTTCAAAGCATGATCCAAAGGTCATCCCTTTTGTGTTACCTTTTCCAGCTTTCCTAGTCATAGTCAAAGCCTCTCTCCTGGTTCTCACAGCCCTTTTGTGCATACCTGTATTGTGTTTGTATTGAATTGGGATAATTGGCTTGGTTTTCATATTGTCTCCCTTTCTAAATTATAAGCCTCTCCAAATCAGAAACACAACTTCATCTCCATCTTTATTCCCCTCGAGTTTACTAAGGTCTGGCACATGGTAGGTATTCCGTCAAGGTTTGTTGAAAGGATAAGAGAGTAAGGAATAAATTTAGTCCAAGAGGGAAAATGTTTTTTCTTTCTAATTCATAAAACTCTAACTACAAGGTAGCCTTTACACACAAGGTAGATAATTTTGCAAATTCTTTTCTTATACCAGAATTTTATTGTATCACACACTGCACAAAATAAGGGTTCCGAGCTGAAAAGTTATTTTGCTATTTATATACATATTATTTGATACGATGGCATAAAACCAGCTTTAGAGCAACACAATTACAGTTAGCTGTCAAAAGGAATTAACTTTAATTCAGCAGGGTCAGCCAAGCATCACCTTTGTGCTCAGCAGCATGAAAAATGCGCATAAAATCCCCACCTCCCTCCCTCCCCACACGTGCTCCAAGAAGAGTATATAGTCTCTGCCTTCTAGATGCAGGAGTCTCCTGGCATGGAGCCTCAGAACAGTTAGGTTACAGTAAGTATCATAATAATTGGTACTTTTTACTATAAAATGGTACCTGTTACTATAAATTTTACTATACTGTTAGTATTATACCTGTTACTATAATACCTGTTACTATAAATATTTACTATACTGTTAGTATTATACCTGTTACTATAATACCTGTTACTATATTTACTATACTGTTAGTATTATACCTGTTACTATACTGTTACTATAATACCTGTTACCATAAATATCTACTATACTGTTAGTATTATACCTGTTACTGTAATACCTGTTACCATAAATATTTACTATACTGTTAGTATTATACCTGTTACTATAATACCTGTTACCATAAATATTTACTATACTGTTAGTATTATACCTGTTACTATAAATATTTACTATACTGTCAGTATTATACCTGTTACTATACTGTTACTATTATACCTGTTACCATAAATATTTTCTGCAATGGTGGGAATGGTCTGTAACCTGCACTGGCCAAGACAGTAGGCACTAGCCTTATGTGGCGATTGAACACTTCCAATGTGGCTAGTGCAACTAAGGAACTGAATTTATATTTTATTTTATTTTAATTCAAATAGCTACACGTGACTTGTAACTACTATGTTCGATGATGCAGATGTATATACAACACCTGGCTTTCAGTTAAAAATTACCAGGAAAAGGCCAGGAGCGGTGGTTAGAGAAAGAAGAAAAAGACATAAGCAGAAGTAGTAAGCAAAGGCTCCGAAGACTTTTGGAGGCAGTCGAACCTTTTAGCCGGTCTTTAAAAACAAGTCAGGATTTGGGCAGAACTGTGATTGTCAAAGCGTGACATATGGGCCACGGGAGGGAGGAGAAATTACTTGAGGTAGATACAGACACAACATTGAATAGCATTAAATCACAGAGCAAGAAGATTTTTGCCCTTTTCAATTCTCTTTGGTTTCTTTAGTTTACATTAAAAAGAAAGTCTCATTGGTACATCTTTAACAGATGGTGATATTCCATTCAGTAAACACAGGGCAGGCCTCAAGCCTGGATCTTTGGAAGACAACGATATTGAGCGAAAATGATAGTATCTCGTTTTTATTGTATTCCGTTGCTCAGGCATCTTCTATTTACAGCAAGTGATTCTGGTTTTCACCATTTCGTTTCACTTGTAAAATCAATTAAGTATAAGGAAAGAGTCACTTTAAAGAAAATTAATAAGCAAATAGCAGTACATGTGGTATGTGGATATGAAAACAATGGCAAATGGTACGTAAAGGTCTGGTGCTTGGCAAACATAATGGCAGTGGGTGTGCGGAAGACAGACTTTCCCAGCCCAGGTGAAAGCTGTGCACACCGGGGGCTCCCGGGGAGCAGGGGAGGATCTGGGTGAGGATGGGGAGTCAGGGAGGCAGGCTAGGGACTCTGGGAGCTGGACGTGAGGCCTGTGCCCGCCAGGCTAACATTTCGTCCTGTGGGCAGAGGTGAGCTGTGTCTCTCAACATGACCCATGCTGTTTCCTGATCCCCTGGCTCTGAAGACAGGGCTGTGCATGTGGATGGCAGACACGAAGGAGAGGCCTGGTGGAAGGAAAGAGAGAAGAGAGGCCCAGAGGCCAGGCTGGCAATCAGCACTTTTCCATACATACACCCAGGACCAGAGCTGCCATCACGAGTCAGAGCTGCAGCCCCTCATATCTAGAATCCTGTCCCCAACATCCTGCGAAGGGACGTGCTGCAGAGCAGCAGGGGCTGCCTGGCTCTGCCCTGGCGCCTCCACAGAGCCCTGCCTGCGTGGAGAGGGAGCCATCGGTGCCTGGTGGCTCCTGCGTCTCCACTTGGAGACACAGCCCTCCACCCTCCCCTTGCTTCCTGCCCCCATCCATGCCTCTCATTGCATGTGACTGTATCTTCCTTTTTCCATCTCTTTTGCTCTGAGGACAGAAAATCTAAAGCAGCCCCCATGACTAGAGAAGCAGACTAGAAAAACAATAAAAGTGAGGAGAAAAGGGAGGGGGATATGTTCTGCATAGACCGTCAGCGGGACATTGCCCAGCCCTGCCGTGTTTCTGGCTGAGCTGGCCCAAGTTACCAAGCGAATCGACGCAAGGTGGAGGCTCCACTTCTCAGCATCTGATGCCATCAATCTAGACCCTGCTGCCAGCACCGAGTTCCCTTGAAAAACATTTTAAAAAGAAAAGGTCAGAACCATTTGTTTCTCCATGTGAATGAGTTCACAAAACCCTGGCTGCTGGCCCCCAGAAGCCTCAGCATGAGCCCAGACAGCTGCTTCCAACTTCCCAGAGCAAGCTCTCTGGGCAAAATAAAACGCGCGAAGGCAAATCCCATAGATCTGAGTCTGCTCATCAGGGGTTTAGTCCCCCGGGCCACCTGCCTCCAGTCACAGTACAGAGCACCGCATAATGGCATAAGGTGTAAGGTTAGGTTGTTGGGGTTTAATCCTGGCCTTTCCACTCACTTGCTGTGTAACCTTGGCTTTATTATTTACCGTCTCTGAGCCTTTCCTATACGTAACGCAGGTGTAATTAGTAATGACAGGTGCTGTCTCATAGAATTCTTGTGAAAAATCAAATAGAGTAATAAATGTAGAATGCTTAGTATGGTGTCTGATATATAATAAATGGACAAGAATATAGGTCATAAAGACTATTATAGACAAAATGGTCCCGAAACCCAATTGTTTCACTTGGGTTTCTCTGTATCACTGTGAAACAAACCACTTCAAAACCTCGTCACTTAAAACACAAATGTATTATTACTTCTCATTATTCTAAGGATTGACTAGGCTCAGCTGGGCAGGTCTTTCTGGGTGCCTCTTCTGGTTGCAGTCAGATGGCAGCTGAGGATGGTGTCATCTGAGGACTGGAGGGGGTGGGAACATCCAACCTGGCTTCCTCACTCACGTGTTTATGCCTTGGCTGGGGGATGGCTGAGCATCTCTCTCTCTATCTCTCTCTCTCTCTCCCCCCCCGCCCCACCCCGCCCATGGAGCCTCTGCATGTGGCAGTTTCGACCTCCTCACAGCATGGTGGTCTCGGAGGCATCTGATTTCTTACATGGCAGCTGGCTTCTTCCAGGGCGAGCATTCTGAGAATCAAGAAGCTGCAAGGCTTCCTGTGACCTGGCTTCAGAAGTCACACAGCATCACTTCAGCCACATTCATCCGGCTCCATGGGGTCAGCTCAGATTCAATGTGAGAGGCAACAGTACAAGGGTGTGCATACTAAAACCAGTTCACTGGGGCCATCTTGGAGACTAGTTACCCAGGGTTCTGGATTCTGAATTGAACACTTGGATTCAAGCCTTTAGGTAAGTCACTACCTCCCTCAGGGTCCCTGAGAGTGGCACCTGCCTTGCGGGTTGTGGTGAAGAACAAATGTTATTGAGTATAGAAAATTGTAGCACAGTGCCTGGCACACAGGGGCACGCACAGAAGTTCCCCTCCCCATTCAGAGCAGGGCGAGATTCTCACCTCAACACTCTTAGTCCTCCTCCTTGAAGGAGCCACTTTGAGAGGAGGCTGCCATCACTCTGCTGTTCCTGAGTTCTGCGTGTATGTGCCAGCAAGTTTAGTTTAGCTCATCACCTGCCGGGCTCGTGGCTGGCACTGAATAAATAATGTACTATTCAGAAGCAGAGTTGTCAACTCACGCTGCTTTGCCAGAATCCTCCCGAATGGAATCTCTGCTAAATCTGGAGTGAGTTATTTAAAAATCTTTTTAAAAAGGTTAAGCCACCTGATCTAAGAAATCCCAGAAAGGCTTTCATTTTCTTTTGACCTCTATTCTTTGAATCCTGCCAGGAACCAGCACACATACTCATTTGGGACTTAACATGAATTACCAAACAGCTGGAGAGAAATCAAGGTGACAAATCACTGACAATGGTTCTTAATGCTGTACTCAGGACACCATCAGAGAAAGCCACTTAGTCCTTCAGTGGATAGCCCTGTCCCCTCTTTGTGGCTCTGGGCCTGCCTGGGTGGGAAGGGGGTCAGAGAAATCTGTAGATGCTTTGCCCGGCCTGGAGTCCCTGGAATGGTGGGAGAGCGAGGTGCCAGCCATGTCTGTACCCTCCTTGTCCAAGTCCTTTCATCAACTCTAAGGAATCATTTTACCAAGACCAGAAAGCATCAGACTCACTGCTCCAAAGAGCCCATGATTGTTAGTGTCAGCGGGGAGGGGCGGCATCATATCTACCAATAGATGCAATGCCAGTCAGAGAAGGAAATGACTGTGAGAACTGGGGGCATAAACCTTCTCTGGGTATTGGTCTCTGATCCTTGTTATCTTCCCTTGGGAATATGGTTTCGTGGAAAGAGCATGGCCCAGGAATCAACTCGGGCTCTGCTTTACCTGGCCGTGAACTCACCCTTGCAAATCCTTCTTCCCACAGGTTCAGCTTCCAGGACATGTTGGCGAAATGCTACATCTCCTGCTTGGTCCTGTGCTCTGAGCTTCAGGCCCTACATCTCACTACCTAGCAGCCTCCTCTGGACGTCCCATAACACATCCAAAGCTCACGGCTCACCCCTCTGGAATGCTCACCCCTCTGGAATGCTCACCCCTCTGAAATGCTCACTTTATTGCTCACCACCTCTCATACTTTCCTGTCTTGGTTAGCAATAGCCATTCAGCCAGCAACCAAAACAGAAGCCCCAGACTCCATCCTTCCTCCCACTCACACGTGTAACCAGTCACTATACCCCATGGATTCTGTCTCACAATTATCTTTGGATACAGTGTTTAACCTTCATCCTCCCCATCCATCCAACAACTGCCTGAGCCCAGACCCCATCACATCTCACCTGGACTATGGGAGTGGCTCCCATAGAGCTTTCCTCTCCACTTATCCTGGGCCTCAGCCAGCCCCAGGTGCCTCCTACCCCTAGGACCAAGGTCCAGATAAAAGAGGAAAACACGAAAAGAGCAAGTGTTTAGCTCTGTTTCCTGAGGCATATTCTTTCCATATCGTGGGCCCTGTGTGCCTTCAACCGCCATGAAGAAATTGGATACAATTAAGTCTTCTGGAAGCTTCTTTCTGCTCCAAGATTCTGTGATTCTTCTGAGAAACCTTCTGCAGAGATTTTTTTAAAGCTGGCATCTTTTTCTGAACTAAAGCCTCAGGCAGCCTTGTCATATCTGAAGGAGGAAAATCACCAACTTCTTCTCAGTGCAAATTAATGTCATCGATCTCCTCAATCTGGTCTGCTCAACAGAAGGCAATCAATGTGGAGGAAAAGAGTGTGCTGGAAATAAAGGGCTGGAAGGGTTCCTTTCAGAACAGCTGACCCTTCAGAGACAGGGACAGTGAGCACCCAGAGGCTCTGCCTACACCAGAGTTCATCTCCTCAGCATTTGGGCGGTGTGAGGGTGGAGCTCCAAACACTCTGAGGCGAGAGAGCAGGGACCCGGTCAAAAGCCCCAGGCTACAGGGTTGGCTCTGCTGTGTGACCTGGGTAAGTGAGGCCCCATCTCCGGGCCTGCCTTCTCATCTCTAGTTGTGCTCACCGATAGCTAAGCTGGTACTAAGTTCTCTAAAAGGAGGTGGGGGAGCTTTACAGGGTCCTAGGGTCTGTTCTGAGCCCATGGGAAGCTAAAGCTGTTTCTGTTTCTCCCAAAGCCTCAGTTTGAATCCATACGATTTAACAAAGAAGGAGGGGCCTCAAGATGGCTGAATGGGGACATCTGATACCTGCCTACTCCACAGAGAGGAACCAAAACAGCAAGTAGATAATCATGCTTCCAATAAATCATCGAAGACAGAACACGGGAATTCAACAAGAAGTGACAGAAAACACCTGAGGCAAGGAAGGAGAGGGAAGCAGGATCGGCTGGAAGCCGGGACAGGATCTGCAATGTGGGGAAAGGGTAAGTGAGGGACCCCCAGTGGTCTCTGCATTCCCACCTTCGAGTCTTGCAACCGTAGCCACAGGAGAGACTCTCAACTCCTGCAGACCCCGAGACTAACTGAAATGGGTTGCCTGGAGACTGCACAATGATACTGCTCCAGAAAGGGAGCTCACACTGGGTCCCACGTCCCCTTAGCTCTCCTAAACAGCCACAGCATGGCACCATAGACTACTGCATACACACAGAATAAAAGCCAAAGTGGCCTGCCCAATCAACACCATAGATGCTGTTTTAGGAAAAAGTCTTCCATTATGAAAGCAAACCCAGAAAACTGGAAGAAGTAACTGTTACATCAAATGTGTAGATATCAATGTAAGAACACAAGAAACATGAAAAAGAGAGAAGATATGACATCTCCAAAGTAACATAATAATTCTCCAGCAACAGATTCCAGTGAGAAAAAAAATTGAAATAATGGGAAAAGAATTCAAAATAATGATGCTAAAGAAGCTCAGTGACATACCAGAGAACACATAAATAACATAAATAAATCAGAAAAAATAAGTCAGGAGATAAATGAGAAATTTACTAAAGAGATGAATACAATTTTTTTTTAAAAAAAGAACCAGACAGAAACCCTAGAACTAAAGAATTCATTGAATGAATAAGTATATTCAAAAGTTTCAACAATAGACTAGGTCAAGCAGAAGAAAGAATTTTAGAACTTGAAGGCAAGTCTTTTGAAATAACCCAGTCAAACAAAAATAAAGAAAAAAGAATTTAAAAGAATCAACAAAGCCTATGTTGAACTCCACAAAGTGATCAACTAACTACTTGTCTTCTTTGACCAACTCTTTGTTTGCTGAGACTCTGAAAATTCAGTGTCTCAGAAGAAACTCTATTTAGAAAAATAATAGCTGACATCTTTTCAAGTGTAACAAGAGATTTTACACATCCCAATAGAGATCCCCACACAAATAAAATTCAGAAAGGTCTTCTCCATGGCACATTAGAGTCAAACTGTCAAAAGTCAAAGACAAAGAGAGAATTCTAAAAACAGCCAGAGAAAAGCATCTAGTCCCTTAAAAGGGAACACTCCATCAGACTAACAATGTATTTCTCAGCAGAAACGTTATAGGCCAGGAGATAATGTAATGATATATTCAGAGTGCTGGGGGAAAAAAATCCTGTCAGGGAGAGCTACTATATCCAGCAAAGTTATCCTTAATAAATGAAGGTGAAATAAAATATTTCCCAGACAAGCAGAATCTCAGAGAATTCATTACCACTGGACAGACCCTATAAGAAATGCTTAAGGAAGTCCTACACCTAGAAGTAAAAGAATGACACCTACCATATGAAAACACACAAAAGAGGCCAGGCGCAGTGGCTCATGCCTGTAATCCCAGCACTTTGGGAGGCCGAGGCAGGTGGATCACAAGGTCAGGAGATCAAGACTATCCCGGCTAACATGGTGAAATCTCATCTTGTACTAAAAATAAAAAAATTAGCTGGGCCTGGTGGCGGGCACCTGTAGTCCCAGCTACTTGGGAGGCTAAGGCAGGAGAAT
>NW_012118932.1:3237595-3242768 GCF_000951035.1 Colobus angolensis palliatus
GTAGAGCAAACACACATATAAGGAGAAGACTAAAATGTTACCACAAAAAAGTACAATGACAAGCAATAAGAGATAAAGGAAAGAACAAAGGATATATGCAACAAGCAGAAATCAATTAATAAAATGACAGGTACAAGCCCTCACACATCACTATAACTTTGAATGTAAACAAGTTAAACTTTCCACTTAAAAGATACAGACTGGAACAGATGCGGTGGCTCACGCCTGTAATCCCGGCACTTTGGAAGGCCAAGGCAGGTAGATCATGAGATCAGGAGATCAAGACCATCCTGGCTAACACGGTGAAACCCCGTCTCTACTAAAAAAAATACAAAAAATTATCCAGGCGTGGTGGCAGGCGCCTGTGGTCCCAGCTACTCAGGAGGCTGAGGCAGGAGAATGGTGTGAACCCGGGAGGTGGAGCTTGCAGCGAGCCGAGATCGCGCCACTGCACTCCAGCCTGGGCGACAGAGCAAGACCCCATCTCAAAACAAGAAAAAAAAAAGATACAGACTGACTAAATGGGTAAAAAAAAATGATCCAACTATATGCTTCCTACAAGGAACTCACCTGCCCTGTAAAGACACATACAGAGTGAAAGTAAAGGTATACAAGAAGATATCTATTCAAACAGAAACCAAAACCAAGCAGAATTAGCTATACTTATATCAGATAAAACAGTCTTAAAGTCAAAAACAGTAAAAAGAGACAAAGAATGTCAGTATATAATAATAAATGAATCAATTCAGCAAGAGGATGTAATAATTCTAAATGGATGCATACCAAACATCAGAGCACCCAGATATATAAAGCAAATATTATTAGATCTAAAGAAAGAAATATGCTCCAATACAATAATAACTGGAGACTTTAATACTCAATTCTCCATGTTAGACAGATTATCTAGACAGAACATTTTTTTAAAAAAAAATTGGATTTAAACTGTACTTTAAAACAAATGAAACCAAAGACATTTACAGAATATTTAATACAGAAGCTACAGAACACACATTCTTCTCATCAGCTCATGGAACATTCTCCAAGGTAGACTATATGTTAGGACACAAAATAAGTCTCAATTTTTTTTTTTTTTTTGGGATAGTCTCGCTCTGTTGCCCAGGCTGGAGTGCGGTGGCGCGTTCTCGGCTCACTGCCAGCTCCACTTCCCGGGTTCACACCATTCTCCTGCCTCAGCCTCCTGGGTAGCTGGAACTACAGGTGTCTGCCACCACACCAGACTAATTTTTTGTACTTTTTGTAGAGACGGGGTTTCACTGTGTTAGCCAGGATGGTCTCGATCTCCTGACCTTGTGATCCTCCCACCTCTTCCTCCCAAAGTGCTGGGATTACAGGCATTAGCCACTGTGTCTGGCCCAAAAAAATTTTTTAAATCAAAATCATATCAAGCATTTTCTCAGACCACAAGGGAGTAAAACTAGAAACCAATAATGAGGAAAACTTTAGAAACTGTGCAAACACATGAAAATTAAACAGCATACTCCTGAATGATCATTGGATCAAGGAAGAACTTAAGGAGGAAATTCAAATTTTCTTGAAACAAATGAATGCTAAAACACAACACACCAAAACCTATGGAATATAGCAAAAGCAGTGTTAAGAGAGAAGTTTATGCCAAAAAACTCCTACATCAAAGAAGTTGAAAGATTTCAAATAAATAATCTAACAATGTACCTCAAAGAACTAGAAAAGCAAGAACAACCCAAATCCAAAACTAGTAAAAGAAAAAAATAAAGATCAGAGAAAAAACTAAATTAAATAGAGACTAATAAAATAATACAAAGGATCAATAAAACAAAAACTTGTTTTTTAAAAAAGATAAAATTTATAAACTGCTAGCTAGATTAACCAAGAAAAAAAGAAGTCCTAAATAAATAAAATCACAAATGAAAATGGAGCCATTGCAACAGATACCACTGAAATACAAAAGATCATCAGAAACTATCATGAACAACTACACACTGGCAAACTAGAAAACCCAGGAGAAATTTATAAATTTCTGGACACATACAACCCAACAAGACTGAATTAGAAAGAAAGAGAAAATCTGAACAGACTAATAACAAGGAATGAGATTGAATCAGTAATGAAAAATGTCTCCAAAAATAAAAGCCCAGGACCAGATGGCTTCACTGCTGAATTCTACCAAACCTACAAAGAAGAACTAATACCAATTTTTCTCAAATTATTCCCCAAAAAAATTGAAAAGCAGAGATTGCTCCTTAACTCATTCTACAAGGCCAGCATTACCCTGATACCAAAACCAGGAAAGGACACAACACAAAAAGAGAACTACAAGCCAATATCCCTGATGAACATAATGCAAAAATCCTCAAGAAAATATTAGCAAACTGGATCTAACAGCACATCAAAAGATAATACACTATGATCAAGCAGGATTTCTCCCAGGGATGGAAGGATGGTTCAACATTCACAAATCAATAAATGTGACACATCACATCAAGAGAATGAGGAACAAAAACCATATGGTCATCTCAACAGATGCAGAGAAAGCATCTGATAAAATCCAACGTCACTTCATGAAAAAAACTCAACAAAGTAGGCATAGAAGGAGCATACCTCAACATAATAAAGGCCATATATGACAAATCCACAGTTAACATCATGCTGAGTGGGGAGAAGATGAAAGCCTTTCCTCTAAGAACTAGAACGAGACAAGGATGCCCACTTTCACCATGCCTATTCAACAAAGTCCTAGCCAAAGCAGTCAGTCAAGAGAAAGAAATAAAATGCATCTAATCTGAAAATGAGAAAGTCAAATTGTCCCTCTTTGTGGATGACATTATCTTATATCTAGAGAAACCTAAATACTCCACAAAAAACGCCCTTAGATCTGACGAATAAATTCAGTAAAGTTGCAGGATACAAAATCAACATACAAAACTCAGCAACATTTCTATATACCAATAATAAACTGCTGACAATGAAATTAAGATGGCAATCCCATTTACAATAGCTACCAAAAAAAAAATAGCTACAAAAATATAGACCAGCATGGGCTGGGCATGGTGGCTGATGCCTGTAATCCTGGCACTTTGGAAGGACAAGGCAGGTGGATCACTTGAGCCCAGGAGCTCAAGATCAGCCTGGGCAACATAAGAAGACCTCATCTCTACAAAAAATTTAAAATATTAGCTGGATGTGGTGGCAAGCACCTGTAGTTCCAGCTACTCGGGAGGTTGAGGTTGGGAGGATCCCTTGAGCCCAGGAGGCAGAGGTTGCAATGAACTGAGATCATGCCACTGCACTCCAGCCTGGGTGACAGAGCAAGACTCTACCTCAATAAACAAACAAAAAAATATATAAAATAGCTAGCAATAAATTTACCAAGGAAGTGAAAGACTTCTACAAGAGAACCTACAAAATATTGATGAAAGAAATTGAAGAGGACACAAACACATGGAAGGACATCCCATGCTCATGAATCAGAAAAATTAATATTGTTAAAATGGCCATACTACCCAGCCAGGCACGACAGCTCACGCCTGTCATCCCAGCACTTTGGGAGGCCGAGGCGGGCAGATCACGAGGTCAGGAGATCAAGACCATCCTGGCTAACACGGTGAAACCCCATCTCTACTAAAAACACAAAAAATTAGCCGGCAGTGGTGGCGGACGCCTGTAGTCCCAGCTACTTGGGAGGCTGAGGCAGGAGAATGGCGCCAACCCCATAGGTGGAACTTGCAGTGAGCCAAGATCATGCCACCACTGCACTCCAGCCCGGGCTACAGAGCGAGACTCTATCTCAAAAAAAAAAAAAAAAAATGACAATACTACCCAAAGCAATCTATAGATTCAATGCAATCCCTACCAAAATACATCATTTTTCACAGAAATAGACAAAACAATCTTAAAAATCATATGGAATTAAATAAAAAGCCTGAATAGCAAAAATAATCCTGAGCAAAAAGAACAAAGCTGGGGCCGGGCATGGTGGCTCATGCCTGTAATCCCAGCATTTTGAGAGGCCAAGGTGGGCAGATCATTCGAGGTCAGGAATTCGAGACCGGCCTGGCCAACCTGGTGAAACTCTATCTCTACTAAAAATACAGAAATTACCTGGGCATGGTGGTGTGTGCCAGCTACTCAGGAGGTTGAGGCACAAAAATTGCTTGAACCTGGGAAGCAGAGGTTTCAGTGAGCCAAGATCGTGCCACTGAACTCTAGTCTGGGTGACAGAGTGAGACACTGTCTCAAAAAAAAGAACAAAGCTGGAGGCATCACACTACCTGACTTAAAAATATATTACAAGGCTATAGCAACTAAATCAGTATAGTATTGATATAAAAACAGATATGTGGGCCCACAGAACAGAATAGAGAACCCAGAAATAGATTCACATATTTACAGACAACTGATTTTTGACAAAGGCACCAAAAACGTACACTTGGAAAAGGGTACCCTCTTAATAAGTGGTGCTGGGAAAATTGGATATCCATATGCAGAAGATTAAAACTGGGCCTCTATTTCTTACCATATACAGAAATCAACTCAAAATGGATTAAAGACTTAAAAGTAAGACATGAAATCCTAAAAGTAAGGAAGAAAACATAGGAAAAACACTTCAGGACATTGATCTAGGCAAAGATTTTTTTTTTTTTTGAGACGGAGTTTCGCTCTGTCGCCCAGGCTCACCGCAAGCTCCGTCTAGGCAAAGGTTTCATGGCTAAGACCTCAGAAGCACAGGTGACAAAAACCAAATTAGACAAATGGGACTACGTCAAACTAAAAAGCTTCCACACAGCAATGGCAACAGAATGAAGAGAGAATCTGTTGAATGGGAGAAAATATTTGCACACTATTCATCTGACAAGGGACTAAAATTCAGAATATACAAGAAACTCAAGCAACTCAACAGTAAAACAAACAAACAAACAAATAATCCCATTAGAAAGTGGGCATGTGATCTGAATAGACATTTCTCAAAAGAAGACATACAAATGGCCAACAGGTGTATGAAAAAGTGTTCAGCACCACTAATCATTAGAGAAAGGCAAATCAAAACCACAATGAGGTACCATCTCATCCCAGTTAGAACAGCTATTACTACAAATATAAGATCATCTCATCCCAGTTAGAACGGCTCTTACTACAAATATAAGATCATCTCATCCCAGTTAGAACGGCTATTACT
>NW_012118932.1:3242913-3279419 GCF_000951035.1 Colobus angolensis palliatus
AAATATAAGAAGTAACAGATACTGGCAAGGATGTGGAGAAAAGGGAACTCAAACACTGTGGATGGGAATGTAAATTCGTACAGCCGCTATGGAAAACAATATGGAGATTTCTCAAAAACTAAAACAGAACTACCATACAATCCAGAAATCACACTACTAGGTGTTGATCCAAAGGAAATCAGTATATGAAAGGGATACCGACACCTCATGTTTATTGCATCACTACTCACAATGGCAAATACGTGAAATCAACCAAAATGTCCATCAAATGGATGACAGGACAGAGAAAATGTGGTATATATATACACACACACTGTGGAATCCTATTAGGCCATAAAAAAAGGATGAAATTCTGTTGTTTGCAGCAACATGGATGGAACTGACGGTCATTATGTGAAGTGAAATGAGCCAGGCACAAGAAGACAAATGTCATATGTTATTACTCACATGTAGGAGCTAAAAAGATTGATCTCATGAAGAAAAGAGAGTAGAATGGTAGATCCCAGAGGCTGGGAAAGGTATGTGGATTGGGGAGGGTGGGAAAGAAGAAAGGTTGGCTAATGGATTCAAGCATAGGGTTAGATAGAAGGGATAAGTTCCACTCTTCAGTAGCAGAGTAGGGTGACTATAGTTAGCAACAACATATTGTATATTTCAAAATAGCTAGAAGAGAGGATTTGAAATGTTCCAACACATAGAAATGTTAAATACTTGAGGTGATGGAGATACCCTAAATAACCTAGCTTGACCATTACACATAGTATGCATGTAACAAAATAGCATGTTTACCCCATAAATAGATACAAATACCATGCATCAACTTCAATTTTTTTAATTTAAAAAAAAAAGTGCAAGGAAGGAGATGTAATAGCTAATTTTATGTGTCAATTTGGCTGGGCCACAGTGCCCGGATATTTGGTCAAATATTCTTCTGGGTGTTTCTGTGAAGGTGTTTTTGCAATGAGATTAATATTTAAATCAGTAGACCTTGAGTAAATTACCCTCCATAACATGGGTGGGCCTCATCTAATCAGTTGGAGGTTTGAGTAGAACAAAAACTAATCTCCCTTGAGCAAGAAGGAATTCTATCAGCAGACTGTCTTTGGACTCAGACTGCAGCTCTTTCCTGGATCTCCAGCCTGCCTTCCTGCCCTACCTCTCTCTCTCTCTTTCTCTCTCTCAGATGTATATATACACACGCTGTTGGTTCTGTTTCTCTAGAGAACTCTGGCTAATATCCCTACCACCTACAGGAGAGAAAGGCCTTAGAATCATAAAAACACCACTGGCTTTGTCAAGGCTACCAGAAGATTCGGAGTTCAGCCTTACCTCTCCAACAACTTTCAGACTGTTCCCTATAGGGACCATGAGATGGCCCCCAAAACCCTCTCTGGATTCCAGGAAACTCCTATACTAAAGGAGCCTCCTTCCCATGGGTAAATGTCGCAGGTGGGAGTCAGAAGAGGCCTGCAATGAGGGGAGAGCCGTCCGGAGCACCTACTTTGATAATAACTAACAATGACTGCCGGGCATTGTTCTATGTGCTTTCCTTACATGATGTGTTTAATCATCAAACTCTAGGAAGTAGCTACTATTAATATCCACATTTCATAGCTGAGGAACCTAAGGCCCCATGAGATTAAGTCACTCCTTAACCTGGAGCCTACACAATGCTATTCTGCCTGCTGTGCACTGGAAGTTCTGTGTAATAGCTCTCTTGCTGGTGACAGCCTGTGAACTAGATGGCACTATCTATGTTGTCCAGATGAAGAAATAAGATGCAGAGACATTAAGCAGTTTCATAAGGTCACGCAGCTCGTGGTGGCAGAGTCAAGATTCCATTCCAAGTCCTTCTGACCACCGCCCAAGCTCTCTCTAGCCAGTGGCGCTGTTTCCCACCCGTATTTGTTGCATAGGGAAGACAGCTGCTATGGGGATCTCAGCTATTCCCGCTACTTACAAGCCTGTCGGCCCCTCAGGTGACATTTCATGAACATTGTTGTCGTTAATGGCCATCCTCTCAATCATGAGTATACCTGTGTGTGCAGGTTGCCAAGGACTTCCGTATATTGTTTCTCTTGGTCCCCAAGGTGAGCCAGGGCAATTCGTAATATCCTTCATTCCACAGAGGCTGGTGGAGGCCAAGCATGAAGGACGGGTGCTAAGGTTTACTGAGTCCATGCTGTACTTCGAGGGCTTGGGGTTATGATTTAATTCTCACCAGAGTCCTGTGAGATGACGCTGCTGCCTCCGTGTTACGGGTGAGGAAACTCAGCACAGAGAATATCCAGTGTCAGGTGAGATCATAAAAAAAATAGACTTTCCTAGAGGGTTGTTCAAATTCTTTGCACTGTCCCACTCCCTGTCACTCCTGGTATCTCCTATCCACTTCACTTTTCCTTCCTTTTAAGGAAGTGCCCTGAAGTCTCCCCTTTCAAATTCCAATTCCTAATTTTGGTCATCCCAATTCATTCTTGAGAAGAAAACGTTCAAATGAATTAATCCTCAAGAAGAGTGGAGAGACTGCTAGCTCTCCCGGCGGCTTTGCAGAGAGCAGGTACTTTCAACCTGAAGCGCCTCCAATTTTGGAATCAGGGTCCATGGGACTGTGCAACCTGGACCTGTGACTACAGCAGCATCCCCATGCCACTGCTCCCCACCTCCACCCCACCCCCACGTCCCATCTCAACATCCTTTGAGACCCCCAAGCTTTAACCCAGAGGTCAATCATCACCCCTCCCTCTCCATTCCCACAGGTCCAATCCACGGCCAGTTCTGGCAGGGTCTACTTGTGAGACTCTTCTAGAAGCTGCAGCCCCGCCCTACGGCCACCATCCCTGCCTAGGATTACCCCACAACCTTCCCAAGGCCACCTCACACTGTTTACACCTCGCAGGCACTCACTCCCTCTGCCCTCTTGCTTGCAGTACTGGTCACTCTCTGACCCTGCCCAGGCCCCAGACCCTCACCCCCTCTGCCTGGCCTTTCATCTTGGAATTAATTCAGCATCAACCTCCCCCACAAGACTGGAGCCTTCGTAAGAGCAGGAGATACAGCTGTCTTATTTACCATTGTATCCCCAGGGCCTAGCACAGTGCCTGGCCTATAGAAAGGGCTTAATAAACATTTGTTGGGTAGATGAATGAATGACTGAACTGAATGAATGAGTTAGCAGTATTATGGCACAGTCTTTTAACATCTTTTGCTTTTTGCCTCATGCTTCTTCTTCTTTTATTTATTTTTTTGTTTTTCTGAGATGGCATCTTGCTCTGTTGGCAGGCTGGAGTGCAATGGCGCGATCTCAACTCACTGCAACCTCTGTCTCCCGGGTTCAAGCGATTCTTCCGTCTTAGCCTCCTGAGTAGCTGGGACTACAGGCACATGCTACCATGCCCAGATAATTTTTGTATTTTTAGTAGAGAGGGGGTTTCACCATGTTGGCCAGAATGGTCTCGATCTCTTGACCTCATGATCTGCCCACCCCGGCCTCCCAAAGTGTTGGGATTACAGGCGTGAGCCATGGCGCCCAGCCTTGCCCCCTGCTTCTTTAACCCCAGTGAGCTTCTCCAGGCCCTTCAAGGATCGAGGCAGGGGCTGGCTGTGTGGCTTGGCCTGCTCTCCACCATGGGCCACGTTCAGCCAACTGTTCCTCCATCAGTTTCCCTATCTAACGCTCAGAATGCCCTTCATCTAAGGGATGAAGCATGTGGCTGAGAACTTCGGTGGTCAGTGCCCTTGATCTATGTCTCCCTAATGGGCTGCTTCCCCAGAATGGCAGGTAATAAAGTGCTTTTCATTGTTGTTCTCCAACACTTTGTATTTTCTCAGTTTCTCTGTTATAGAGTCCAATTGCAATTGCTTAAAACTTTAGACACACATAACAAGGTAATGTTCATGTTTGTGGGAAGACTAAAGTGCTGAGATCGATATTGTTGTGCTAGGGCCTAATCTCTGGACCTGCATGTCCAGCCCATAGCTCTGTGGGACAGTCAGCACCCTGGTCACAGGCTCTCCTGAAGACGTGCATCTCACAAATCTGAGTCTTGGGCTAAGGCCAGGATTATGTGTTCTATTTTCTGACAAAGACATAGGTGAGGTCACAGGCAGCAGAGCTCTGCAACTCTTAAACAACACAAAAAACTGCTGCAATTTTCCTCCAGGGGAAAGGGAAACCAAAAGAACACAAACAGTTACTTCTCAAAACAGCCCTTAGTTATCTCGGTGAATTGGAAGCCACTGGTGTCAACATCATCAAAAAGCAGACATGGAGTGCTCTTGGCAAATACTGCCCCCAAAAGACTCTCTCCAGGGGAATTTATGGAGCAAAGAAAGAACACCAATGTGTTAGGTTTTGCATACTTTTGACTTGTTCTAATTTTTACAATAAGAAGCGTGTTTTGTTTATATAATTAAAAACAAAACCATTTCCCTCCAAATGCTTTCTCCTTGAGGCATAGAATCGATGAACTGCAGGATCTTAAGGAGCCATAGAGCCCTCAGAGATTATCTAGCCCAACTCTCTCCTTGACGGAGGAGGAACCTGGGCTCACAAAAAAAAAAAAGAGAGAGAGAGAGAGAGAGACTTGCCCAAGATCACACAGCTCAAGGTCACACACCAGACCACCAGACAAAGGGCTTTGGAATCCACTTCCCAGACACATTCGTTTATGAAACTAACTGTTCCACAGCTAAGCCAACTGGAGCACGGGCTGCTCCAGAAAGTGTGGCCTAAAATTTCCCCAAGAAAAAGGGAAGAGGCAATTAGTGGTGTACTGAAAAACTGAGTTTGACTATCCTGAGCAGGGTCTTGTTAAAGCTCAAGAACTGAGTGGGGAAATACTGAGCCCCCCGGGCTGGGCTGAAGAAGCAATCTCTGCCTATGTGCCTACCGATATTCCTAAATTCCTTCATCTGTGTATTGGGAGAGAGGGAAAAAAAGCATTTGAGTAAAAGAAACGGTATCACATGAATGAGGGCGGGGAATGGTGGGAAGGGTGGTGGGTGGGCAGGTCAGGCAATTCCATGGCTTCTCCTTTCTCCAGCTCCAGGGAGAAAAGTCCAAGTTGCAAGAAGACAAGAGAGCATGAAAGGAGATAGGCCCCTGAAGTCCCCGTGGAAACTGTGGAAGGAAGACACATGGCAAGTCAAAGGGCTGGAGCAAGATCTTCCCCTACAAGCCGGAGTAAATGAGGGAGACGAGGGTCTTTCTTTTCCTATTGTTTGCTGGTGTCCAATGCTGGCTCCCCCAGAATCACCAAAGCAACCTGTTGATAAGAAGCAACTGTATTTATTCTTACTTCAGCAAGGGAGAGTGCTACTTCCACTGAGTCTTAGGCGTGTCCAGGAAGGAGTCAGACAAAGTGAAGGTATGAATTGTACTGGGATGTTGAAGGCTGCTTTAAGACTAGTCTTTAAATTGGGTGAGTTCTGGATTAGCTTCTCTAGGATTTTCTTGGGTTCTCCTTCATGGTCCAAGATGGCAGCAGGTGACACCCCCTCATACAAACACACTCAGATATAGGAAAAAGTAAGTCGTTGGTATTTTTTTTTTTTTTTATGAATGAAGGAAATATTCCTAGATGTCCTCCCAGGCTCCCCTTTCCATCTCACTGGCTAGAATGAAGTCATATTCCTACACCTCAGCCAATCCGTCCAAAAAGAAAGGAATTCACATAATTGGCCCAAACTTCCAAGGTAGATCCCAACTCTGATTCCAAGGTTCTTTCCAGTTTGAGAATCCTAAGTTCTGTAAGTAGACACTCCTTTTTTAAAAAGCTGTTTTTCTGACTTATTTCTAGCCCAATTTTCCTATCCCACTCCCTGCCTTTGAGGCTGCAGTTGGCCTCTGGTGACAGGTTTACCACGTGAACACTGTGCACACAGTCCCGATGAGCTGGGTACAGGCCCGGACCGTAAGGGCAGGCAGCTAATTGCAGTTTTACCCCCTCCCTCAGCTTCCCTACAAAAAAAGAAATAAAAGGATCCTGGGAAGCAAAGTCTGAGCTGAGAAAATGTTGGCTGCAGAGGGTATACAGTTTTGAATTCTCTATGGACCCCAGATCAACATACACTTGATGGGCTGATCTCTTCAATCTGTCTAGGACTTCTGCAATAACCGGAAATAACCAGAGTTATCCTAAACTAACCCAAGCCAGCAGCCTAAAGCCAAATCTGCCTTGGTGCCCAGGCCCTGGATGCCAGCACTTAGAGAAAGGTTTTCACTGTGTAAGACAGAGCCCTGCCTCCCAGTAAGACCCACACAGTGAGGATTCTCACAACATAGGAGAGCACAGGTCAGATTCCGGGCAAGCAAACAATCAAAGGCGAATGTCCACCATGTGGTTTAGGAAGCTCTAGCTCTCCCCTCCCAGCCACCACCCTTCACCCTCTGCCCATCCACTCCCAGCACCACTCCCTGTGTTCTCAGACTGAGAAACGTATCCACATGACACACTAGCAACCCACTTTCATCAAGCAGCAAGCAGGGAAGGAGACAGGCAGAACTCTTGGTTGGCCATAATTTCTCATCCACAGAATAAAGAGGAAGAATCGGGCATCTGAGCACACGGCATGACAAATGTGGAAGCTGGAAAACCAGCGTGGCTGGCTGCACGGAGGGGGCGTGAGGACTGGCATCAAGCAGATTTGCCCTGTTGCCGATGGCATACTGCCAAGGGGTGTTGGGTTGGAGGGCATCCATCCTGTACCCAGTCACTGAAGCCCTGAGTGTTCCAGACCCAAGCTAGGGCCATGGGAGGTGACAGAGAAGACAAACACTGGGATGTGCTCTCAGAGACATCCCAGGATCCCTGCTGGGGAGGTAAAGCACACACGTAATCATTCATGAGAAAGGCTGCACGGGCTCCATGAAGGCTGGACAACATCCCACTGAATCATTACTGGTTCTCCAGCCCCTACAATGAAATTTAATCTTCAGTGATTTCTTACCAGGAGCCCAGCTCCATGCTGTTTTCTACATGTGTGATTTCATTTAACCTAACTGTATGAGTCAAGTTCTCCAGAAAAACAGAACCAATAGGGGATATACATAAAGAGATTTAGTATAAGGAATTGACTTATACAATTATGGAGACTGGCAAGTCCAAAATGTGCAGAGCTGATGTTCCAGTTCAAGTCAGAAGGATGACAGCTGCCATAGAACCAGGAAGTTCTGATAAAGGCCACCAAACAGGAAGAATTCTCTCTTACTAGGGGGAGGGTCAGACTCTCGTTCCACACAGGCCTTCAACTTATTGGATGAAGCCCATTCACCTTATTATTACTTTTGGATGAGGTTAACATTAAATGTTACAGAAATATCCACAATAATGTATGACCCCATACCTGGACACCCCATGACCCAGGAAAGTTGACACATAAAATTAACCTTCAAACTTACAAGTCTCCTAGTATTATAGAGGTGAGTTTATTGAGACCCAGCATGAAGTGAAGACCCAGGATTTGGAACAAGAGACTCTGATTCCAGAACTTGAAGCCTCAACCATTATACTATATAGAACTCACAGCAACTGCCCACAATCAGCTAGAAACTGAGGGCAGCCTCCAGCCAACAGCCAACATTATACTATATAGACTTAACCATTATACTATATACTATATAGAGGTAGTATACCTCTAGCTCCAGGCATATGGCAGATGCTCAATATGTATTTTGTTGAAAAAATGAATGAAGTACTAAAGAACGATGTAAGGTAAGCAAAGCCCTGTGATTGAGGTGACTAAGGGAAGCTTTCATGAATTTTATTAGGTTGCTGTTTCTAGAGTCGACAGGGAGGTTGGGAGAAAGAGATGGGTGGAGACAGAGGCTAAAGTGACCCCACGATCCCCACCTCTTGGTGCGCATCCCTTACGTAATCTCCACCCTTTGATTATCAGCAGGAATTGTGACTAGATGCTAAGCAATAAAGTACAACAAAGGTGACAGGTGTTGCTTCTGTGATTACATAATGTGAGCTCATAAAGTCCATCTTATTAGAAGAGCCTCCCTCTCTCACTCGCTTTGAAGAAGCAAGCATTCATATTGAGGAGGCTCATGTGGCAAGGAACTCACGGCAGCTGCCCACAACCAGCTAGAAACTGACGGCAGCCTCCAGTCAACAGCCAGCAACAAACTGAGGGCCTTTGTCCAACCACTTGCAAGGGCCTGAATCCTACCAACATACACAAAGCTGGGAAGCAGATCCTTCTCTAGCTGAAGCTTGGATTGAGACCACAGTTCTGGCTGATATCTTCACTGCAGCCTTTCAGAGGACCCAGCTAAGCCACACCTGAATTCTTGACCCACAGAAATTATGAGATAATAAATGTGTATTGTTTAAAGGTGCTAAGCGTATGGTAATATTGTTACTCAGTAATAAACAGCACAGCCTTATTGGCAGAGAAAACAGCAGAAGCCAAGAGCTGGAGTTGGAAAGGTATAGAGAACATCAGTTCATGCTTGTTCCATGTGGCTGAAGTCGCAGGAGGTGGAAGTTGGAAAAGTGGGTTGGTGCCAGACTGTGGTGGCTTTCGAAGACAGAATGAGTTGTCTGGGCTCTGTCCTGTGGGAAAGGAGTTTCCGGTGATGGCTGATCCCCAGGGTGCTCCATGTGGGAAGTGGGTAGGTACCTTTGAGCAACCCTCAAATCACACATTGGTGAATGTCTACCTGCAAATCTGGTCCAGGTCTCTGGGGCTCCCAAATGAAGCTCTGGCCAAGATCCTGGGATAGAAAACCCCAGGTCACACTTGGTGACTTTTTGACTCAAGTCAGCTTGTGACTGGCTCCAGGTCAGAACCTAGAGCCCCTGGAGAACAAGGACACCTCTGAGTTGTGTTGACTCCCTCAACCTCCCCCTGTCCTCTGTGCACTCAGCTCAGGACCGGACCCACAGTCAGTGCCCAAAAGGACTCCTGGAACCATCAGGGCAGCAAAGTGGCTCAACCTCAACCTGCAGTAACATCAGCTCACTCCACAGTCAGTGGAGAAACGGCCACGGCACTTTAAATATCACTGTAGGGGATACAAGTGTATGGTAAATAACTTATGAGGTTTAAAACTCAAGAGTTTGTAGAAGGACTAAAACAAAAAAACAATGATCTGATCAATTGAAAAGGATATTTAGTGAAGCCCCTTAGTGGGGTCTCTTTCCCTTTTTAATACATTAGTTGAATGATTCAAAATCCCTTACCTTGGTGAGGGCCCCGAGAGGCAGAAGGTCAAGCGCATCTGCCTGGCATTGAGACATCGTGGGGGAGCTTCAGCTCCTGGGAGAAGGAAGCTGCTCAGAGGTGAAGTGTGGTTCAGAAAAGAAAGAGCTGCCACATACCTCATATTTGGCCTAATGACTATTTGGAGAATGGTCAGGAGTGTGGTTCACTGGTGCCTGATGGTCTGGACCATGGATCTAGAGGAAAGTTCTGGTGTGGAAGAGACCAGACCAGGATGGAGAGAAAGGCTATGGGAGACGGTGCAGCAGCTCGGGCACCACAACCCACGGACATTTAAAACAGGAAGTCCTCTAAGACCAGAAATCACCAGAGTCCAGTCAATGCTCAGAGGTATAAAACACCCAAAGGCAAACCAAGGCCACATTCCGACCACTCCAGTCACTGCCCCAGCTTCCAGAAAGAAAACACAACTTTAAAGGGCATCCCAGAGGGAAGAATTTCATTCAGCCTACAGATACGTCCAGACCACTTTGGCACCAAGCTGGGCATAGGCCAAGTGGTGGGGTAAGATAAGGCTCCTGTCCTCCTGGAGCTCCAAGGTCAGTGGGCAGACAGCAGGAAGACAGTGACAGCTCTAACAGGAATCTTTCCAGTGTGCTCAGAGCACAGAGGAGGGAGGAGAGAAGCTGCCCGAGCAGTAGCAATTAGAACGGGGCCAGTGTCACCAAGCAGACAAGGGTGAGGAGGACGACCCAGGCCAGGCAGCTACATAAGCCAAGTGGACCAAGACAGAACACCATGGAAAGTACACAGTGGAGATGAGGCTGGAAGCATGGCTTGGGGCCAGACTGAATACCAAATCATATTTCTGAACAAGTCAACTGAGGAAGATCGCTGGCTCCTTCCTGAGTTATCACCTACTCTGAGAGAAGAGTTTGGAATAGAGGCACAAAAGTCCAAGAAATAACTCTTGACTTCCCCAGGTACACGTTCCTCTTGGGCTCCCTCCATTAAGTTCTGGCACTGATCTTCATTGGGTCTCCCCTTGAAGGTTGAAGAGAAGCATTGGTGGCCTTTGATGGGGAGTGGACCCTGTTGTCTTACCTTTGTCACTCAAGGACCTTCTACTTCCTAAGACAATGAGGGTCCCTAAAACCCTCATTCTGGTGTTCCCTGCCCTCCACATGCTGCTCCCAGCTTCCTGTCCAGGGCGGTCTCCACTCTACCACTTCCCTCCCTATGGGGATCTTCTGCTCCAGAGCCTCCAAATCACTACAGCTCTGTCCACGCCTCTCCAGCTCCTGCCCGTAGTTCCTTTCCCTGCCCCAGCTCCACACACCTCAACACCTAAATGTCCATCTATGTTAGTCAGGGTTCTCCAGTGCAAAGAACCAGCAGGATGTGTGTATGAGTATATATCTATACAGAGAGAGAGAGAGAGAGAGAGAGAGATTGATTGATTTTGAAGAATTGGCTCATGTGATTTTGGGGAGTGGCAAGTCCAAAACCTACATGGAAGAACACTAGGCTGAAGACCTAGGAAAGAGTTGGTGTTGCAGTTTGAGTCCAAAGGTGCTCTGGAGGCAAAATTCCTTTTTCGTCAGGGAATATCAGACATTTCCCTTAAGGCCCTCAACTGATTGGATGAGGCTCATCCACATTATGGAGGATTATCTTTACTCAATGTCTACTGATTTAATGTTTGACTAGATAACTAGACACCATAACCTAGCCAACTGACACATGAAATTAGCCATCATACTATCCTCCAGGGCTCAGCTCAAATTCAACCTCCCCCTCCAATTCATTCCTGCTTTCAAATGAAAATGCTTGTCCCCTCCTAAATTGCCATAGTCCTGCATCCAGCTCTTCTCTTGGAACATTTAGAATTTGCTTCCCTACAGTACAGTGATTTATATCTTTGTATTTGTTTTCCTACAAGACTGTGAGCACTTGAGTCAATCAAATCCTATCGCACCACTTAATAAATAGCTATATGACCTTGGGCAGGTTACTTAAACTCACAAAGTCTTGGTTTCTGCAAAACATGGGGATGATATAATACTTACCTTAAAGAATCCTTGAGATTTTCATGAGATGATGGATGCAAATTACTTAGTACAGCACCTGGTACATAATGAGTAATCCATTCACTTATTCATTCATTGAGCATCTATTACATGCCAGAAGTGAATGTGACACTCCAAGCCACTGCCCTGATGGGCAGAATTTATAAAAGGCAAATCAATGAATTTTTAAAATCTAACATAAGATACTGACAAGTACTTTGAAGAAAATAAACTAGAGGCTGGACGTGGTGGCTCATGCCTATAACCCCAGCACTTTGGGAGGCTAATTACTGGAAAGCATGACTTTCCAAGTGCCCAAGCCAAGGCAGCATTTGTGGGGCACCCAGAGAAGGACCCCTTAGAGCAGGAGCTCTGTTTCACTCTTCCTAAACCGGATGTTTCTGTTTATTAAACAGTCTTCAGATGCTCATTGTGCACAGAACAAAGTAGTTGGTGAAGGTCTTTTCAGGACACAGGTGGCCATGCAAATGGGGTAATGGAGCAGAGACAATGGTGTGGGAGGGTTGAGGAATGTGGAAGAACCCCAGAGCTGGCAGCACCAGGGACCTGAATGGGCAGTGAAACCTCATCTCTACTAAAAATACAAAAATTAGCCGGGCATGGTCGTGGGCGCCTGTGGTCCCAGTTTCTCAAGAGGTTGAGGTGGGAGAATCACTAGAACGTGGGAGGCAGAGGTTGCAGTGAGCCCAGATCATACCACTGCACTCCAGCCTGGGCAACAGAGCAAAACTCCATCTCAAAAGAAAAGAAACTAGGATAAAGGACAGAGGTCTGAGGATTAAGGAGGAGAGATCCAGTTTAGCAAAGACCTGAATTAAGAGAAGGAGTTAGCCATGCAAGACCTGGGGGAAGAACATTTCCGGCAGGACCAGCAGGAATCAGTCTGAGTTAATTCTACTAATTCTACTTGTAACCCAGGGGCCAGGTCCTTCCTTTCCTCTGCCCCACAGACTGTGTCTTCTGAGCTAGGGGAAACCGAGGAGATGAACCTTGTCTTCACTCTACCCAGGACTTTACCTTCAGATAGATGATGCTGGCACCCAGGAACCCATGGTAATGGAGGCCACCAGCCATCACTGATCAGGGAGACTTCCCCTATCTCTTCCAAATGCTGCCTTGCCTGCTTCACTGCCTCATCTTCTCTAGTCTCCCCTGAAGGTTTAAGTACTTCTGTACTCAAGGGTCATTGTTACTGCCATGTGCCACACAGAGTAAAAGAAGGGAGTGAGAGTTCTCAGGAGAGGGTGCCCCCAAGCCTTTGGACACTAGAGATCCAAATTTCCCACATGGATCTCCCTTCTTCCCCAGCTCTCTGCTTTCTTTCTCCCTTCCCGCAGCCCTCTCCCTCCAGTGTTTCTCAACCAGGCACGGTATTGTCCTTCCAGTCCATCCTAGGAGTGCTTGGAATAGGGGGGAGGCCATTTCTAATGGTCACAATGACTGGGAGACTCTACTGGCCTTTAGTGGACTGAGATGAGGAACACTATCCACCCTAGAATGTACAAGATGGTCCCACGTCATAAAGAATTGTCCTGCCCAAAAGGTGAATGCGGACATGAACCTCTCAACGTCCCCTCAAATGTTACCAAATCCCCTTCTTCCCTACCTGGATTCTGTCCTTTATCTCTTCAGGAAAAAATTCATTCTCAGTCTCCCAAGTCCCCACAGTGTGTCTTGTCAACTGGACAACCTCACACGTGTAATGTCAGTGCTTTCCATCCTCAAGCGGCTCTAACTGCTCCACCAAAAAAGGAAGAGCAACTCTGAGTACTCGTAGCCCCCTCAAAGGGAAGGGTCAGCTCTGATCCTGTGTCTGGGCCAGTGGAGAAAAATGGTGGAAAGGGCTTCCAAGCTGGGCTGTGTGTGGTTGATTCTCCCCTGAAGTAGCTAGAATCAAACACTTCTCACCACTAAGGAGATACATGTCCTTCCAAGTGCTACCCTTCTAGATGAGAAATATGTATTACCCTACTAACCCGTCCTCGTGCCAGCTCTGACTTCCATTACAAACTTCCCATCTGAACTTGACAAAGAGGTCCAAATGCATCTCCATCAAAGGTAATAGCCATGGTGGTGGAAGACCTTCAGTTTGCCTTGCCATTTATCATCATCATCATCATCATCATCACCACCACCACCACCATGTTATTACTATTATTAACCATATGAGTCCTTGCACAGAGGCAGACACTGGTGGGAGTTTTGTCACTGGAGGGTCCTAACTGCATGGGTGATTGTGTGGAAGAGATGGGTCAAGGCTGTGGTCCTTTGAACAGATGTCCTGGAGCCAAACTGACTTCCTGATTTGCTTAATGCACTACCTAATGCTTGACTAAAAGTGCTCAAGAAAAATCCTCTCAAGGAGAGGAAGGGTGCCAGGGGCACTAGAAAGGCTCATTTTTTATTCTTTAACTTAGGGGAATTGGCAGGAAAGGGGGTGATGACTACTCCCTGCAGAAAGCAAAATCCAGATGGCTCCTGACAGCCAGCTGGGAAAAGTTGCTCCCTGGCAGCCCCGTTCTCCAGCATGACTTTCCAAATGCCCAAGCCAAGGCAGCATTTGTGGGGTGCCCCCAGCAGGACCCCTTAGAGCAGGAGCTCTGTTGCACTCTTCCTAAACTGGATGTTTCTATTTACTAGACAGTCTTCAGCTGCTCATTGTGCACAGAACAAAGTAGTCAGTGAGGGTCTTTCCAGGACACAGGTGGCCATGCAAATGGGGTAACGGAGCAGAGACAAAGGTGTGGGAGGGTTGAAGAATGCTGAAGAACCCCCGAGCTGGCAGGACCAGGGACCTGAATGGACATGGAAAGGAGTGATTGCTAGCACCCTGAAAGTGAGCTGTGGACAGAGCCATTGACAGAGGCTGTGGCCAAACCATAGTCCAGCAGGATAAGAATCAGGGAAACGAACGCCTTGGTCTCAATATCTTCTTGCTGGCCAAAGGCAAGGAGCATGGGAACTCACCGATGCAGCCCATATGGGACAGGTTCCAGGCTACAGAGCAGGAAGCATGGGTTCTTTTACAAACCACTCCAAAATGTAGTGCTTTAAGACAATAACCATTGATTTAGCCCGTGGTTTTTCAGTCTAGCAATTCGGCAATTAAAGCTGGGCTCAGTTGGACAGTTCTTCTGGTCTGCTGCAGGCTGATCTTGGCCATCCCAGCTGGGCTCACTCATGTGTCTGCAGTTGATTGGTGAGTTATCTAGGACCAGTCACTTTAGAATGGCTTTATTGTAGATGCTTAGAAAGATAGGGGCCTCTCTTGACATGGGTCTCTCACTCTCCAGGGTGCTCCCCTGGACTTATTTACAAAGCAGTCAAACAGTTTCAAGAACAACAAGCAGGCAAGCACCAAAGTGCAATCACTTTTCATACTTCTGCTTACATCACATTTGCTTCTGTCCATTTGGATGAAATAAATCACATGGTCATCACCAAATCAAGGGTTAGAAAAATAGATTCTCGCTGGACGTGGTGGCTCATGCCTGTAATCCCAGCACTTCGGGAGGCTGGCATGGGGCAATCACCTGAGGTCAGGAGTTTAAGACCAGCATGGCCAACATGGTGAAATCTGGTCTCTACTACAAATGCAAAAATTAGCTGGGTGTGATGGTGGGGGCCTGTGATCCCAGCTATTTGGGAGGCTAAGGCAGGAGAATTGCTTGAACCCAGGAGGCAGAGGTTGCGGTGAGCTGAGATCACACCACTGCACTCCAGCCTAGGCAACAGAGCATGACTCCATCTCAAAAAAAAAAGAGAGAAGAAAAAGAAAAATACCTTCTACCGCTTGAGGGGAGAGGAAGAATATGTGGCTAGTGGCTAGTTTTCAACCTATAGACTGTGCTCCAGCCACAATTGCTTACATTCCTCCCACATGCAAAATATGTTTCACCATATCCCAGGACCTCTAAACCTGGATCCCTTGAATCTGGGATTATACCTATGGCAGTTGGTTTTTGCCACATAATAAACCACCCCAATATTTAGAATGTTAAAACAACAACCATTTTTTAGCTCGCAATTCTGCAGACTGGCAATTTGGGCTGAGCTCAACTGGGCAGTTCTGCTGCTCTGGGCCAGGCCCCACTGACCTCTGCTAGCGCTCACTCATGCATCTATGGTCGGCTGAGTGCCAGATGGGGAACTTCAGTGCTTCTCCATCCACATCGCCTCCTCTTGGCCTTCAGCATGCTCATTCGTGTGGCAGCGGGATTCCAGGAGCAGCAAGAGAGGACAAACCCCAGCGTGCAATCGTTTTTCAAGTCTCTGCTTATGCAGAGACAAATGGTGACATCCCATTGACCAAGCAAGTTATATGCCAGAGCTCAGAATCAGAGTGGGAGAGCAGTCAAAGTTATAGCACAAGGGGGCATGGATCCAGGAGGGGAATAATTAAGGATGGGTTTGTAATCAGACTACCACCGTGGAGTGGAGACCATCTCGCAGACCTGAATTTCATAACATGACATTCAAGTCTGTTCATAATGGCAGCCACCTGTCTCTCCAGTGTCAGCTCTCTCTAACCCCAACCACACCCTGTGCACTGTGCATCCGCCAAACTGACCTCTTCACAGTCTCATGTATCTGCCCTGCCTGTTTCATCTTCCCACTCCTGTTCTCTAGATTATTCCACATCTTTGCCTGACCTAATCCTCTACATCCTACTTGATCCAATTCAAAGCCACCTTCTCCCAGACCTCTTTCCTAACATCCCACTCCCATCCCCTTCCCTCTCTCCCAACACCACTGAGCTGGGTGGGACTCTGAATTCCCACCTACAATTTCTAGAGCCCCCTCTGTACCTCCTTTCAGGCACCTGGTGTTGTGCACTTGTCTGCAGGGGGATGTTCTCCCCTTTCTTGGACTGCGAGCCCCCAGAGTGCTGGGTCCTTGTGTGACTCATCCTTTATCCCTCCTCTGCCCTAGTGCCCAGCACACACTCAATGTCCTATTGACCTGAGGAGGTCAGTACTGGCAAGCCAAAGACTGCAGAGCAGACGATGCCACAGAGCCAAGGAACGCCCTTCAGAGATGACCCAGCCAGGAACTCCAAGAAGTGACGGACAGGAAGTGTCAGAGAAGAGCCCGGAAGAGCAGGATTTGGGAGATGAGAAAGAGCAGGGCTTCGGCCTTGCCACAAGATAACCTGGGCCCTGTGAAGTCAAAGTCACAGGGAGACTGACCTCCACTCCATCCGAGGAAGAACTTCCTAGGAGAAAAGCCCAGATTTAGAATGGGCTGGCAAGAAAACGGGTGAGCCATCCCCCGACTGGCAGTGCATAAGATTCCGGTTAACTTCTGAGAGTGTTTTTGTAGGGGCCTTATTCTATTTGCATTTAAGGTGTGCACATTAATAATTCTTTCATTAGATTCATGTTGCACCTTGGCATGCAGGAGTGTGCACTCATGGCTCACAAATGAAGGGGTTTAATGAGCCGGCAGCTCTCCCCACAAGGCAAGCCTGCATGGAGCTGGTCAGCAGGCCCATTCCCTCGGAGTCGGCTGGGCACAGCACATCATGTACCACGGGCAAACTGGCTTTGGTTTCATTGGGGGTGGTAAGTGTGGGAGGGGGAAGTAGATGTATGGGGTAAGTGTTACTCTGAAGGAATTATAAAACTTTAGAGTGCCAGTCCAGTGAATTTCCTACCACACATACCTGAACACCCTTGAGCGATGGGACATCCCTGCTCCTGTCAGAAACCAGGCTAAGCCCAGCAGTGCCTCTTACTGAGGGTAGGTGGAGGATATAACTGAGACAGTCCTTCCCTAACACAGATACTCTTTGACCAGCCCGACTCCCTTGTGTTCTAAGTGGTGGAACAGTGCCCCAGAGAGGGGACGTGGCCTCCCTAAATGCTAAGATGAGCCAGGACTAAAAGAATAGAAGGGGAGCTCACACAGGTGGAAGCTGGCCTTGGGGCAGGCAGCGAGCCAAGGACCCCTCCCCAGGAGCTGGACCTAGAGTCCCTCCCAATAACGTCCCTGGGAATAAAACTCCCCAACTCCCGACATCCACACCCATCTCCATACGTCCAAACCCTGCACATCCTACAAGGCTCACTTCAGATGTCGACTCTTCCTTCTATCTTCCCATCAAACACCCCGACTCTAACCAGACATGAGCTCTCTGGCCTCTTGAGGACTCTGCACTTCTTCGTGGCTCAGGTCAGACTGCAGCTGGAATGACAGTTAGATGCGCATATACCTTCTTGATCACCCCTGACCATGAATTCCTTGGGCTCATCTTGCTCCTTCTCCCGACTCCCACCCTCAGTGCCCAGCCTAGGACCTGACTCAAATGTACTCACCAAACACAGGCTGGATGACTGACATCCCTTTGCTTTTTGCCCACTAGCATTACAAGACCACGTTGCTTACTGTTAGCCAGCACCAGGGCCTTCCCCACAAAGCAGACATACCTCCCTGTCTCCTTTCCACTCCTTTGGATGAACAGGAACAGCCTCTTGGGCCTCCTTATTGGAAACTTCCTGGACACCCACCACTGTCTCAGATAATCACCAGGGCTGAGGGACATTCTCCAAAGCCCAGGAGGCCCTCAGCAGATAGGATGGTGTTTGATGGACAGCTTTTCTTCCCACGAAGCCCTGGTGAACAGCTCTAATGCCACCAGCAACTGCCATCTGACTCCCTAGCACTGGCTGGAAATCTTTTCCTATTTGCCCCAAGGAATGTCAAACTCAGTGAGCTGGGCTCTTCTTAGAGCTATCTGACTCCTTTGCATCAAACATTCCTTCTGAGATTGTAAGAACTAGAATGAGTAACTCCAGCCACTCACCTTCTTCTGCCTATGAGGAAGAATCCAATTAATGCCAAAATAGCCTATACTGTTCCAAAAGTCTGGCCTTTTCCCAAAACCCTAGCTCTTTCCACATAGAAGCTCAAGAAGCCCCAGAAGAAGTTCAATGTTCTCCTCAAAAGCAGACACCAACTTGGTGGACCATAGGTGCATCCTGCAGAATCCCTCGCAAGCAGGTGATTCAGAATGGAGGGGCTGAAAAAGAAGCATATAGCCCCAAGAGCCTGAGCCAGAGAAGCTGATGCTTGCAAACCTAGGAAGGAAGTTTTCACCACCCTCATCAGCCCCATGGTTTCCCACTGTCTACAAAAAAGTTAGATTATTTTGTCCAGGATTCAGATACTTCACATCATGACTACTATCATTCTAGTCTCATCTCCTTCTAAACTCCCAAGCCACTAGCCCGCTTGGAGCATTCATGCCTTTCAAATACACCCAACCCATCCCATTTACATGTTTTGTTCCAGCTACTGAAACATCTTTTATCTTAGATTGGACTCTCAGACCCTTAGACAAGGATTCAAGTGCAAGTATATTTGGGACAGTGGTGGGTAAGATAATCCAGGAAAAAACCCAGCAGGATAGTGGGGAACAAAAAGAAGTCCATAGAAACGTACTTTTTTAGCAGGTTCCCATTGTAGCAACTAACAATTGATCCTATCTGGGAGACAGTGTAGAGCTCACTTCAGAATTGTCCTCACCCAAGAGTAGAGAAAGGAAGTTGCGGGTATTTTTCCACCACTCCCATCAGTCACAGGTGCGGGTTTCTGCTGGGGTGGGAGGCACATGGACTCCGCAGCATGTAAGTTCAGCCTGCACCAGTGAAAAGCAAAGGGGACATGGGCAATGGGTCAAAGGGGCTGCTCCCCCTTTACGTCCCTTCTCCCTTCCCCACCACCACTTTTTAGTTTACCCAAATGACCCACTCATCAAGGTTCAATGCTATCTCCTCTCAAAAGCTTTTCTAACCTTTCATCAGAACCAATGACTCTTTCCTTTGGTTTCCACAGACAATCAGAGCACAACTGTGAGAAAAATCGTTTAGGTTTTGCCCTTTACTCTGCTTAAGAGTGAAAGTCTTAATTGACAACGGGGCAGAATGGTGTTGGCTTGGCCGGGGGCGGTGGCTCACACCTGTAATCCCAGCACTTTGGGAGGCCGAGGCGGGCAGATCACGAGGTCAGCAGGTCACGAGATCAGGCGGATCATGAGGTCAGGAGATCGAGACCATCCTGGCGAACACGATGAAACCCCGTCTCTACTAAAAAATACAAAAAACTAGCCGGGCGAGGTGGCGGGCGCCTGTAGTCCCAGCTACTCGGGAGGCTGAGGCGGGAGAATGGCGTAAACCCGGGAGGCGGAGCTTGCAGTGAGCTGAGATCCGGCCACTGCACTCCAGCCTGGGCGACAGAGCGAGACTCCGTCTCAAAAAAAAAAAAAATACAAAAATTAGCCAGGCATGGTAGCACGCGCCTGTAGTCCCAGCTTCTTGGGAGGCTGAGGCAGGAGAATCGCTTGAATCCGGGAGGCGGAGGAGGTTGCAGTGAGCCGAGATTTCACCACTGCACTCCAGCCTGGGTGACAGAGTGAGACTCCGTCTCCAAAAAAAAAAAAAACAGAATGGCGTTGGCGCTTGTTCTCATTCCTTGATTTATTTCCTTCCTGCTTTGCATGAGGTGGTATATGTGACCTGTGTACTCGTAGCAAGTCTTTGACCCCATCAACATTAGAAATTAGAAAATACCTCTCAAAAAGTAGCATTGACGCTGTTGCCGAAATATGTTCTTATTGCAGAAATAAAACTGTAAATGATGTCATTTGAAGCAGTGCACGGTTATTGCTCTTATAATACAATAGTAAGTCTTATTTGCATAAAGAGATTATATCTATGGTCATATAAAAGTAAAAATGAATACCTAAATCCAAACTGCTCTCCTCAAGTTACCTGGAACTGTGACATTTGCATACGCTGAACCATCTACTCCTGTTCTGAAGAGGAGAGAATGAAAACTAAAGAAAACAAAGAATCAAAGAAGCCCTGAACCAACGGTGAATGGAACCCTGAAGTGACCCAAGGACAGACTGGCATGTGGCAACCTTCTGTTCCTTCAAAGCAGCTACTGAGCGTTGCAGTGAGCCTGGGAAGAGGACTGTCCTACCTGCAGTCCTACAGTGGTTAGTAAGTTAAAAAGCTGGGGCTTCTACCGAGCCACAAAAGAAGCTGGAGACATTGTGTGCAGACCTGCAAGCAAATAGACGCGTGTCTAACCCAGGGCTGCCCCGCTTCCCCTGCTTAGAAATCAATCATGCACAAGGGGTGGGGTTTGAGGAGCGTGGCTCTCACTTGTTACTGGTTTTTTACCCAGCAAGTGGGAAGTCCAGAAGGCTGACTCGGTCTCTAAAATGAAGCAGAACCTGTGACAACCATAGCCACCCAACAGCAAAAGAGGTGGCAGAGGCTGGGTGAGCACAGGACTGAGAATTCATGGAGAAAGTTCTTTTTAAGGACTTTTTAAGGGAGAGGTTAGACCCTTTAAGTTGGCCAAAAAGGCCCGACTCTAAGAGCCGACCTGCAAGAAGCCAGCCCGGCAGCTTCTCACATCGCCACTCCCAGCTACTGGTGGGCTGCCTGCTGTCCTTACCTCCCAGACACGGGGGATCATGTCCTCCTTGGAGTCACCGCAGACCAGTGCACACTTCTGTGGCCTGTTTTGCTGTCTGCACTAACCTGCTGTGACACCACTATTGCCAACACAGCCACCTCCGTGTGGGGGTCCCTGGGCCAGACACCCTGCTGTCTTCATCTTAGGATACCCAGTTCCCAACACAGTGCCTGCTGCAAATTACCAGTAAACACAGTAACCCTTTGTCACGTGATGAGTCACCTTTCAGTCTCTCTGCAGTCTCTTTCCTCCCAGTGCCCCTTGGCTGCTCCCGAAGCCCTGACCCCTGACCTCCTGCCCTTTCTGTCTCCAGGGCCATTAACTCCCCTGGAGACTGCTGGTCCCTATCCTTGGAGCCCATTGACAGATGAGTTTGGTTCAGTCAGCCTACCTGTAGTACAGTGGCTCAATCTAGGCTCCCTGCAACCTCCACCTTCCGGGTTCAAGGGATTCTCATGCCTTAGTCTCCCGAGTACCTGGGATTACAGGTGTGCACCATCACTCCAGGCTAATTTTTGTATTTTTAATAGAGACAGGTTTTCACTATCTTGGCCTGGCTGGTCTCAAACTCCTGACCTCAGGTGATCCACCTGCCTTGGCCTCCCAAAGCGCTGGGATTACAGGCGTGAGCCACCGCACCCAGCTGGTCCTGTTTTCATATACATTCAAATTCACTGATTTGCCACAAGAATGCTATCAGGTAGGTGCTGTGATCAACCCCACTTTAAGGGTAAGAAATAGGGGGCACAGAGAGAAGTAGAAAGAATGATTCCAGCTCAAGCCATCTGGCTTCAGAGCTCAGGCTCCTAACTGCTAATCCTAGATGGCCTCTCCCTAAGACACGGCACTGCCTTGGTGAAAGCAGAGTGAAGCAGCCATTAGAATGCTCTTTGAAAGTATCCGAAAACCACATGCAAATACCAGCCCCTCAGTTTCCTTCCTTAGAGGGCCCTTGAAAACATGTGTCTGACCGCTTTGCGAGGCAGGACAGTGCACAATGGTGCTGCTTGAATGGTAGTCAGAGTGTCACAGCTTGGAGTGGTGCAAAAACCGGGGGACAAAGAACTGTGGAGTCTTGCACCAAAGCCACACTGGGAACATCACACCCAGAGCCATCCCCATCCCCCCAGATCTCCTGAAAAGTGAAGGGAGCTGGTATAAATAACAGTTTCCACTCCCATCCACTACCACGCCCTGCTTGCAGCCTCTGAGATCTCTTGACTCACATTTTCCAAATGCTGGGATTCTTCGGGCCTTAGTTAAGGAAGGCAGTGTTAGTCCAAGGGTCTATCTCATCCTTGCGGGCAAAAGAATGGTCCATTAAGTGGGCGTGTGAGCCCCCTCAAACTTATTAAAGAGATTCACAGTATATAAGGCATATTTATAAAAACCACTTAATCTGATGCTCTAAAACAACCCTGTGAACAAGCTTAGGATAGATGATGTCTATTGTGTCATTTTGTAAATGAGGAAACTGAGATTCAGAGAAATAAAATGGCTTGACCAAAAGTCATCCAGCTGTTAAATATCAAAGGAACTAAAAATCCTGCTTTTCTGTCTTCAGATCCTGTACTCTCCTCTCTACACCATAGCATCTCAGTGGGACCATAAGCCTCAAGACCTGAGTTCAAGTTCCCCCTCTGCCACTTACTAATGTGATCTTGGCAAGTCATGTATTCTCTCTGGGGCTCACTTTCCACATCTGTAAAATGGGGATTAAAAACTGTGTCCCGCCTGATTAATTCTCTATGACCTGGGAGTCTTCCGGCCAACCTCACTCTGAAATCGTCACCAGACCAAAGATACGTGGAGTAGTTGGCCTCCTTTATAGGAGGCTGCCCCGCTGGGAGATGGGAGAAAGAGGGGTACAATGCCAACTTGCTGAGGTGGGACTGGAACCCGCTGGGCTGTCTGGCTGACTTATGTGCCAAAGCAGCTCTGCTGGAGTCCTGAGCAATCTTCCCACTCCTTCCAACTCAATTTGTCTGGTTGACATCTAAGTTCTCTTGTAGCCCTAAAAGTCTCTGAATCTATAGACCTTAGAAGCCAGTTCCCTCCACGAATGTCGCCAATTCACTTTTCCTCTGTAAATGCCATTTCCCCTTCTGCAGAAGCCAAATCACGCTCCCTTCCCACCTGCTACAGGGTGCTGCTGTGCACTTTGATTGACAGTCATGCGAACCTGATGATTTCCTTGAAAGGTGCCTGCCCTGTTCAATCACTCAGTTGTAATGAGGTCATTGCTGGAACTGGCACCTCCCACAGCCTCAGGATTCCAGCAAAGCACACACCAGACTTTCCATAAAACTGCTGAAGTCTTGGGTGCCCCGGGGCTGAGTGCCGCCTGGCTGATGTCAACCCCCGCCCCCCCCAGCAGCCTCCCTGAGATGTTTCAATTACAGCTGGGCTTGCTGGCAGCTCTTGAAGTTCTCCCCCACAGACAGGACTCAGGCTCTCAGCTACTCTTCCTTACAAGTCACATTTTTATAGACAGCACTGGCAGAAGAATAGGAAGAAGATTGGGGTTCATGAAATGCCACCACTGGTCCAGCCTTTTTTAGCCCATTGGAAGTGGGGGAACATAGAAAACTCTCAAAATGTGCACTCTGGATCCCTGGGATTCCCAAGAGCATCCTGTGGTGGGGGTTCCATGAAGCCAAGCTTTTCATAATGATATGAAGGTGTTATTTGCCTTTTCTCCCTGTGCTGAGGTGTTATTTGCCTTTTCTCCCTATGCTGCCGCTTGTAATAATGGTGCATAAGTAACAGGGAGTAAAACGACTGTCCCCTCAGTACAGATCAAGATAGTGACACTACACTGTACTGACAGCTGTCATATTCTCCACTACCACACACTCACAGCAAAAGATAAATTTTTTTAAAAGCCACATGTAAGCTTGTCTATGATGAAAGAGCAGAAGTTATTGATGTTATGAAATCTCAACCCTTGCATAACACCGTGTTTCCACATTCTGTGTGGACTGGTAAGCACCACTAGAAGTACCACTTCTGCCACACGCCGATGTACAACGATTGTCTCCAGGAAGAATGACTTGTGTGACTGCTTTGGTTAAGTGAACTAATCACTTTTTTCAGAAGATACATTTTTACTTAAGAAAAACGACTGCCAGACAAACTAAGGATATTCAGACTGGGGTTTTGGCAGATGATTTCTCAAAAATGGATCTCCTGAGACTGTTTCTTCAAGGAAAACAACTGATGGTATTTGTTGCCAGTAATAAAATCTGAGCTTTCCAGTGAGAATCAGAATTTTGGAAAACTTGTGTTTACCACTGTGAGCTTGACAGCTTCCTAATAATACTTAGGGAGTTTTCCAATGATATTCCAATGGTAATACTAATGAATTGTGCTATCTAAATATTGGAGAGTAAAAATATCAACATTTGGAAAATGTATACAACACAGTGAGCCAATATTTTTCCAATGATCAAGGTCTGATGTTAGGCAACTACACGCAAGTAAAAGACACATTCAAAGTACAAGAGAAATGTTTGGATTTTAATGTGGGACAGTACAAGAAGTGTATTGATATAGCTTCAGATTCCATATTGTAATAAACCTTTAAGAAACTATCACTTCTTGAGTTTGGGTATAGTATTAAAAACAAACAAACAAAAAAAATACCCAGCCCAGCGAGGTGGCTCACGCCTGTAATCCCAGCGCTTTGGGGAGACTGAGGCAAGTGGATCACTTGAGGTCAGGAGTTTGAGACCAGCCGGGTCAACAGGGTGAAACCCCATCTCTATTAAAAATACAAAAATTAGTTGGAAATAGCTTGACCGAGACGCAGAGGTTGTTGCAGCGAGCCAAGATCGTGCCACTGCACTCCAGCCTGGGCAACACAGCGAGACTCCGTCTCAAAAAAACAACACACAAAACCCATAATTGTCAAGAAGAATATTAAAACACTCCTGTCCTTTTCAACTACATGTCTGTGTAATGCCAGATTTTTCTCACACACTTTGGCCAAAACAACATGGGACAATCGATTGGATGCAGGAACAGCGATGAGTCACTGGCTTAATCTATTGATTCAAGCATTAAAGAGATTTGCATAGATATAAAATGATGTCACTCTTGTAAGCAATTTTTTCTTGTTTTAGGAAATATGATGACTTTTTAGTTAAAACACGTTATTTCTGTTGACATGTAATGAATTTATTGCTATTTTTAAATGAATTAGTAAGTTAACATTTGTTAAATTTCTGTGTTTTAATTTATATAGTAAATAAGGACAGATATAAGTCACATAAACAAAATACCCTTGGGGCTTTCTGTAATTTTTTTTTTTTTTTTTTGACAGAGTGTTGCTCTGTCGCCCAGGCTGGAATGCAGTGGCGTGATCTCGGCTCACTGCAACCTTCGCCTTCCAGGTTCAAGCAATTCTCCTGCCTCAGTCTCCTGAGCACCTGGGACTACAGGCACGTGCCACCAATTAGTTCCCAGCTAATTTTTTTGTATTTTTAGTAGAGACGGGGTTTCACTGTGTTCGCCAGGATGGTCTCGATTTCCCGACCTCGTGATCCGCCCGCCTCGTCAGTAATTTTTTATAGCGTGAAAGAATCCTAAGACCAAATAGTTTGAGAATTGCTAAATGGTGATATTCTATAGTTTTAGGATTGTGGGTCCAGCTACCATGGGAAGACTGGCTGTGGTCAAAGACGGGAGGGGAGCCTTCTGCTACCGGTTGGCAAGAGCTACTGAAGCCTGGAACTAAGGCAGCGGCAATGGCATGGCCAGGGGGTGTAATATGAGTTCATCATTACAATTGGGGTCACTCTGTCATATTTTGGTTTGGTCGCAATGCTGAACCTTATGCAGCCCTGGCCCTGGAACAGACATGGTCTCCTCTGGAGGGAGTGGTCATACCCAACACCAGCCGTTTGAGAACCAGATGGATGCCCTGACAAGCAGCAGAAATGAAGCAGGGAAGCAGGGAGAGGGCCTTGCTCCAGCTGTTCTGGGTGAAGACCTGTTCTGGGCACACACTCAACTTGGCAAGTGCCAAGACAGTACCCACCACAGGGATGCCAGGGGGAGCTCGGGTGAGGCAGGCCCTTCAGGCTTCGAAGGGAAAGCGGGGGATGCCAGGGATCCTGCGTCACAGTACGCCCTCTGCTGAGCTCCCTTCTCTTATCACTGAGTCTCCAGTGGGACAAATCCAGTCGGGTTTTCCAGCCTCATCTCAGTTGCACTAAAGGAAACTAAAGGAAGAAGCATGCATGTGTGCAGGGGAAATCACAGGCCCCTACCCAAGTTATTATAAGTTATTTACGAGATGGGAGCAATGGTTAGGGAGAAATTCTCAAGAGAAAGGGAAATCGGGTGAATCAGAGAAACAGGTTCTCTATCCAGCGACAACTAGACCTTGTTTATGAAAGGCAGAATTTTCCTTAGGAGGTGAGAGAATTGAGAGGTATTTTGGAAGAAAGAATAAATAGAATGAATTGAATACAGCAGGTGAGGGACTCCAAAACTTATAGGACATTTACTTGGAGCTTGAGGTGCCTCTTAGACATTCCAGGTGGAGCTGCCCGAAAGACAGAAAGGTGCATATGTCTGAAGCTCGGGAGGTCTGGAGTGGAGGCATTGGCTTGAGGTTCATTAACCTACAGAGGTCAGCAGTTCTTAGGCCTCAGAGCAATTCAGAGTCACCTACGGAGGATGACTGAAAGGAAGACGGCTGTCTCAAAATCTCCAGGAGTGATCCTGATGCACACCACCACGGGTTCTCTGAAGGCAGAGGAGACGCTGAGAGCTTCCGGAAAAAAGGGAGAAAGAATGAGTTCCAAATGCAGCCACAAAGCCAAAAGCGTCTTGCCCCTGAGCACCAGAAGGCTGTCAGGAAAGAATGTGCTTAATTAAATTCTAATGGGCTGGCAGACTCCAGCACATGGAATACATCAACTGCTCGTCTTCAGACAGCGCAAGAGTCCTCTGCTAATATCTGAAGCCTGAAATGTAGCCACTTAAGCTCCCCATATATCAGGCATCGTTAGGGATCCCAGAAGCTGCACACGGGCCTGATCATCAACAGTCAGGGGGAGAACCAGAGGGCCATGGGGAGCAACCCTCAGCCTTCCCTGGATACAGCTGTGTAAAGTAGGCTCTTTCTTCTAGAAACAATCCTTTTCCCTGCAGCTGGACTGAACAGAAGGAACGTTTCTGAAACGTAGCCAGGGGACAGACTGTTCTCTTGGAAACTCCAAGTTGTCTTTTCTAGCAAAGGAGTGAAAGGGGTGAGTAAAACATTTTTCATTTCTTAAAAAGCTTCTATTGACCACACACAATAAGCTACATATCCAGACCAGGGTTTCTAACCTTTCTTTTTCTGTTGGTTTGTTTTGCTTTGTTTTGTTTTGCCTGGAGAAAGGCAAAGGCCTTTATTTCTTCTTGCCTCCCCGTGGGAAGCCTCCACCCTGGGGTCCGCTGGCCCACCACCCCTTGGTGTGCTCAGTTTTTGCCAACATCTGCCAGCAAGTCCTTGTGGTACCCCTGGGGCAACCTGTAGTAGATTCGGGTCCTGTCCACAGCCCTGGCTCCCAGCAGCACTGTCCTCTCAGAGGCATAGTCGCCCCTAGCTGGGCTGTGCTCCACTGTGACAGTGGCCCAGGGGGAGGATGCCAGCAGCCTGGCTACAGCTCCAGCCGTGCTGTGGCCCAGTGGCCTGGTCTGCATCTGGAAGGGCACAGGTTGCCAGAGCCCCCGGCACAGCTCTAGCATATCTGTGAACAGCTGTTCCTTGTAGTCACTGCCCAGCGCCTCCTCAGGCCAGCCTGGTGCCACAGTCACACGGGGGAAGACCTCAGCCACAGCTGTAAGCAGTTCTCTGCCAGCCATGTGACCAGGGACTGAAAAACTCCTGTGGGAGATTTTGGCCCCCATCCACACAGGCTGATGCAAGAGGCCAAGGCTGGAGAGGCATGCCAGCAAGGCCAGGGACGGCCGGAGGGCTGCAGGCTCCACTATTTGCAAATGGACGCCCAGTGTCCGGGATGCGTGGCCAGCTGCTGCAGGCAGGACTCCAACGTGAGGATGCTGCCACTTGGAGCACAAACAGTGGGCACGGGCTTCTCAGCCACAGTTCCCTCGAGGCCAGTGTTCCGCAGGATCGTGCCTTCTGTGTCTGGGAGGGTGACTGTTGCTGTACCCCTGGGCCAGCATCAAGACCATCACCCCTAAACAGCTGGAGAAGAGGGATCAGGCTGCCTCCCGTGTTACGTTTGTTTCCGTGTGGCATTCACTGTGGGGCCCCAAATCGCCCAGGTGAGGGGGCTGCCATTCATGGAATACTTTCTGTAGGCCACAGCTGTACAGCCATCCTCTCTAAACTTCATGACACCCTGCCAAGTAGAGGCCAGCTGCTTGAACTGCAACAGGAAAGGCTCAAAGATGTCATAGTAGACTTGATGGATGGCAGTGTTGTCCTAGAGGTAGAGCAGATCCTCTGCCGACATGGGGTCCGAGGCAGCCTGCCACAGCGTCAGGCTGTACCTCTCAGATTGGCTCGGCAGCCAGCTGGAGTGGGGCCAGGTGGCTCGCACCGTGGAAGACAGCACAGGGAAGGTGACTCCCTGGGGCACCACTCCTACCAGCTCGTGCATCTTCTCCACCATCACTCGGGTGTACGTCCTGTTTGGGAACATGGGCACGTAGATGGTGGTCCAGCCTGGAGACAGGGTGGCCTTGGGATACTTCTCCTGGACCAGGGCCAGGAACTCTGTGGCACTGACCTCAGTTAAGGTGGGCATGTCAGAGCCCTTTAAGATGTCAGTGTTGATCCGCATGGGCCGCCAGACTTTGCCCCCTTCTGTCAGCTGCCGCAGGAGGTCCAGGGAGGGGCCCACCGCCTTGATGTTCTTGAAGTCCAGTTTGATGCCCTTCTGGGAAGAGCCCGGCACACCATCCAGCCACTGCTCCAGTGTGTTGTCGCCATGGACAGCCAGGGGTTGTGCCATGATGGGAACTCCTGTCTCGTCGGCTGTGCCGAGCCCTTCGACATTGACGTCAGCCTCCAGGACGGTGGTGTTGCTGTTCAGGGCAGGTGTCCTGGCTTCCTTGCTGTTGGCTGCGTGGTACCAGGTGACCTCCAGAGCATCTCGGCGACTGATGTGGCCTAGGCCCAGCCGGTAATCCAGCACGTCGGCCTCGGGGCTGCAGGCCTCCAGCTCACAGCCTGGCCGCCGCAGCATGATGGCAAGGACGATCGCGGCCATGACCACCAAAGAAACACAGGTAATGCCAGCAAACCCCCACTGGACCCCATTCTTCGACAACTGCTCCCTGCAGGCCATGACGACGCCTGGCCATGTCTCCCAGGGAGACATCTCAGTAGCATCTGGGAGAATGAGGAGATGCCTGTTTGGTGTGGATTATATGGGCGCCTTAACTGGGCTTCTAGACCAGAGATGAGACGGTGTCGGTACGAGGACATATTCTGGAGCCTGTGTAGTTCTACCTGGCTGTGGGTGAGTCAGGCTAACCTTTTAGCCAAGGGATCTGCAAGCGTGGTCCAGAGACCACGTGCATCAGCATCATCCAGAGAACATGTTTAAACACTGATGCTTAGGCCCCGCCCCAGACTACTGAACCAGAATCTCAGAGGACAGCCCATTACCTGCATTTTTAAAGAAGTTCCCCATGATGCAGGGGATCCTGGTGCATCTCACCCTCAAGAGCTCTGGCCGCTACCCTGCACTGCCAGGCATCCAGGGGAGGTTTCTTCCCTGCAACACTCACTCCTCATTCACACTTCAGCCAAACGGACCCTGTGAGACACCCAAATGTAGGGAAGGCCTGTGCCTTCTTCGCTTCTTGCTAGGGCTGTCTTCCCACGCTCACCACAGGGCCACATCTTATCCTTCAGGGCACTGATGACATAGCCACTGCCCATACATTGGAGGTGCTCTGACAAGGGGCTCAGGCAATGCAGACCTTATCCAGAGATGCTGGAGGCGATACTGCAAAATGGTGCTACCTGGGCAGGGTGAGATGCTGAGGTACCACTCAAGCGTGTGTTCAAAGCCGCATGCTCCCTCCCCTTTCCTGATACCTGGACCCTCAACCTTGTGAGCCCAAGTGGCCTGTCTTTTCTGTCCTGCCAGCCTCTGTGTGAATTCCTGAGACAGCTTGGACCTTCTGTCTGAGCCTTCTTAACCCAGAGCCACCAGGCCTGCATTCCTTTCTTGGGGAGCTCTGAGCTTCCAAAAAGGGGTAGAATGAGTGAGAAGGGGGAGTGAAGGCAGCCTGAAATACCAAGGACCTTTGATAGGCTCTCTGACCCTATGGAGCCAAGATGGCACCATTTCTCTCCAGTCTGGGCAGTAAGAGTGAAACTCCATCTCAAAAAAAAAAAAAAAAAGCCACAGGCCCAAGTCCAGGCACCAGGTAACCTCTCTGTGGATGCTGCCTATGTCTAGCCCTTTCTCTGCTTTAGCCAGAGGAAGGGGGTCAGGACCCCCAGGCACCCCCTCTGCTGTCTGTCCCACTCACATACAGGTCTCAGGCTGCCCAAGAATTCGCCCTGCCCCATCGGTGGTTAGTCTTGACGTTGTCCTTTAAGGGGCAGGTATGTTGATGGCAGCAGCCCCGTCACCACAGCCAGAAGCCTGGTCCCTTGCTGGCCCCCTCCACTCCCAGGTAGAAACGGTCTCTTCACTTCCCTCGCCTCAGCCTCCTCATTTGTCAGTGATGTATAAAGTTCAAGTCCATACCTAACTCTGGGGACTGTTGTGAGAATTAATCTGATAACTGATGTTGAAAAAACTGGCTTAGAACACTGTAAAACAGGCTAGAATTTTAAATGTTTCCTTCTTTCATTTTTGATGCTTGAAGTTGTTTCAAAGCCTTGCTCTGCTGCTTTTGAAAGTCACATGCAGTCATGTGCCACAGAGTAACATCTTGGTCATTGACAGACCTCATACACAACAGTGGTCCTACAAAATTACAATAGAGTCAAAAATTTCCTATCGTGTAGTATTTTTATACAACACCTTTTATCATTATTTTAGAGTGTACTTCTTGTGTTTTTTTTTTAACTTCACTGTGAAACAGCCTCAGGTAGGTCCTTCAGCAGGTATTCCAGAGGAAGGCACTGTTATCATAGGAGACATGAGCTCCATTCGTGTTACTGCCCGTGAAGAGCTTCTGGCAGGATGCGGCGTGCAGGTAGAAGGCAGTCATAGTCGTGATTCTGACCCAGTGCAGGCCTAGGCTCATGTGTGTGTCTGTGTCTTTGTAACAAAAGATTTATAAAATAAAAATAAATACATAGAAAAAGTTTATAGAGTAAGGATATAAAGGGAATATGGGCCAGGAGCGATGGCTCATGCCTGTAGTCCCAGAACTTTGGGAGGCCGAAGTGGGTGGATCATGAGGTCAGGAGTTCAAGACCAGCCTGGACAACATGGTGAAACCCCATCTCTACTAAAAAAAAAAAATAATAATACAAAAAAAAAAAATTTGCTGGGCGTGGTGACACGTACCTGTAGTCTCAGCTACTCGGGAGGCTGAGGCAGGAGAATCACTTGAACCCAGGCCGGGGAGGTTGCAGTGAGCCAAGACTGTGCCACTGTACTCCAGCCTGGGTGACAGAGCGAGACTCTGTCTAAAAAAGAAAGAAAGAAAGAAAATATTTGTATACAGTTGTGCAATACACTTGTGTTTTAAGCTCAGTCAAAAAGTTTAAAAAATTAAAAATGTATGAAGTAAAAAAGTTACAGTAAGCTAAGGTTAATTTATTTTGAAGAGGTAAAATTTTTGAGTAAATGTAGCATGTCCAAGTGTCTTGTGTTTATAAAGTCTACAGTCATGTACAGCAACTCCTAGCCCTTCTCCTCCACTCCGCACTCACTCACTGACTCGCCCAGAGCAACTTCCAATCCCGCAGGCTCCATTCATGGTAAATGCCCTGTACAGGTATGTAGGTTCAGGGCACTGACTATGTACACATATTAAAATCTATACCTTGCCAAGGCATACATTTTCTTTTCTTTTATACTGTATTTTTACTGTACCTTTTCTATGTTTAGAGACACAAATGCTTCCCATTATGCTACAGTTGCCTACAGTATTCAGTACAGTCACATGCTGTACAGGTTTGTACACTAGGAGCCATAAGCCATGCCGCAGAGCCTAGGTGTGTAACAGGCTACACCATCTAAGTTCGCGTATACTCTGCGATGTTCACACAACAATAAAATCGCCTGACCATGCATTTCTCAGAACAAATTCCCATTGTTAAGTGAGGCATGATGGTATATACACTGCAAAACATTTTGAAACAGTAAAAGAATAAAGAAACTATTATTTATAAACCCATCACCTAAGCAACCCTGGATATTGTTTTTTTTGTTTGTTTGTTTGTTTTAATTTGAGACAGAGTCTTGCTCTTATAGACCAGGCTGGAGTGCAATGGTGCAATCTCAGCTCCACCTCCCGGTTCAAGCGATTCTCCTGCCTCAGCCTCCCGAGTAGCTGGGATCACAGGCATCTGACCCCATGTCTGGCTAATTTTTGTATTTTTAGTAGAGACGGGGTTTCACCATGTTGGCCAGGCTGGTCTCGAACTCCTGACCTCAGGTGATCCACTCGCCTCGGCCTACCTATGTGCTGGGATTACAGGCGTGAGCCACCGCGCCCAGCCTCCTTCCTTCTTCTTCTTTTTTTTCCCCCGGCTGGGATCATGCTCTGTTTGTGAGTTTGAACACTGTTTTGGGATCACACTCTATTTGTGAGTTTCAATACTGTTTTGGAGATTTACTTTTCTTACGTGCACAATGAACACTGTGAGCATAAAGCTTTTTGAGTCACTTTTACAGGAGAATTTCCCAGAAGACAAATCACTGGGTTAAAGGCTATGACAAAGCTCCTGATGTGTGTATCATAACGATTGTTAGCCCTTCCCCCCCGAGTTGGAAACTAAAGCTCAAAGATTGAAATACACAGCAAAGCTGGACAGACACCCAGGGCAAGGTATTCCATGTTCTGTGGTCTACGCTCAACAGCACAGCATGAAAGAGAAGGCGGCCCCCTCCTGCAGAGCCCGGATTATTGTGCACTGAGGAGGACAAGCAGCCCTGTGGGGGATGAAACCTGGAACAAAGGCTGGGGCACTGAAAGGACAGCCTGGGGTTCAGGACAGCTGAGTTTGACTAGGGATTCTTCTGCAACTCTGTGACCCTGAGCAAGGCCCTTTGGCCTCAGTCTCAGCCCTGCAAAGTGAGGGGCATGGACTGAGTCTAACACACCACCCCTCTGCCCAGATGCATCACTCCCAAACCAAAAACAGAAACACTTTGATTTTAGTTTTGCACAGACCGACTAAAGATAATCCATTTGCTCCAGCTCGAGATAGTAACCGGTTGCTCTCTTGGCCATAAAACTGACCCGGCTAGATCTCCCAGCCAGCAGGCTGGGGTTCATGAGACAGCCAGCTCCAGAAAACGGGCCCCAAGCTGGAATCTGCCAGCGAGTGGCAGGAGAATGCAGTCCTTTCAAGATCGGGTCAGATGGTCTCAGCACCAGGCTCCGCTGTCGGCCCTGTAAAGAGATTTCCTTGTCCACCCAGCCCTGGGGACAGACGGACAGATGGAGGGCGTCGGTACCAGCCGACCAGGGTGCTGGCCTGCTGCCTGCTTGCTGTGTGCACAGGGGTGCTGTCGGACAGCTGCCCGGCGCTGCCTGCGCAGGGTCCTGCGGGCGTCGAGGCTGCTGCTCTTTGTTTTTTCAAGTGGCCAGGAACTCAGGAAGCCACCTCAGCAGTGCTGAAAATGGGACCAACAAAACAAGATGGGTGGGGACAGTTGTTTGTCAGACGCCCCTGAACTGACGTCTTTATCTGGCTGACACACAGATCGCCACTTCCCAGCACGCAGAGGTGAGTGCCCGTCTGCGGTGGAGGGTCAAGGTTATGCGTCTCTCTCTGACTTGCTGTGGTATTTTTGAGCCTGGAACAACGGCTGCTCCCCAGACGGAAGAACTGCCTCAGCTCTCTCAGAAAGAGGAATGGTGAGCTCAGGCCGTGGTCTTTACAGAAGATGAACGTATGGAACACCAGGAGACCAAGTCACTGGCGGGGACCATAGGGCGTGTCATTTCCACACGTAAAAGTCCATATACACAGAAGAACACGCTTTGCAAGAACATGTTCAAATAAAAAGATAAGCATGTCAAAATGATGGTCTATGGGTTAAAAAAAAAAAAAAGAATAGGATTCGGGCCTGGGAATAATCACCTTTAGTACAAGAAAAGAGGGGACGTGCAGGAATCAGTCATGAGAATGTGCTGTGAGCTGACTGAGGAGGGTCACGAACTTCCAGGGCTTGGTGGCCAAAAGCTTTTTAAATAAAGGAAAGAAAAAAAGACAAAAGCCAACCAAACACAGGAGATGTCATTAAGAATGGCTTTTGGCCCCAGTGCAGTGGCTCACGCCTGTAATCCCAGCACTTTGGGAGGCCGAGGCAGGTGAATCACTTGAGATCAGAAGTTCAAGACCAGGCTGGCCGGCATGGTGAAACCACGCCTCTACGAAAAATACAAAAATTAGCCGGGCGTGGTGGCACATGCCTGTAATCCCAGCTACTCGGGAGGCTGATGCAGGAGAATCAACTGAACCCGGGCAGTTGCCGTGAGCTGAGATGGAGCCACTGCACTCCAGCATGGGCGACAGACTGAGACTCTGTCCAAAAAAAAAAAAAAAAGGTTTTGAAGGGCCTTGACTTTGTTTTTATAAAGGGAGGAGGTTAATCCACAGGGGACAGAGGTGTGGGCCAGCTTAGTTCTCAGCCCTGGGAGCGCATTGGAATCCCTCAGGGAGCTTTGAGAAGACACTGGATTCCATTGGCTTCAGGCGAATCGAGCTTTCAGGATTAAACAGAGCCTGGGGTGTCTCATGAGTTATCAGAGCTGAGAGGGCTGCACTGAAGTAACCTGTGTGGCATCTGTCTGCTCAGGAGAATAAAAGGGAGGGCTTGCCGAGAGCTAGAGGAAGAAGGATTTTTGACGAGCAAGGGCCAGTTGCAGTCAGAGATGGAGGAGTGACTTGCAGTGGGCACCGTTTTGGATGAGGAAGGAGAGGAGAACCTGAATGGAAGCAGGGGTGAGCAAGCGCAGTAAGAACTGGTGGGTAGGGAGAGGCGAGCTGTAGATGCAAAGGAACAGTGAGGTAGGAAGGGAGCAGGGTCTGTGCGACCACGGGCCGACCTCTCACGTTACAGACGCAATGAGAAAGCTGAGCCTCAGAGAAAGCGACTTATCCAGAGATGGGCCTCGAACACAGCCACCTGACTCCACTGGCCTGTCCAGTGCTCTCCCCGCCGCCCCACGGAGCCTGTCTGCTCTGCCTGAGCAGCACGTCCCTATCACCCTCACCGGACCAACGCTCATCACAGGGGCAGGGGAGAAGCCACCTCAGAGGGAGCTGGCAAGTGCTTTGAACCTCCTGAGGAAAAAACCACCTGAAGAGGACTTTAGGAAGGAAACTGACTAATTAAGATTGCTTATTCCCTTCCCTCTCTCAGCTCAATGTTCTCATCCACTGCAAACTTTCCATCACCCTCTGAAGTCAGGGCTGCTTTTCTTCCTAATTCCTTAATTCTGGAGGCTCACTCGGTTGTTCTTTCAAGGCTGCCAGCCAGGCTAGGTGATTGTCATAGCGATTCTCCAGTTTCCTGCTGCTCTGATGGTCTGTTAGTCACCCTGCTGAGAAGGGAGGTCTGTGGAGTTAGGGTCTGAGGGGAATGGCTGAGAACACTTGCTCCCAGCCAGAATGCATGGCATGGCCACGTGTCCACCACGCTAAATGTCTCACAGGTACCCAATTTTTACAGACAGGAAAAGTAAGCCCAAGAGAGGCAATTAAGTCTCCAAGTGACGGGCAAGCTCGCGTGGAGGAGCTGGGTCTTACTTGCGCACTGCTGGGCCCACACCTGTGACAGCATGTGGTAGAGGTTTGCTGGGCAAGGTGGCTCACACCTGCAATCCTAGCACTTTGGGAGGCTGAGGCGGGTGGACCACGAGGTCAGGAGTTCGAGATGAGCCTGACCAAAATGGTGAAACCCCGTCTCTATTAAAAATACGAAAATTAGCCAGGCGCAGTGGCACACACCTGTAGTCCCAGCTATTCGGGAGGGTGAAGCAGGAGAATCACTAGAACCCGTGAGGCAGAGGTTGCAGTGAGCCGAGATTGCACCACTGCACTCTAGCTTGGGCGACAGAGCAACACTCCATCTAAAATTAAAAAAAAAAAAAAAAGAAAAAGTGAAAGAAAAAAGGCTTACTGAGCTGGAGAAAGTGGCCGGCCTGAGATCTGCCCCAGCGTTCTGGTTCCCAGCCCATCTCTGGCTGGGACACAGGCCGGCTTAGCCTCTGTCGATCATCCTAAATTTAACACCGCAGTCACAAGGGTTCTGGCCAGGCCTGCAGACATCCCTGACTTAGCATGGTGCAGACCACACTGCCCGGGTTCCGTTTGCCTGCCCTGGGCAGCCCTTCTAGCTCTGTTTCTGGTTACCTTGGCCCTAATCATCAGATTTCTGTCAGGATGTACTGGCAGAGAGCTGCTACCAGGGTGGGTCATGCAAAACATTCCAGAAGAAAACCCAGACTCTAGGGGTTGCCGAGGGAAATGAAAAGTCATGTCGGCCAGGCGCGGTGGCTCAAGCCTGTAATTCCAGCACTTTGGGAGGCCGAGACGGGCGGATCACGAGGTCAGGAGATCGAGACCATCCTGGCTAA
>NW_012118932.1:3279645-3291617 GCF_000951035.1 Colobus angolensis palliatus
GTCTCAAAAAAAAAAAAAAAAAGAAAAAAAAGAAAAGTCATGTCATTTTAACTCAAACTCTCCTCCCTCTCTCCCTGCCCCCAGACACACACATGAGCACTGCTTCTCTCCCCTTATACATACTCAGATTCTCCAGGTGGTTGTTGGACCTGCAGGTATGTTTCTAGTTCATTAGCACTTATCAATTAACGCTAATGTGGAGAGACTACATGGAGAGGTCACTGTATGTGTCTTGGCAACAGCCCAGCTAAAGGCCCAGTTGACAGCCAGCACTAATCACTGGATATGTAAGTAGAGATACTTCCATATAATATACTATGGTAGAGTTATGGACACAGTGTTATTGGAGCTCACGGAGAGGGTCATTGATTGTTAGTGGTGGAGACATCAGGGAAGGCTTTACTGAGGAGGTGGCAGGTGGATAGACCTTAAAAAATGGGTAGGCTCTGGCTTGCCCATGGGTATAATGAGGAGTTAGTCTAAACAAGCTATGACATCACAATATTCATAGTGGACACCAGGATCACTGTAGTCAACCAGAGAAACTCATGTCCCTGCAAGCGGCATGGTGCCCAGCAGTCACTGGATGTTGTTGGCTTGTTTTAGGGAACTTGAACAAGGCACGGCGGTTCTCTGGTCAGAGTTTCTTCATCTATCAGGGAAGGGCAGGAGACAGGGAGGGTACTAAGGCCAGAGTAACAGATGGAATTAGATGGTGATTTGCTGGGTGTGGGAGATGCTGGCTTGGTCCACTCATCCACCATAGAGACTTTAGCTAACCACTTACTGTCACGGAGTCTCAATTTCTTCATTTGTAAAGAGAGATGGCAAGCAATCTCCGCACCACCTGCCCCATGTTTATCCATGAAAACCTTCCGAGAATTACCACGACTGAAGGAGCAAAGATGACTACCGTGACTGTCACCGAGGCCGGCCACTCAGGGTGCTCTGTGCTATAGGTTCCTGGCATGGCTTAGGGTGCCCTATGCTATAGGTTCCTGGCATGGCTCGGAGTGTGCTCCTCTCCTTAATGCCTCCCACTGAAGCGCGTGTTCCTTCCAGTTTCTCTCCCTGTTTAACACATCACCCCATGAGACAACCATCTGGGGAATGACATCAACCAGCCCTCATCTTGCCAATGCTGAGGGTTAGGCATTTACACAGGACTCAGCAGGGATGGTTTATTGCCGTTCCACCAAACCCGGGGCCTCACGTGGGAAGACATAAGACTGGGGGTGGACTCAACTGCTGGGGGCTGGCAGTGGCTGGTGTCATCTTCACTTACATGTCTCGTGATTAATTCTGGTCTTCAAGTGACTTGCCAGATCACCTATACCTGGCCTCTGCATGTAATCTCTCAATGTGGGCTAGTTTGGGCCTCTTCAGAGTGTGGAGACTGGGTTCCAAGAGAAAATGTCCCAAGAGAGAAAAAAAGGAAGTGCACAGAATTTGTATGACCTAACCTTGTAATTCACACAATGTCACTTCCCCCGTATTCTGTGGATCAACGCAGTAGCAAAGTTCTGCCTGTGTTCAAGAGAGAGGCAGATAGACCCCAGCCCTCAGTGGGAGGAGTAGCAGGATCACATTTTAAGAAGAGAATGTAGGATGGACATACTGTTGCAGCAATTTTGAAAAACACTATCTACCACAAAGTTCCTTGCCCTGATATTGGAAGCCCTTCTCCACATGCTCCCAGCAGCATCTCCCGCGGTCTCCCGACACAAACCCCACTCCGGGCAGGCCAGCCTCCCCACTGCACCCAAAGTGTGCCATCCTCACCCCAGCCTGAGAGGCTTGGTCCTGTCGCACTCAGACCTCACTCTCTTCTTTCTTATTTCCAAGTCCTATCTCCCAAATGATTCAGGTTCCTGGTGTGTTAGAGTTAACAGTTAAGACCAAAAGGGAAGAAGTCTCTTAGCAAACATAGTTCCTAGGGCCTTCTTTATTACTGTAGTGGGAGACCTGTTTCTTAGAAGTAGTAAAAATTATACTATTCTGAGATTCAATGATTCTGAAAAGTATCCACCAAGTATAGATTCCCTTCAACTGCAATCATTGCATGCATACTTATGAAATTCAGGTTCCTTGTCTCTTACAGACAGAAATAATGACTATAATAAATTAAAGGTAGCTTGTTTTAAACCAACAATGGTGTGGCTGACAACGAAAGTGTAAATATGGCTATAGTTAATGGATTTTTTTGGCCTTCCTTCATTCCAGCTTATTAGACCCATGACTAATAAAGGGCTGACACTGCTCACTAATTACTCCCCAATTAAATCAAGGGCCAGGCCCCGCCTCTTATGCAGATCCCAGTCCCTAGGAGCTCTGGACATCTAATGGTGCTCAGGAAACACTCAGTTGTTGCTTGGAAAAAAAAAAAAAAAAAACCCTGAAATCCACATGACAGCCGAATTGGGCTGTTCCTCTACATTCTACCTGCAGATGCGTGTTCCCACTGAGTACAACGGAAGCCACTAACAGTAGCATCCATTCCTCACTCACAACCTAGGAGGCACAGAGGGAAGGTGCTGTTATCCCCATTTTCCTGATGAGGAAGTTGAGGCTTAAAGAGGTTAAGGGGTTTTTGCAAAAACCAGTGGCCCCTGTGTTGATGAAGTGAGGAGGTGAGAACTTTTGTGCCGTCTTTTCATTCCTCAGTCCAGATTGCTTTTTACTGTACCACCTCCAGTTTAGCTGGCTCATTCACTCATCCAAGTCCAAGTAATCAGTCATTGATATAATTGACAAATGCTTGCTAAGCACATCCTTTGTACACAGCACAGTGTAGGCGCTGGGGAAACAATGGTGAACAAGAAAAAGTGGCTGCTTTCATTGAGTGGTCCAAAAGGAAAGGTGGCAGGGAACACCTAAGCAATTATACACATAAGATCATTTGACGTATGACAAATGTTATAAAGAAAATAGAACAGAGTCATGTTCTCTTATGGGATACAGAGTGGCCAGGATAGCCAGAGCAGGGAGGCAGAAAGGCACCTCTTTAGCGAGGATTACCAGGCAAGGCTTCCTGAGAATATGACGCCAGAACTGGAACCTTAATGAAGACAGGGAGCCAGCCATGTAAAGATCTGGGGAAGAGGAGTCCCAAGAAGAGGTGACAGCAAGTGCAAAGGCTCTGAGCCAGGAATAGGAATAGCCTGGTCATGTCAGGGGGACACAAAGGCTACTGAGGTGAGAAATCTTGAGCAATGGAGAGAATAGAGGGAAGTGGAAGGTAGAGGGCCTCAGAGGCCATCCTAGGGACGGCAAAGGAAAGCCTGCGTCAGCCAGGGAGGACCTGCGAGAGTGGGCTACCCTTCCCATCACCTGAAGGTGTCTGCAAGAATACGGTGGGCTTGGCTTGTCTGTTTGTGAGTTTGATTTCTTTCCAAGGCAATCCTAAAGGCAAAAGTATACCCTTGAGCCCTTAATAGCTTAAATATGGCAACTATATGCATCATTTCAGAGTCTTTCACTCGCACCCTCTGTCAATGGGTTTGATTTACTTTAAGGTGCTGTTATTGTTTGTGTTAACGTGAATTCTGTGTCAGTATTCAAATAGTAAGCTCATCACAAAATCTTTAAGCCAGCTTTCTGTTTAAAATTCCATTTTATTTTTATGATACATTAATTTGTATTCTAACTATAAAAAAAAATTTTAAACTAGTTGGGACTTTCAGAAAAGCACCAAGAATAAAATGTAAATCTCCGGTAAAGAGTGGAATTGATCTAAAAGTGAAGGGCTGAAAGTCTGAAGGGCATCACTCATTCTCCTCTAAATGCAGCCTGTCCTCTCAGCAGCTTCCCCAGCTGAAAGTGAGGCCATTTACTTTCGTTAAAGCATTTGCCCTTCTAAACTTTAGATTCCTTTTCTGCTAACTGGGGATTGATTTCAAAGGACTACAGTGAGAGTTAAATAAGATAATGCAAGTGAGCACCTAAAACAACGCCCAGCTCAGAGAAGATGCTCCAAAATACTAGCTCTGGGTCAGGCAAGGTGGCTCACACATGTGATCCCAGCACTTTGGGAGGCTGAGGTGCAAGCATCACTTGAGCCCAAGAGTTCAAGACCAGCCTGGGCAACATAGCAAGACCCCATCTCTAAAAAAAAAAAAAAAGTTGCTGGGCATACTGGTGTGTACCTATATTCCCAGCTGCTCAGGAGGCTGAGATAGGAAGATTACTTGAGCCCAGGAGTTCAAGGCTGCAGCAAGCTAGGATCATGCCACTGCACTCCAGCCTGAATGACAGAGCAAGAACTTGACTCTAAATATATATATATACACACACGTACATATTATATTGTATATATAGTAGCCCTGAGGCTTCATCCAGAGCAGAACATTCAGCGGGTATTCCATCAAGGAGCATTTACTTGCTTCTAAACAAGAATGTTCTAGCAATCAAAGCTGCCCATAACTTAAGGGTGTCCTGTCAAAGTGTCATATCAAATAATTTACCAGGAACTTTCAATAATAAAATTGAGAAACTCCTCCTTCAACTCTCTTAATCTCCTTTTCCCTGTAAAGTCAGATTCCTTCTCTGGTCCCTGCCACTTAATTTCAGATATTCCTCAAATTCATATTGACTGTATATGTTATGCTATATGCCAGGCATTGTGTCAGATGCTGTGGTCCAGCAGTGAACAGGATGGGCATGGGCCCCACCCTCAGGGAAGTGCCAGCCCCAGAGTCGCAGGCATCTCTAATGCTGGTGTCACTGTTGAAGTAGCTGCATTCCACACGGAGGAAGCTGAGGAACTACGCTCATTCTTTTACTGACAGGGTCTTCCAAGGGATGTGACATGCACGGAAACAATTAATAGAGGTGACGTTCGGATTCTCAGGACCTCTGTTGGGTCCAATCTGCAACCTGCCTTGGAGACGTCATCTGTGGGCCTTGGAGGTGGAGAGGAAATGCCTGGGATCCTAGGACTGCGTCACATCAATGCCCTTTCCCCTGCCTGCCCCTCCAAGCCTTGGCCAGCCTGAAAGGAGCACACTGAGAAGTAAAACCACATCCTTGGCTGCTTGAGTGCCTTTGCAAGACCTTCTTTTTTATTTTTTGTTTTTTTTTTCTTTTGAGACGGAGTCTCCCTCTGCCACCCAGGCTGGAGTGCAGTGGCATGATCTTGGCTCACCGCAACCTCTGCCTCCCGGGTTCAGGCGATTCTCCTGCCTCAGTCTCCTGAGTAGCTGGGATTACAGGCACCCGCCATCACGCCCAGCTAATTTTTTGTATTTTTAGTTGAGACAGGGTTTCACCATGTTGTCCAGGCTGGTCTCGAACTCCTGACCTCATGATCTGCCCGCTTCAGCCTCCCAAAGTGCTGGGATTATAGGCATGAGCCACCACGCCCGGCCACAGGACCCCCTTTATGTGCTCAGATGGACGGACGTGCTGTGCAGAGAGTGGAGCTGCTGGGCTCTTTTTGAGAGGGATTGTTTCCCTAAATGGAAAACAAATTCTCCAGAAGTACAGGAAGCAGACACAGGAACCACCCCAGTTAAATGAAGAACAACAGTTTACTCTGTGGCTCTTCAGTTGGAAGCTTCAGTGGGGAGCCAGCAGCAGGCTAAGCCATGGCAAGGTTGGATGGGTAAAAGAGAGAAAGAGGACAGTCTCATAACCACACCATGTCCCTATGCCACCTCCACGCCCTGCCCTTCTGGACTAGTCACACTCTCACACACTCTGGCACACACTCTGGCACACTCACGCTCACACTCACACTTACATGCACACACACGCTTCTTCAGTTCAATGCCATGCCCCCGATTGCTGTGGGTATGTGCCACCCCTCCTCCGCCCTTTCCCTGCATCAAACCAAAGAGCACGTTTGCTCACAGCCCAACCTTCGGGAAAACAGACCCCCTGGGCTGCTTCCTAAACTTCCTATTATGCATGAAGAACACATTGTCCTTTCAAAGCTAAGACTGAGACAGGACCAAGACCTAATATTTGTCCCATGAGTCACCACATTACCCGTTACCAAGAATGCACACAGCCTGTAAGAAGCCTTGCAGGTCCCTAAAGTACCTGAAGTCACAGCCACTTAACTCCAGCTGGACAGATCCAAGCTGGGCTCACCAGTGTCTCACTGACTGGTGATGCATCAGCCCCGTCAGGCCACCAGCCTGCCTAAAAGTCAGCTCTCAACATAGCGCTCCTTTGCGAAGGAACCACTCATGGGTGACATGGGTGTCCACCCCTGGGCGTGGACAGGATGTAGTGGGTGTACTTCAGTGGTACCACACAGCACCTAGAAGTCATTGCCTGTATGCACACTTGGTAGTATGAATGAATCTTAAAATCCTAATGCCAAATAAAAAAGCCAGCAGCAGAATAAGGTATACAAAATCCCAAATCATTTACATACTTTAAAACAACATGCATCCTGAGAACTAAGCACCAATATCACTTACATGAGAACATGCACAAACGCAAAGAGGGATGGCAAGTGTATTAGAAGCCATCCCCCTATGGATGGGGAAACAAGAATACATAAGCAAATCAAGAGAGGGAATGTGTAGGGACCAATGATGATAATATGTCATGAACTGCAGAGTCTGATTAACTCAGTCCTCGGATTCTCTTCACCAAAGTCAAAAAAAGGGGAGTGGGGGTAGGGAGGACACATAAATCTCTGACCTTGTTTACTGGTTTGTTTTTTTGTTTGTTTTGAGACCGAGTCTCGCTCTGTCGCCAGGCTGGAGTGCAGTGGCACGATCTGGACTCACTACAACCTCTGACTCCCTGGTTTAAGCTATTCTCCTGCCTCAGCCTCCCAAGTAGCTGGGATTACAGGCACCTGCCACCACGCCCAGCTAATTTATTTTTTGTATTTTTAGTAGAGACAGGGTTTCACCATGTTGGCCAGGATGGTCCCCTGACCCCGTGATCTGCCTGCCTCAGCCTCCCAAAGTGCTGGGATTACAGACGTGAGCCACCGTGCCCAGCTGGTTTATTTGTTTATAGAGACAGGTCTTGTTCTGTCATCCAGGATGGAGTGCTGTGGTGTAATCATAGTTCACTGTAACCTCGAATACCTGGGCTCATGGGCTCAAGCCATCCTTCTGCCTCAGCCTCCCAAGTAGCTGAGACTATAGCTGTATGCCACTGCACCAGGCTAATTTAAAAAAAATTTTTTTTTAGAGATGGGGTCTTGCTTTGTTGCGCAGGCTGGTCTCAAACTCCATCTTTAAGTGATTCTCTTGCCTCAGCCTCCCAAAGTGCTGGCATTACAGGTATGAGCCATAGTGCTCTACCTGGCCTAGAGTTAGATTTCCAACCTCAGCTCCCACTTTCTTGAGCCTCAAGCCAAACGGGATGCCCTGTGACTCACACAACACTCCTGATTCTTTGCCTTTGATTATGCTGCCGTTCTACGGCCAAGTCTGCCCCACACTTCAAGGGCCAGCTCCGGTGCTGCCCCCTCCGGAGGCTTCCTCCTATCTTCCTAAACCATCGTGCTACTTTCTCTGCCCCACACTGCAGGCACTGGTCGGCATCTTTGGCAGTATATCCTTATTTGTAGGCAGAAGTAACCCCATTGGAGCCTCTAGGGTGGGGCTGCTCTGTTCAAGGAGGCTGTGCACAGGGGCTCTTTGTGTCTTTGGCCATCTGCACTCCCAGATTGCAAGGTATGTCTTCTAAGCGCACTCTTCAAAGCACTTACCCTGAGAGGAACACTTTCTCTACACAGAGATGCGGTCCTTTCCCAGGGGAGCCCATCGTGAAGAAGAGGCCCATGGATAGATGCTTGGTGAATGGACAAGTAACAAGAGGACTTCCACAAGCCCTGCTAGAGTGAAGCCCTAGGCTCTCTTCCCACGCCCAAGACGGCTCTCTGGAATTCCGTTTCCTCCCTTCATGCAAGCGCCAAGACTCAGCCAGGCTGCCTCTTCCCTTTCAAACTGCTTCCACCCTAAGCCTCCTCTAAAATGGCACCTGACTGTGGAAGCCATTACCTTGTTATTTGGACAACCACTCCCCAGAGTCCCCCTCAACAATAGGTACTTAATCAGAAGCCGTCTAGAGTCCTACAAACATAAAGATCTGGGAGCTGGAAACCTTAGAAAGTGGTGTAAGCTCCCTTCCCTGTCTTCAGTGTGTAGATATCAGTAACAAACATTTCTGAGCACCTGTTAGGTGCTAGGCACTGATTTTGACCCTGGAGACATGATGGCGAGTAAAGGAAGGTGAGCCCTCCCCTCATGGGGCTGGCTGATAATCTACTACTTCCCAGGGTGCAACTCTTACCCACTCTCCGAAGACAAGAATGTGAATTTTGCCAAATTCAATTTTCATTCCCCTGGGGCCTGTGCCATGTTGGCAACAAAGGGGAGCAACTGGCTGGAGACCAGCTGCCTCGCAAGGCCCTGCCAGGGCTGGCACAGAGGGCTGGTGTTTCTATTCCCAGGGCCTGGCTCCCAACCAGGATGGCATCTGCTCAGCATCTGGAGCCCGGCATACTCTAATTGTCCTGTGGCCTCGTGACACTTCCAGCCTATCAACTGAGTTTTTCTGGAAAAGCCACTCCTGTGTTTATTGGTTTTCTGCCCCAGATTTAGGTCACTAGAATTTTCCTGAAGGATGGAAAAACTCAGAGAACCAGATCTGGATGACTCTCTCAGGCCGGGACGTGAGTGGGAGGGACTGGTGACACACTAAAGAGAAGCTGGCTCAATGCCCACACCTACCACTCACTGCCTCACTACTTTTCTGAATAGCACTGGTCCTTCCCGAGCCGTTGGACGAGGAGCGAGGGGCCGTCACCCCAGTGAGGTGGCAGTGCCTTGCTGTGTGGGCATAACTGAATCCCTTCCCTCTCTGGGCTGACACCCTCTCAAGTGATTCCTAAGCAGATGAAATCATGGATACAAAGGAACTTGCTAAGCTCTGTAAAGACTTAAAAGGTTCTGTTGGGACTCTGTGTACTTTCCTCTCAATTTTGCTGTCAACCTATAGCTGCTTCTAAAAAAATAGTCTATTAAAATAACAAATGTTTTAAAAGTAAGGCCCTATGGCAAACCCTGGGAAAGAGGCTCTAGGTTCTTAAAAAAGCTCCACTTATTTCTGTGCAGCCTTGCAAGGGGTGGGAATTTCTCTGAGCCTCAGTCTCCCTGTTCTACTAATAAAATAATGGGTTTGTAAATACTGGGTTAATTGTAGACTACTGCTCCTTTGTGAGGGCTTGTAATTATCTGCCACCTACTAAAAGAGACTGTTCTGAAGGTCAACCAGCAAGTCCCAAGTTGGTGGAAATTTTGAAGCTCTTAAAGAATACTGGAAAGCCCTAGAGTAAGTATAAGTAAATGTTTCACAGGCACCTTAAACTTAGCATGTTCAAAACTGAGCAGGAGGAGGAGGAAGACAAGAAGGAGAAGACAAAGGAAGAAGAGAAAAAGAAGACAGGAGGAGGATAAGACAAAACAGGAGGAGAAGGAAAAGGAGCAGAAAAAGCAGAACCAGAAGCAAAGGCCACAGAAGAGGAGGAAGAGGAAGAAAGAGGAGGAAGAAAAAAAGAAGGAAGGTGTAGCAACAACAGCAGCAGCTGAAGCAGAGGCAGGAAAAAGAAGTGGGCATGGAAGCAGCAGAAAAGGCAGAAGGAGAAGTGGCAGAAACATGCAAAGCAGAAGTAGATGCTCAGAAAGCCGAAGCTGCACACACAGACACATGTAGATGCAGAGGAAAAGCGAGAAGCTGAGAAAGGAAGAGGAAGAGAAGTAGATGTCGTAGCCCTGGAAGGAGACACAAGGGCAGTGAGAGAAGAAGCAGAAGGAGTAAAAATAGAAGAAGCCGGACCCGAAGAAGAAGAGCGGGGGAGAAGAGGAAGGGGAGAAAGAAGAGGGAAGAGCAAGGCAGGATGCGGAGGGAAGAGGCAGATACAGTCATAGTGGAGGAAGGAGAAGCTGCAGCAGAAGGAGAAGCAGCCAAAGCAAAAGTTAGAGCAGAGAAAGTGGAAACAAGCCAAAGTAGAAGTAGCAGAACGAAGAGAAGCAGCAGAGAAGGCAGGAGGAGGAAGAAAAGAGCAAGAGGAGGAGGAAAAGGAAGAAAAAGCAGAAGCAGAAGTAGATGAATATGTTGCACAAGAAGCACCAGTAGGAAAAGCAGAGGCAGAAGCAGCAGGCACGGGGGAAAGAGAAGCAGAAGGGAGAAGCAACAGCAACGAAGAAGCACCGGCAGAGGCAGCAGCAGAAGCATGGGAAGCGGAAGAGAGGGGAAGAGAGGGTGGAAGAGCAGGACCGGGTAAGGGGAGTCATAGCAGAGGAAGGATGAGGAGCAGAAACAGAAAAAGCAGCTGAGAAAAAAGCAGAAGCAGAAAAGGCAGAAGCCAAAGTACAAAGCAGAAGAAAGCAGAAGCTGAAGCCAACGCAAAGCAGCAGACACAAGAGGAGAGACAGCAGAACAACAGACCCAACCACTCAAGCATCAGCTGGAAAAAAAGGACAGAATCGGCAGCAGCCAAAGCAAAGGAAGTCAAAGCAGAAGGAGCATCCCAAGGCAGAGGCTGTGTGCCCACTGAGGGGTAAGGAAGAGAGGACACAGGCCTGGCCACCTGATTGGACCATTGGCTCTCCGAACCCTAGTGTCCTCCAAGAGACAAAGAGGTGGGTGAACCAGTGAGACGTTCTTGCAATTCTAATCATTTGTGCCAAAAATGAGGATAGACTGAAGCAGGAAAGGTTCCCAAGACAAAAACAAGGACAAAGGAATAAATTTTGATCAAGCACCTTCCATGGGCCAAGCACAAAGGAGACTCAGCCCCTGCTTTCCATGAGCTCATAGTCTAGACAGGGTGATGCTAATGGTCAGACGAGGGGTAGGAATTGCAAAAGCCCATAATTTGGGAAGTGAGGAGACATTAGAGAGGCTTTAGAAGGAGGTAGGATTGTTAAAAGACAAAAACATTAAAAATAACTATATCTATAATAATTTGTTAATGGTTATACAACATGAAAATATGTATATTGCAACATCAAAAACATAAAATGGGAGGAGGACCAAAAGTAGTATTTTTGTACATCATAAAAATTAAGTTGTTACCAGCTTAAAATAGACTGCTATAGCCATAAGATGTTTTAGGTAAGCCTCATGGTAACCACAAAGCAAAAACCTACACTAAATACACAAAACAGAAAGAGAAATCAATGCCACTATAGAAATCATCAAATCCCAAAGGAAGAGAGCAACAGAAGAAGAAAAGAACAAGGGATCTACAAATTAGAAAACAACTACCAAAATAGCAATAATAATTCTTACAAATCAATAATCACTTTAAATGTAAATGGATTAAATTTTCCAATCAAAAGACAGAGTGGCCAGTTGGATTAATAACAAGGCCCAGCTATATGTATATAGCTGGATTTGATGATTTCTATAGTGTTATGGTTATAACATTCTAGAAAAGCAAAGCAGCTTTTGTAAGGCCACAGCTCTCACAGACAATGACACCTCTGGTAGATCTGGGCAAAGTAAATCGAAAACCTTCTGGAAAGGGTTCACCATTCTAGATGCCATTAAGAACATTGGTGATTCACGGGAGGAGGCTGAAATACTAACATTAACAGGAGTTTTGAAGAAGTTGGTTCCAACCTTCATGGATGACTTTGAGGGCTTCAAGACTTGGGTGGAGGAAGTCCTGCAGATGAGGTACAAATAAATAGCAAGATAACTAGAATTATTATAGAAGTGACGCTCGAAGATGTAACTAAATTGCTATAATCTCATGACCAAACTTGAATGGATGAGGAGTTCTTCTTTCGGATGAGCAAATACATGGTTTCTTTTTTCTTTTTTCCTTTTCTTTGTTTTTTTTTTTTTAATTTTTATTTTTTATCTTTTATTTTTTGAGATGGAGTCTCGCTCTGTTTCCAGGCTGGAGTGCAGTGGCGTGATCTCGGCTCACTGCAATCTCCGCTTCCCGGGTTCAAACGATTCCCCTGCCTCAGCCTCCCGAGTAGCTG
>NW_012118932.1:3291702-3299073 GCF_000951035.1 Colobus angolensis palliatus
GGATGGTCCGGATCTCCTGACCTCATGATCCGCCCACCTCGGCCTCCCAAAGTGTTGGGACTACAGGCGTGAGCCACTGTGCCCAGCCAAGAAATGGTTTCTTGAGATACAACCTACTCCTGCTAAAGATGCTGTGAGCATTGTTGAAATGACAACAAACAATTTAGAATATTACATAAACTTAGCTGATAAAGCAGTGATAGTATTTGAGAGGACTGACTCAATTTTGAAAGAAGTTCTAATGTGGGTAAAATGCTACCAATAGCATCACATCCTATAAAGAAATCTTTCATAAAAGGAAGAGTCAATATCAATGTTGCAAACTTCAACGTTATCTTATTTTAAGAAATTGCCACAGCCATCTCAACTTCAGCAACCGTCACCTTGATCAGTCAGCAGCCATCAACATCAAGGCAAGAACCCCCACCAGCAAAAAGATTATAACTTGCTGACGGCTCAGATGATCACTATCATATTTTTAGCAATAAGGGTTTTTAAAATCAGTAATATACATTTTTTAAAGATGTATTGCTATCGCACCCATAATAAACTACAGCATAGTGTAAATATAACTTTTTATATGCACTGGAAAACCGAAAAATTCATGACTTGCTTTATTGTGATATTTGTTTTATTACAGTGATCAGAACTGAACCCACATATCTCCAAGGTATGCCTGGATGTCAGTTAGGTTCGTCTGGTCTATAGTGCTGTTCAAGTCCAATGTTTCCTTATTGATTTCATGTCTGGATGATCTATCCATGTTGAAAGTGTGATGCTGAAGTACCCTACAATTATTGTATTGCTGTCTCTTTCTCCCTTCGGATCTGTTAATATTTACTTATTTGAGTGCTCTGATGTTGGGCATGTATATATTTGCAATGTTACAGCTTCTTGATGAATTAAAGCCTTTATCATTGTATAATAACCTTTGTTTCTTGTGACAGTTTTTGACATAAAGTCTATTTTATCTGGTAATAGTACAGCTACTACTGCTCTCTTTTGGTTTCCATTTGCATGGAGTATCTTTTTTATCCCTTCTCTTTCAGCGGTGGGTCATGCCTGTAATCCCAGCACTTTAGGAGGCCGAGGCAGGCAAATCACGAGGTCAGGAGTTCGAGACCAGCCTGGCCAACATGGTGAAACCCCGTCTCTACTAAAAATACAAAAATTAGCCGGGCATGGTGGCACATGCCTGTAATCCCAGCTACTCAGGAGGCTGAGGCAGAAGAATTGCTTGAACCCAGGAGGGGGAGGTTGCAGTGAGCCGAGATCACGCCACTGCGCTCCAGCCTGGGCAACAGTGCGAGACTCTGTTTCAAGTAAATACATAAATAAATAGCAGATGTCCTCCTGCGGTCCAGCTGAGGGCTTCTTCTCCAGCTTCCTCTTCCGCCCAGCCCCTGTACTCCAGCCACACATGGCTTTCCTCTGGGTTCTGAAACATACCAAACTCCTCTCAGGTTCGGAGCCTTTGCACAAGTATTCCCTCTCTCTGGAACATTCTCCCTGAGTCTTTCCCCATTCCCCATTCATACCAGTTCCACGACTTTAAGCAAGTCCCTTTTCCTGGAGGGACTCGGAATCCTTAGCTAGGCACTGAGGAAGCTGGGCTCTTTGGTCTCCCAGTTCCAACAGTCTGCGGTTTTTCTGTTATTGAGTGTATTCATTTCAGAACTGGCAGTGAAATGGCAGAACTGGAGGTGAGAATAAATACCCCTAAAGAAACAAATTCTCCTGCTCCCTTTGTTGTTGCAACATTTGTACTGGAAAGTGACTTTCAAAGCTACAGGCCAAGGGAATATTATGTCATTTGCAATTTAATTCTTGGTCCCACTACTTAAACTGGCGACTGAAATTTTCCATTCCCTCTCGAAATCACAGAAAGTGGGCATAACCCACCTCAGGTGTTCCAAGGGCATGATGTATAGTCTATAGCTTAACAAGTTACTATCGGCAGTCTCCTAAAATACGTCATTTGCGACTGTTAACTGTATTAAAGAATAAACAAGGACACATTGGACACATTAACTTTGGGGATCTTTTTATCCTAGGATATATTCTTCCCCATTTAACTTTCATTCCTTCTAATTTCCAAACTTAGATCTCTAGAATGAAAACGTCTAGTCTTCTTTTGCTCAGAATACGAAGTAATAATTATCCCACCTTGTTTCCACAGTAGCAGCCCGTGTCTCATATTTGCATACTTTTATTTCTAAACACTCAAATGCAAAAGAGAAAACAGAGTCATGCAAGAGAACCAGATGGGAATAGGATTCCAGTCACTCTCCGAACAAGACATTTTCTCTTCCCCATACAACATGTTCCATGTGCCAGAGGGACAGTCTCCTTGTTGGGAACTGATTGTATGTATGTTCACTCTTGCAGAAATTAACCTCCAAGAGCCTGGCAGACTGCCAGGGACCCCAGGCTCTGGGGATGAGAGTCAGGGTCAGGGGCTTCCTTAGGGACTCAATCCAAGAGCCTGACATTCACAGCAGTTTTCCCGCTTGAAAGATCTCTCTGCGTGAGCTCCGCATGAGCGGACATGGGAGTACAGAGCGAGGCGCAGAGATGACAAACTCTTCTAATGAGGTCACCCCGCCAGCACTGCAAGGGCATCTTCTTTGCATTCATGCACATCAAATAGGCTTGCAAATAAAAGCATCGCTCTCCTGGAGCTACAGAGTGGGAGTCCTTTGGGGGCAAAACGCAAACCTAGCACCTGCCACGTAATAATCTGTGCTTCAGAGGATCAGCCCCCAATCTAGATGATCCTCGGCAATTTAAGTTCCCTCTAATTGAGCTCATAAAAACTATTTTAGCTTAATTAATTGGATCCAGGTAACTTGTACATAAAGCCTGAACACACAAAGAAAATTAAAATATGCCTAAAGTGGTATTGTCTTTAATCCCTGTTGAGCAGGTGAAAGAAATTCGGACTTTGGGTGTTTTCCTCTCGGAAGTCCCCTGTCTCTCACTAGAGAGCGAGCTGTTTTCCTTTCTCCTTCTTTCTCTTTCCTTTGCCTATTAAACCTTTGCTCCTAAACTCCTTATGTGTGTCTGTGTCCTAAATGTTCCTGATGCAAGACAATAAACCCCAGGTGTTTACCCCAGACAACAGCCGCTTCATATTGGGGACCTCCTCCGGGATCCCAAGGTTCAATATTCACCGAAACGCAACATCTTGTGGAGGCAAACCAGTGTTAGAAACCGTCAGAACGGCTGACAGCAATCAGACTCCAAACGCTGCTGCAGACAGAACCACACATGGACACGCCTTTCTTCCAAGGACCCTTAGATCAACCCCAGGAGGAGCCCTAGCTTCTATTCCACACACAATGCCCCTTTTCAGCAAGAAGTAGCCGGACACCCCCTAACAACAGTTTATCCAACACCCCCTAACAACAGTTAGGGTTACCACTCCAGAGGCGGGAATGATACAGGAGTTAAGAAGAAATTACTTAGGCAGATAGTGAGGGTATGGAAGTCTTAGGTAAGATTTTCCTTTGGATGAAAAGCAGCCCCCAATTATTTTTCTTTCTGACACAGAGCTGCCTATAAAAACCAAGCTGCAGACACAGATGCTGTCAGTTGTGCCAATCACATTCAAGATGGCGGCTCCCTCCTCCCTTCTCTGCCACCACGTGTACAGGAAGGAGCAGACAAGATAGCACCGGTCAAGGGGAAAGTTCATTTGCATAATGAGATTAGGGTGTGGCAGCCAGCCTTCCCTGCACAGTATGTAAACATCACACCTGATGGAACCAGTCTGTGAGCCCTGTGTAAATCGGACACCACCTCCGCAAGTCAGACCATAAAATCTAGCACATCCACCACGAGCTGGTCTTTCCTTGTGGAAGTCCTCTCTTGCTCACTAGAGAGAGAGCTGTTTTCCTTTCTCTTTCTTTATCTTTTGCCTATTAAACCTCCACTCAAAAAAAAAAAAAAAAAGACAGAAATGTGGACTTTATCATGAAAGTGGTAGCCATTTGGATTTTAATCAGAGGAATGACTGAATTCCTACCACACGCTAGGTGAAACTGAAAATAGTGTCTCCTCCAAAAAGGATGCAAATCTCTGTTGCAAAAATTTCTACAGGATCATTGTGGGTAGGGGGTAACAATAAATCTACAATATTGCAAGGCCTTCACCTACTCTCCTCTCCACACACACCACTCACTCACCCATCTTCATCCCTCACGTCTGACAGTTGCCACATAGCTTTTACATGATGGGCACTCAGATGCAGATAAGTTAAGTCACTACCCCAAGTCACATAGTTAATTACTGCCTAAACCAGGACTGTACTGTCTGTGTGCCCCAGCCGCTACCTGGGGTAACCTCATTACCAAGCTGATTGATGTGTATGTCCCTGGTGATAAAGTGATGCATTCCAAGTGAAAGGCAGCACAAAACAATTTTAAAAAACAAAAACACCAAACCCTCAGGTGTTTGTTTCCAGGCTTACTCTCTTTAAACATCACTGTGGAAAGTGGTTTTTTGCTTTTTTTTTTAATTTTCATACCTCTACCATTTCATTTCAGATGTTGGCAAGAATCAGAGGGCATTTTTAAAGCTGAGAAGTTCTTGGCTGTGTGTAATGGACCACCTTGAAACATAAAAACCCATTACAGTCTCAATCCCTCTCCCTCTACTCCCCCTACTCCTCTACTCCTCTCCCTTCTTCCCTCACCCCACCCCCACCCCATACAGGAGACCAGAGACCATTCACATAGCTGAGGGAGTTTGGAAGGGAAAAGAGATAAGTCAGCTGACTTTTAGGTGCCTTTCACATTTCCCTCTCAATAAATCTAAGTAAAGAAGCTGTCCTTGTAGGCTCACGGCCCACAGGGTGACCTGCTAATGCGGCGGGTCTCACAGACGCTCTTTAGTTAATGCAAAGTGCAAAGACTGGAGTTAACAGATACCTTGTGTTCCCACAGAGATGGATCACTTGGTGATACACTGACTTTCCATCTGTACAGTAGAGGAGAGCCACACTGAACACCTTAGTGGAAGGAAGGTATCAATTAGTAAACAAGCATTTTTGGTGCACCTACCAAGTGCTTAGCCCTGTGCACCGGGACAACCAATAAGATAAAGAGAGGAGGGCTGCTGTACAGGCTCTTGGTCAAGCCGCAGCGCATTCACTCACTGTGTGCCTTTGGACAAGTTGTTTCACCCTTGTAGGTATTGTTTCCTCATCTGTAAAAGAAGGACAATAATATTACCTACCTTAAAGCATTGCTGGGGGAACGGACTGAGAGAATTCATTTAAGAGTTATTTGGGGACTGAGATAATTCATTTAAGAGCAATTTGGGGCTGGGTGCGGTTGCTCACATCTGTAATCCCAGCACTTTGGGAGGCCAAAGTAGGCATCTCACCTGAGTTCAGGACCAGCTCAGCAAACATGGCAAAGCCCCGTCTCTAATAAAAATACAAAAATTATCTGGGCATGATGGTGCGCACCTACAATCCCAGCTACTCGGAGGCTAAGCAGGATGAGCAGGTGAATCACTTGAATTCGGGAGGCGGAGGTTGCAGTGAGCTGGGATCGCAGCCACTGTTTTGGGAAGCCAAGGCAGGCAGACCACTTGAGCCCAAGAGTTCAAGACCAGTCTGGGCAACGTGGTGAAATCCCATCTCTCTACACACACACACACACACACGCACACACACACAAATTATCTGGGTGTGGTGGCACATGCCTGTAGTCCCAATTACTTGGGAGGGTAAGGTGGGAGGATCACTTAAGCCTGGAAGGCTGAGCTTGCAGTAAGCTGAGATTGCAAGATCTTGCTACTGCACTTCAACCTGGGTGATAGAGCAAGACCCTGTCTCATAAAACGCAAAAAAAAAAAAAGAAGGGGTGATTCATCAGTATATGACACAACATAAGTATTACAGAATTAAGTATATAATATACAATTAAGTATATATTGTCAGGAATTATAAGTAATATCTGATACATGTCAATGATTGTCATTTATCTTTTTCTCAGTTTTTTTTTTTAACTCTCATCAAGGATATGGGACAGGGAGGTAAGGTAGCTCTCTATCAAGATTCTCTGAATAACGCAGTTCATGTCGTAGCTCCTCAGATATGGGTGCAATTAGTTTCTGAACACAGCCTCACTGTCCTAAAGGCTTCTGGGGAGAGGTTTTGGGGGCAAGTGTTCACAATTTCTGTAGTTTTAGAATAGAAACTGCTATCAGTGCAGTGGCTGTAAGCCCGCTTTCTAAATCAGTCCTTACAGAGAAACCTGCAGGTTGATTAAGGGCTTGCCATGTTGAATTGCCTGCTTTTTGTCACATGGAAAGCTGGGAGTCTCCATTCTTTGGAGGAACCCCAGGGCCTGAGGGGGAGAAAGCTTCTCCTGGGGCCGAAGCAGCCAGGGTCTGATAAAAAGTTCACTCCTCCATCCCCCAAGTAGCCATAAGCAGAGTTCAGATCCAGCTCTGCCACTCCCTGAGGAAACTGGAAAACCTGAACAAGCTAATCATCCCCTCTGAACTCACTTTCCCGTCTGAAAAACGGGCTGGTATGAGCCGTCTTGAAGGGCTGTTGTAAGAACCAGAGATCATATGTAATGTAAATATATGACACATGTAAACGTATGACACAATACGCTTGGCACACTGCACACACTTACTAAACAATGACATTTGGTATCCAGATTGGAATGGTGTGTGAAGCAGAAAGGAGAGTTTCTTCATGTGAGAACTAGGAGGTCTTGATCTACACTGGCCTGGAAATGAGGAAACCTGGAGGAAACCCCAGCTCTGCCTCTGACTTGTGTGACTTTTCCCAGGTCGCTTTTCCAGCCTGAGTCTCAGAATCTCATCTGCAAATGAAGTGACTGGACAAATGGCACAGAGGCCCCAAAGCTCAGAGGCTGTAACGTGTGTGGTTCTGGTGCCTAGAATTCTGTTCCTGGGCTTCTTGAGTCACAGTAACATGGTCAAAAATATGTATAGCACTTGAACCCAAGACCCAGCAATTTCACACTCAGATCCTCACCCAGCAGAAACGTGTGCACGAGCTCAACAGTGTGTGCAGCGCATTCACTGCAGTGCTTTGTAAAAAACGAAAGCCAGAAGCCACGGAGATGTGAAGCAACATGAGAGTGCATAAACAGATTGTGCTATACTTGCCCAGCAGAATACCACACAGCACCGAGAATGAACGAACGATGCTGTACACTACCCTAGTGGATGAATCACAGAAACATAACTGTGGATGAAAGTAGACAGACATAAAAGCGTACAGCCTGGGCCGGGCGCGGTGGCTCACGCCTGTAATCCCAGCACTTTGGGAGGCCGAGGCGGGTGGATCAGGAGGTCAGGAGATTGAGACCATCCTGGCTA
>NW_012118932.1:3299948-3313383 GCF_000951035.1 Colobus angolensis palliatus
GGCAAAACATCTGCCCTCAGGGAGACCGCAGCCTGGAGGGAAGGCTAATGAGGAAATAAAAATGACAAGTGATCAGGCGCCACGATCAACTGCAGATCTGAGAAGATTATGGTGGGAACCCAGAGGAACAGAGGAGGCGACATTAGGTCTTAAAGATTGGGCAGGACAAAGAGAGCAAGAGTGCTCCACACAACCACGTGTGTAAATGCAGACTTGAGATGGGGCAGCAGGGGTTAAGAAAGGGCAAGAGTTGAGGGCAGGGAGATAGAACCTGGAGCTGAGGTCCATAAACTCTGCCATGCAGGATGCCATCCAGAGCCACGGAGGGGTCTTTGGGTAGCTGTGACCTTCCAAAAGAACCCCCATCACATCAACCTACTTACTTTTATCTCCCAGTCTTATACAGAGTCTGCCCTCTCCCAGCAAAGGCCACCTCCTCCACTCCTCTGCTCAATCCCATCCCTCTAGCCATGCTCCCCCTCTCTCCTGGACCTCTCCACTGCATATAAACACAGGCAATGATTTCTCCTGTCCCCCGCTCACCAAAAAAGCCTTCAGCCTCATTTCCCCCACCAACTACCACTTCGCTTCTCTCTCTTTATGGCAAAACTCCTAAAAACATTAGGAATTCTGGCCTCTTCCTGCGTTTTCACTCCTGGAACACCACCAAAACAATGGCCTCTGCTTTGCGAAGGCCATTCTTTGCCACTGGCTAACTGCATTTGTCAGTTCTCCAGTGTACACCTTGCTAGACCTATCAGCAGCCCTTGACCTGGTTGATGACTTCCTCCTCCTCTAAGCACTTTTTTTGGGTCTAGGATACCAGGGCTCTCTGCAAGCTTTCCTCCAACCTTTCCTCCTATTCTTTCCCAGTCTTTGCTGGTCCCTCCTCCTCTCTGGATCTCTTTATTTTGAAGTTACCCCAAAGCTCAGTCTTTGGACATCTTCTCTATCCACCCCTGTTATCTTGGGGATTTCATGCAGTTTCACGCTTTTAAATTCCATCTATAAGATGTTGAATCCCAAATGTCTATATCTGACACATATACCACCCTGATTTTCAGATACATATGTCCAACTGCTCGCCTGACATTTCCACTTGGATCTCTAAAGGCATCTCAGACTTTGCGTGTTCAAACCTGAACTCATGGGCCGAGCATGGTGGCGCATGCCTGTAATCCCAGTGTTACCGGGGGCGGGGGTCCTTGCTCCCAGAGCTCCCAAGATGGTGGCAGGCGGCTTCCAAAATGGCAGCAGGCCACTTCCAAGATGGTGGCAGGCTGCTTCCAAAATGGCCGTGGGCCACTTCCAAGATGGAGACAAGCCTCACGTTCTCTGACCTGGGGTTCTTGGCCTCATGGATTCCAAGGAATGGAATCTTGGGCCATGCGGTGAGTGTTATAGCTCTATTAGAAGCCATGGGTCACGGAAGAGAACCATGGAACCCAGTGACTAGTGTTCAGCTCCATTAGGACGAACCCAGATACCTGGCCGGGCAGGAACAATGGCAAGCCTTTAGCCCGATCAGGAGCAGCAACGGGCACCTCACTGGATCAGGAGCACAGCAGACACCCTGCCGGATCCAGAGGGATGGAAGTCAGCAGCGGGTCTGCCACCACAGCAAACAGCAGTGGTGGACAGCCAGCGAAAGCTCAGCTGGAGGCGTAACAAATACGGCCCAGAAGATAGTGCAGTTGCAAGATTTAATAGAGTGAAAAGAGTGAAAACAGAGCTCCCATACAAAGGGAGGGGACCCCCAAGGGGGTTGCCCTTGCTGACTCCAGTGCCTGGGTTTATATCCTGATCACTGTCCCTCCCACCGTGCTCTCAGGCGATAGATGATTGGCTATTTCTTTACCTCCTGTTTTTGCCTAATTAGCATTTTAGTGAGCTCTTTTTACTATCTGATTGATCGGGTGTGAGTTAAGTTGCAAGCCCTGTGTTTAAAAATGGATGTAGTCATCTTCCCAGTTTAGGGATCCTAATCCCAGGCTTAGGGATTCTTAGCCTAGGAAATCCAGCTAGTCCTGTCTCTCACCAGCACTTTGGGAGGCCGAGGCAGGTAGGAGGTCAGGAGTTCGAGACAAGCCTGGCGAACATGGTGAAACCCTGTCTCTACTAAAAATACAAAAAATCAGCCAGGTGTGGTGGTGCATGCCTGTAATCCCAGCTACTCGGGAGGCTATGGCAGGAGAATCGCTGGAAGCTGGTAGGTAGAGGTCTCAGTGAGCCAAGATTGTGCCACTGAACTCCAGCCTAGGCAACAGAGCAAGACTCTGTTTCAAAAAACAAACAAAAAACTGAACTCATGAGCTGTCCCTAAAACTCATTCCTCCCAGTCTTTGTCATCTTAGGAATTGTAACTTCATCCTTCCAGTTCCTCAGGCCAAAGTGGTCACCCTTGACTCCTCTCATCTATTTCATTCAGTCAATAAATCCTGTGACCTTTACCTTCAAGTTATCGAAAATCTGACCACATCTCCACCTCCAGGGCCACCACCTCATCCAAATCACTGTCAACTCTCACCTGGATTCCTGCAGTAGCCCTTCCAGTGGTCTGTCTGCTTCCACCTTTACCCCCTACTCCCAACACAGCAGCCAGAGTGACCTCATTACGAGATGAGCCAGACCAGGCTACTCTGCTCTCAAAACCTTCCAATCTATTTCCCATTTCACTCAGGTCTGACACTGGCTTCCGAGGCCCTCTGTGACCTTGCTCTCGTCACCTCTCTCACCTTGGCTTCCCATCTGCCCTTCTCCAAACATACCAACCTCCTGGCTCATCCTCAAGTGGAGACCAGACAGGCTCTGACCTCAGGGCCTTTGCACTCTTCCTCCTTAAATCAGCAAGGCTCACTCTCTGAACTCCTTAAAGACTTTAATCAAATGTCCTTTCTCAGCGAGGCCCTCCTTCACCACCCTATTTAAAATCACAGCCACTCTCCCAACAGAACTCCCTAACCCCCTTCCTTGCTTTATGTTTCTCCATAGCACCTCTCACCCTTCTGACATGCTCTCTATTTTACTGCCTTATCTTGTTTACTGTCTGTCTTCCCTCCCTCCACAACAAGGTAAGTTCCATGTGGGCAGGAATCCTGACTGTCTGGGCCATTGCTATACCCTCAGGATCTAGAACAGAGTCTGGTGCATACAAAGGAATGGAAGAGGTACAATCAAACCCTGCATTTGGAAAGATCCTCTTGTGACTAAGGAGTGGATAAATTAATGTGGGAAAGATTGATAGCAGCTAGAAGGCTGTTTCCGTGGTACAGATGATATGCAATGAGATTTGAACTAGAAAGTGGGAGTGGGGATTAAGAGAAGAGAGTCAAGAAATATGCAGGAAGCAATTTTTTTGCGGGGAGCGGGGAAGACGTCTTGCTCTGTTGCCCAGTCTGGAGTGCAGTGGGGCAATCCCGGCTGACTGCAACCTCTACCTCCCGGGTTCAAGCGATTCTCCTGTCTCAGCCTCCTGAGTAGCTGGGATTACAGGCGCCCGCCACCAGCTAATTTCTGTATTTTTAGTAGAAACGGGGTTTCACTATGTTGGCCAGGCTAGTCTCAAACTCCTGACCTCAGGTGATCCACCCACCTCGGCCTCCCCAAGTGCTGGGATTACAGGCATGAGCCACCGCACCCGGCCGCAAATGTAAGTTATGAGTAATAGATTAAAATGAGGGAGAGAGAAGCATCTAGCATTACTTCTAAATTTCTGGCTTAGAGGCCTGAGGGAATGATAGAGCCACCACTAACTGGAATTGGGAAGAGAGAAGGGAAGAAGGATTAGCCCATGAGTGGGGATAAACATGGGCTAATTCTATGCCTCTATCACCCAAATCACATGCACACGTGCATGCACATGCACACATACACCCACGTGCAAACACACACCCACACACATCCCATATAATGCACATTAAAATAAATGACCAGTCCCAAAATCTATGTCCCACCTGCCTAAGGCTCCAACCCCAGCAGAGCCATTCCACAGACATCTGAATCCAAAATTCTCTCATTCAGTACTTGCCTATGCAAATTAGAGCTTCATTTCAAAGTAACTGCCACACCCTCCAGATGGCCAGATTCTCTATTACTTTTTCTTTAAAGTAACAGCCTATTCAAACCTGGTTAATTCAGCATCACTTTGTCAGGCCTTTGCATTCTTCATGAACAAAGGTTTATGATACTTCCTTCCAGCCGTCTTTGAATTACTCAGTAGCCTATTTAGCTTAGCAAACATTTGCTTCTGTTTCACATGGACTTTGGGCCACTAGACTGTACAGGATTCCGCTTTGTTCATGACATACAATGAAATTTTCAATCACTCAGTCTCATGATGCCTTGGGACTCCTAAATATCTAAGTCAGGGATTTGAGACCTTTGGTATTACGGTTTTTAATGGGTGATGATAATGATTGTATATAATTGTGCTTATTCCTAGAGGCTTTTCACAAAGTTATTGTAATTTATTTGGGGACGATGGCTATTGGTCATGAATTAAATTAGATTTCTTAGTATGAAGGCAAGGTGGCCATATGTGGTCTTGATGGTGGTGGCATGCACAAGGGCCCATGTCACGGGGTGAGCGAGAAATGAAAACCAACCCAGGTCTGCTTGCCAAGCTGTGTTCCCATGGGGCTATCACCTAGAACAGGTCTGTTTTTCAAATTCCCACAAAGGTGTGGTGTGCGCTGCTGCTGACCGTGCATCATGCTGCTGAGTAGTGGGATATAAGAGGGGATGGAACAGGCGTGTCATGAGCAGCTTTCCAAGGGCCAATGAGCACAAGCCTGGACATGGATGATGGACATTGACCATTATTCTTTGAAACAGCTTGGCTTCTCATGCCATGTTCTTAAACACCCACAAACAGCAAAATTCTTCATGATGAATGAATAAAAATAGAATAAGTGGCCGTAGAGAGTGATTGTACCAAATTCTTCACCATCTTTGGGAACCTTTCAATTGGGGCTTTTAGCCACGGGTCACCTGGCTTTGTACCACACACTGAATTTCTTGGTGCACATAGTTGCTTAGAAAATAAGTGGCACTTCCTTTGACTAGGACAAGGCCAATTGGCCAACCAAGAGCTCTTGTCTTCCAACAAAAGGATCTAAGAAGATCATCATAACTGCCTGGCGTTCTTGCTTCCATTCTCTCCATGTGCTCGGAGACACTGTTGATCAATCTTAGTACCCTTTCCCTTTAAATGTGGATTTGGCCTCGGGACTATCTTCAACCCAGTAGCCCAAGTGGTCACTACCATCAGCTTTGGCAAACACTTTTAACCCTAATTGACCTCCCTTGTCTGGTCCTTACCAAGTATTTGGAGTCGAACATACATACTCAGAAACAAAAAAGATATGCTAGCAGTGATGCTATATCACGAAGATTAAGCTCAAAACACAGCCACCTGCTTCAGCATGGTAGATGTTTCCACTCCACACTCATCCCTTCCTTAACCTATGTCCAAATAGCACCTAATAGTTCAGGCAAGAATAGGCAATTCCCACTTTCTTACCAATGGATATTCGTGGAAAACACATAATAAATGGATTGTATTTTCTTTTCTTTTCTTTTTTTTTTTTGAGACAGAGTCTCCCTCTATTGCCCAGGCTGGAGTGCAGTGGCACAATCTCGGCTCACTGCCACCTCCGCCTCCTGGGTTCAAACGATCCTCCTGCCTCAGCCTTCCAAGTACCTGGGACTGCAGGTGCACGCCACCATGCCTCATTAGTTTTGGTTTTGTTTATTTTGTTTTGTTTTGTTTTTTGTATTTTTAGTAGAAACGGGGTTTCACCATATTGGCCAGGGTAGTCTGGAACTCCTGACCTCGTGATCCACCCACCTCAACCTCCCAAAGTGCTAGGATTACAGGCTGTATTTTCTTATAATAACAATAAGATACTTGGATGTTTTGTTTCTGATTAAGAAGCTGGCAGCAAATAAATCACAAAGGTGATCAGCAGTATGTCACACCAGCAAAGTTCTCTGCTGACAGCCCCTTAGGGTTAAAGTGTGAAACGTTAAAGTCCCTTTAATTGGCCTAATCATATAGACAGTGGCCTGCACTATGTATGTGGCTTAGTCATTGTAGTGCTCGCATTCCACATAAGAGTGCCCAACTCTCCCGAATCACCAGTTTAGCCCAACTAAAACGGATCCAGGAACTTCAGTAAACGGTCATTAACTATTTAATCATTAACTATTTAATTTAAAATAATTCGATTTGCCTTCTTAGGAATTAAGAAAGCTTTGGGGGATACTTTAGATGATCCAGGCTTCTTTGGAGAAGAAAAGAGGTTGCCAAGAAATATCTGAACTATGGCTTTCTCTTTGACTTAAAGAGACAACATTGGCCGATGTTTCTTGAAGACTGCTCTGTGCCAGGCATTGTGCCGAGGGCTCCAACAAAGAAAACCATCCAAACTCACTCCATGGAACTCAGTGCCACATTTGGTGGGACAGTGCTTAACAAAACAGCTGCTGCATTGTTTAAATACTGGAGGAGCTCACTACAGAGTTTAACTGCATCTTGAATGTCGCCTTTTGTTTATATTTTTCTCTCTCTTTGATATCTATTTTAATGTCTTTACTAATTTTCCTTCATTTACTTTAGACATTTGAAATATTCTTTCCAAGGACCTGGAATCTAGAGGTACTTTTGTCAGTGCTTCTCAGTCCTGACTGTACATTAGAGTCACCTAGGGGTGCTTTAAAGCTCCTGATGCCAGGTGGCACACTCCACACTAGTTACATCGGTGCCTTGGGGGTGGGACCCAGACATTGGTAATTTTTAAAGCTCCCCAGGTACTTTCAATGTTCCAGGTTGAACACCACTGCCACTCTTTTCCCTAAGCAGAGGCAGGCAGGCGTCCGTCCCAGCTGCTCAGTAAACACTTGTCATGCCAGAAGCAAACCTCTCAGTGCTATTCTATTGAGTCAGCTCAGATCTCTAGGAAGAGCAGCCATTTTTCCCAACTAAAAGTGATTCTAGTTCCCAGATCAGCTAATGTGGAAATCAGGTAACAAAAGAAAAGCCTTCGTGGATGTTGCCTATTCTTGACTTCCAAAAGCCGCCACACTCTGTTTGGGCTCCATTTTCTCGGCACTTGATGAAACCTGAGACTGCCTGGACAACAAGCACTTCACCCACATCAAGACCTCACTCTCAAGGTCTCAGAAAGAAAGTCTGGGATAAGTATGAGTCCAGATTCCATTCCAGATTCCCTTATGTGTTAGTTTATAGGGCTGCTATAACAAAGTACCACAAACTTGGTGCCTGAAAACAACAGAAATCTGTTCATCTCCAAAATCTATTCGGTTCTGGAGGCTGGAAGTCCAAAATCAAGGTGTCGGCAGGGCCATGCCACCTCTGAAGGCTCTAGGGGAGAATCCTTTCCCTGGCGCTTCCCAGCTTCTGGTGGTGGCCATGGATCCTTGTCTCTCCTGCGCTTTTAGCTGCATCACGCCAGTCACTGCCTGTGTTGTCACATGGCCTTTTCCCCTGTGTCTCTGTGTCTCTCTCTCCTTATGAGGACACCAAGCTTTGCATTTAGGGTCTACGCTAATCCTATATCACCTCATCTTCACTTGATTGCATATGTAAAGGCCCTATTTCCAAGGAAGGTCACATTCACAGCTTCCAGGAGGGTATGGATCTTGTGGTGACACATTCAACCCAGTACACCTCATAAACCACCTGCAGGGATTCTTAATCTCCATCCCTGGGGGCAGATAATGGAGACATTTATATCTGTCTATCTGCTAATCTATTTAGATACATAATCCTTCTCTAGAATACCAGAAAGCAAGCCACCTGCCCATAGTCAAAAGAAAATGACACAGCTAGGCCGGGCGCGGTGGCTCAAGCCTGTAATCCCAGCACTTTGGGAGGCCGAGACGGGCGGATCACAAGGTCAGGAGATCGAGACCATCCTGGCTAACACGGTGAAACACCGTCTCTACTAAAAAATACAAAAAACTAGCCGGGCGAGGTGGTGGCCGCCTGTAGTCCCAGCTACTCAGGAGGCTGAGGCAGGAGAATGGCGTGAACCCGGGAGGCGGGGCTTGCGGTGAGCTGAGATCCGGCCACTGCAGTCCAGCCTGGGCGACAGAGTGAGACTCCATCTCAAAAAAAAAAAAAAAAAGAAAGAAAATGACATAGCTAATTAGGTTGCCTTTTTTAATGTTTTTAAGACCAAGAGATATGAAAAAGACACTATGCTTGTGGGGTTGTTTTTTTTTTTCAGATTTTATTCCACATTTTTAACATTAAGCTCATTTTATGCCTGTTTAGAAACAGCAAACATAGTATTTAAAGTGTAATCAGCCAGACAGGGTGGCTCACACCTGTAATCCCAGCACTTTGAGAGGCCAAGGCAGGCGGATCTACTTGAGGCCAGGAGTTTGAGACTAGACTAGACAACATGGTGAAACCTCGTCTCTACTACAACTACGAAAATCAGCCGGGGATGGTATTGCGCACCTGTGGTCCCAGCTACTCGGAAGGCTGAGGCAGGAGAATCACTGGAACCCGGGAGGCAGAGGTTGCAGTGAGCTGAGATTGCACCATTGCACTCCAGCCTGGGAGACACAGCAAGACTCCATCTCTAAATAAATAAACAAATGTAATCAACTAATATTTTTCTCCTAAAGAAGCTTGATAGATTATCTCACACACACACACACACACACACACACAGAGAACTGAAAATTCCTTCTTTTATTTTTCCAATTTAGCATTGTAACTTAACATTTGTAACTATTAATTTAGATGGTCCCAGGAAGCACAAAAAGGAGCCCAGGCTGATGGTCCAATTCTGTAGGAATTCCTACGAGATGATCATTTAACACCAGTCACTCTCACTTCTTTCCAACTTTCTTGTACAAAATCCAAGACAGGTTTTAGGCAGGTCTGTTGCTTGTGTTATTCTTCGGACCCAGACCCTAGGTGTATATGCAAAATTAAGCCATGCTGGGCTTTGAGGAATAAGAAGAGGCATTTTTTTAAACTGCCCGAGTCCCTGGGGTCCCTGGGCTGACCTAGAGGTTTGGGTTGGGAAATTCACTATTCCCATTTCCATTTTTTCCTGTCGTTTAAGCTGTTTCCTTGGAGATATCACAGCCCATCCATGCTTCCTTCTGTGAAATGAGGCCTGTGACCATTGGCTGTGTACCATTAGGGGAGCCAGAGGAGTAGCCAGGAGATGTGAACTCATTCTCACCCTCAAGTTACACTGACTCAGGGCCTAGAAAGGCAGCAGGCAGTAGTAGCAGATCAGTCATGGAAGGCAACGAGGAGCTGAAAACAAAGATGTCCCTCTGGAGTGGGACTGCCTAGGTTCAAATCTTAGGTTCATTCTGGAGAGACAAGATAGTAACTTCTCTAAGCCTGTTTGCTCATCTGTAAAATAAGGTTAACAGTGCCTGCCGCTTAGAGTTACACAGAAGTACTGCGATAGTGAAGGTCGCAAGTGCCTGGCACATAGTAGGCATTCAGTAAGGCTAGTCCTCATTAACAGGAGTTTCAACTCTGCTGAATGTTCTTGGTTGCCTGGATCAGACTCTTAAGAAGGCATGTTCAGGCTTAATGGGAAGGAACGTCCTGATAGATTACTGATGTCTGCCCTGGGTGGTTTCACTGGAGTCACATATTTGCCATTTCTGCAAGCACCATATTAAATCACATTTTTCTTCCCAAGACCCCCTTCCAAGCCCCTTGTATGGTAGACACACCTTTGCATGGTAGACATGCCTGACAGCAATAACTTCCTAAGCATACACAGAGAATGGCTCTGTATGGCAGACACACTTAAACACGTGTTCAGAGTTCTGAGTGTGGCCAACCCAGAGAGTCATTCCTTACCTATGAGGAACATCTGAGCCCCCGGCCGTCCAGTGGAATGTGGACCACACAGGGGACCGAAGCTCTTTGTTTGGGGTTAAATGGAGGTTGCCAGGTGGAGGTCAGTAGGGGGAGCATATGAGGTGAAAATGCTGCATCAACTGCCTGCTTCCTGGAGGCAGTGGCCGTTCTGTTCACCCTGCCGCCACTGCACCACCCCGTGTGTAACTCCCCCTGGTAAAACCATGTGTCTCATTCGCTGGTGCTGGGTCTCTTTTTTGGTTTGTCAAGCCTGGTGCTGCCCCTGTTGATGTTAACAGGGGTCCAGTATAACAGTATCCCCTTTTGTAAATCCTTGCTCTGAAACTCACGACATCGATGTGCCACCCTGAAGCGAAAACCTAGATGGTCCAAAGCTGATCAACTAGAGGCAGGATGCTAGAGAGGAGAGAGCCACAGCTAGGCCCAGCTTCTCTGACAACTCAGTCATAACCCTGAGCAGAAGCCAGCCCCTCTCTGACCCTCAGCCCCTTATCCTTAAAACAGCAATGATCACCTCAGCTATGGGGTTCTGAGGCTCAAACAGTGTAAGACATCAGAACATGCTATATAAAAAGTTGTTTCGCAGGAATAGGGAAGCAAAGAATGAAATTGTACTAACCTATCAAAAGTCTAACCAAATATCAAAACACATGTGGTCAGTTATACTCAATTTGTCAGTATCTTCCCCAAATTTCAGCCAAACTTCCTTCATACTTCTGTTTCCCCTCTCTGTGTAAGATGCCTCTGCTCCCATCCTGGGATGAGTATTCAACTGGAAATGAGCCTCTGCTTTACCTTTTATAACCAGTTCCTAGCCAGAGGCTTGTGGAAACTTCCAGGGTGTCACCACCTTATTTAACTAGAAGTAAGACTTTAGCCATGCTGCTCATTGAAAGCTAAACGCTGTTGAGATAAGTGCGGCTCCAGACCCAACCTCCTAACCTAAGCCTCTAGACCAGTGTGAACCAAAGCCAAGAATTCCAAGCACTGCCCTTCCCACCACACCATTTTCAATTGCTATGACCACAGCTGTGTGATTTGGGGTACGTCTCTTCTGCTGTCTAGGCCCCAGATCCTCCATTAGCCTGGAGCCTGTACCTGGAATAGGGAGAAGCAGCCCAAGAGAGTCTGAGCCTCAGAGGATTGCTACGTCATGTACAGCTGGGGAGCCCACTGAGCCAGGAGGAGCTGCAAAGAGAAGGACATAGCTAAGGCGGAAGATTCCAGAAGGACCCTCAAGCCTACAGTGCCTGCAAGGGCCACAGGCCAGGGGTCACTCACAATCTTTAGCCACACTCAACATCGATGTCTTAGGAGACACAAGCCCAAAATAAACAGGAAATATACCTTAAATACAAATTCTTCACAGTCTAAGATGATGGCTTTATGTAGCTGGGTTTAATTTGGGCTGTTTATTTCAGATCTGTGGTAAGAGTGAGCTCTATAGACAGGCTGGCAGCTACGCCCCAGGGCAAGCAGATCAAACAGACATATCGGCCCTAGGAGGAAAAGCCAGTTCACCCTTTGAGACAGTCTGGAGGTTATTTCCGTTCTGCCTACCACACAAGTTATTCAAGGTAAAATTAGGGACGAACTTTATGAAGAACATGCAAATTGTTAAATGGTTTCTTTTTAAACATTTTCTCTTATTTTTTAATAGGGACAGAGTCTCATTATGTTAGCCAGGCTGGTCTTGAACTCCCGGCCTTAAGCAATCCTCCTGTCTGAGCTCCCAAAGTGCTGGGATTACAGGCGTGAGCCACCGCACCGGGCGGTGGCTTGGGAAAGAATTTGAGAAACCGAAACGAAGAAGGTGTGATAGTGCCTTCCCATTGTTAGGATCGTGGGGGGAAGCTCCCCAGGTGGGGAGGAGCCCAAGAGGAAACTGCTGTTTACAGATCAGAGTCTTAGTATAGACAGTAGGCTCACCTAATGCAATAGAAGGTAAAGAAAACACTATGCCTAGACCTCCCCAGGCAGATGGAATGAATCACATTTCCTGACTCTACGGCTTGGAGAAGAGGTGTTGTTGTTGTTGTTACTGTTGTTTTAAGCTCCTAGGAGATTCTGAGATTCTGCAAGGTTGAGAACCACTCTTGGAGAATCTTATCCAGAGCTGGAGGCTGGTATTCAGGCTTTTCTGCAGGAATCTGAGAGAGGTAACCTGGAAAGAAGGGCTGGGAGTGAAGGAAGGAGGAGGGAAGGTAGCTTGGTGAGAAGAAAGAAACAACCAGAATCTGAAATGCCTGCAACACTGAGTGCCAAATTTGACCCTAGGAAAAGGTAAATCAGTGCTTTATGTCTGTGCTAGGCAAACTCAGTCTGCCAGTTCTCAGGCAGACAGTGTGCTTGGAACCATGACAAATGATACATTATGCAACCATGACATCATACCAACCTGGTGAGGCAGGTATGGATGCCCCATTTACCAGAGGAAGAGAGGGAGATCTAGAAAGGTAACATGATTTGCCTAAAGTCATCCGGGTACTTGCTGCATGAGCTAAGATTCCAGAGCAGGTCCCCTGGCTCCGGGACTAGACAGGAGCACTGGTGAGGAGGCTCAGTCTGGATTTTCTTGGAATGTTGACATAGACCTGAACTGGACACATTTTTATTAAGAATAAAAAGGATAAGACAGGCAGATTAATAAGTGCATATGACCAGGACAGTGGAGACTTCCATGAACTATCTGAACCTTTAGTAAAACCTAAGGAAGGTAAAATAAAATCAGGATCTCCAGGCCCCAAAGCTTCCTCCATCCCTTCGTGGGAGGTGAGCAAGAACTTGTGATGTTCTTACATTAGCCCTGGAGAACAAAGGCTGGAGCCAACCAAGGAGATACTTAGGGCAGGCAGCACATCTTGGAACAAGGCGGTCCAGCACCAAAGCCTTGCTGCTGAGACTCTCAATTCCCAGCAGACCGCAGGTCTAAGAAGTACAGCCAGAAAAGGAAGGGAAAGAGGCATCACACGTTGTGGTTAGCAGGGCTGGGCACGCGCACCCCACAGGTCAGCTCTGGTGCCCAGGTCCCCTCCACGTCCTGTGTCACCACATCCAGACTCACACCAGGAAGGCCCACCAGCCCACTCCTCCCCTGCGTCTTCTCCACCTGTCGCATGCACTTTCTGAGTTGGTGCCCTACTTTCTATTTTTTAACTTTATTTATTTTTTATTATGGAATATTCCAAGAACTCAGAGTCTAGAGAATTACATGTACCCACCACCAGACTTTGTCAAGTCTTAACATTCTTTTCCATATTTGCTTCAGATATTTTTTTAAGGCACAAGCCTCACAGACGCCACTGAAGTCTCCATGGACCACTCCCTCATTTCATTTCCCTCCCTGTGTGCCCCAAGGAGGCAACCGCTCTCGGGAATTCCACGTTTACTATTCTCATACATGACTGTTTACTTTTACCACATATGTGGACATCCATAAATAATCAATAGTATTTGAGCACATGTTTAACTTAATAGAATCATTGCAAATAATATTCATACAGTATCAACTAATATAATAATAAATTATAAACTAATATAATTAAA
>NW_012118932.1:3313838-3314201 GCF_000951035.1 Colobus angolensis palliatus
TGCCCATTCTTTGCTATCACAGAGATGTCCCCAGATCTAGGATGGAATCAGAAAATGCTACTCACTTCAGAGGTTTTGCCTTGGGCATGTTAAAAATCAATTTTTTTAAGAAAAAACCCACAATGTAACCTGTTGAAATGGGAGCTGATAATCACAGGCTCTCAATCCACGCATGAGGGCCCACTCTGAGTCGGGCTCGGTGTCTGCTTGTGAGCACGAGCCAGGGACCCTGGCCCAGACCTGCTCAAGGAGCCAAGGAAATCAAACTGCTGAGCCTGAAGACTAGATGTAATCCCCAGGTGACCCACCAGCTTCGTTTTGGGGCCCAATCTAAAATAGGTAACCGCCCTATCTTTTTCCCCC
>NW_012118932.1:3314771-3325514 GCF_000951035.1 Colobus angolensis palliatus
TCTGTCACCCAGGCTGGGGTGCAGTGGTGCGATCTCCTCTCACTGCAGCCTTGGCCTCCCTGGGCTCAGGTGATCCTCCCACCTCAGCCTCCCCAGTAGCTGGGACTACAGGTGCACACCACCACACCTGGCTGATTTTTATATTTCTTGTAAACATGGAGTTTCGCGATGTTGCCCAGGCTGGTCTAATTTTTATTTTTACAGTTAAACCGCAGTGGGTATATTTGGGCATAAATCTCTGATGGCCTTCCAGGTCCCAAAGAGAGGATTCTCGAAGTGTAATTATTAGAAGGGCAAAAGACATTTTTAAAGCTTTTGATACTATTACTAATCATGTGTTCTAGAAAGAGGACCACATTACAGGCCCGTCGACAAAGTGTACAGAATATGCCTTCCCTGTCTCCCTCTACCTGTCAGCCAAATGTGATGTCTCTACACTGGGCCTCAGATGTGGAAAGGGAGGCTTTATACAGCCAGCGTGCCCAGCCACAGAATGCCACGTTTGGTGGAGAGGAATGTCTGGCATCCTCCCAAGCCGTGTGTATTAAGTTGCTTCCTTCCACGAGAACTAACAAGACAGCAAAATGGATGAATCATACCGTGGGAAAGTCAGACTCTAAATCCGGGTCCCTGATAGTGAAGACAGCCTAAACAGGCCACTGAGCTGGGCGCCGTGGCTCATGCCTATAATCCTAGCCCTTTGGGAGGCTGAGGTGGGTGGATTGCCTGAGCCCAGGAGTTCCAGACCAGCCCGGACAACACGGTGAAACCCGTCCCTACTAAAATACAAAGAAAATTGGCTGGGCATGGCAGTGTGCATCTGTAGTCCCAGCTACTTGGGAGGCTGAGGCAGGAGAATTGCTAGAATCTGTCTCAAAAACAAACAAAAAAGATACAAAACCTAAAGAGCTGTTGGTCGTGTTTTCTACAGCCCAGAGAAAGCCATTCTGCCATGAGGTTTAAGAGTACAAGAGGCAGACAGCAAAACATATGGCAAATGGAGAATCCAGAGGTATTTGATGGCCTCATTCTAGTTGTTCTAGGCACCTGATTCCCTCCGCACCTTTGTGGAGTTTGGACAATCTATGATTGCTTCTCCAAGTGTGGTCTGTGGACCAGCGCCCTTTCCCGAATGATGAGTTACTAGTTCGTAGTGAGGTCAGTTCAGAAACTGAGTGCTTAGTCACTTTTAGAATAATTGCTGGGACATCAAGTGAAATTTTGTTTTTCAAGTAATTCGTATTTGATTTACCAAAGTCTTGATCTACAATGGATTTGAATAATAACATTAACACTAAAAACTTGGTCCTTCAGCACAGGTAGTTTGAGAAACACTTTTGTGAGACGCTGCTGCAGGACTACTGCATATGGTGTTACAGGCAGTGTACTGCACAACTTCAGGAGATGCAATTCTACACAGATGAAAGAGTGAACAGTTCTCCCACCACCTGAATTGTGCAGTGCACAACCTGCCCAACAGTAGACAGCCCTTTGGCCCCAGTATCCTTCCAGCAAATTTTTTGTTGTTTTGCTTAAATCGGCCAGAGTGGTTTTTTTTTTTTTTTTCTGTTGTTGTTGCTTTCAACCTAAGGCAATTTAAATAATACATCTTCTACTGTCCCAGTGGCCTACGGAGTCTTGCTCTGTCACCCAGGCTGGAGTGCAGTGGTGTAGTCTTGGCTCATTGCACCCTCTGCCTCCCATGTTCAAATGATTCTTCTGCCTCAGCCTCCCAAGTAGCTGGGACTACAGGCACACACCACCACGCCCAGCTAATTTTTGTATTTTTTACAAAATTACAAAAATTAGGTTTTCACCATGTTGACCAGGCTGGTCTCGAACTCCTGACCTCATGCGATCTGTCTGCATCGGCCTCCCAAAGTGCTGGGATTACAGGCGTGAGCACCGTGCCCAGCCTAGGTTTTGTGTCTTACAGCCTCAACCACCAGAAAAAGAATTATTGGTCCCAAATTCAAAATTTCCAGGGAAGGAACTTAGTGGCTGGGAGGTGGATCACTTTGGCCAAGGGATGGCACATGGAAGAAAACACCAGTTTCCTGGGAGACCACAGGAATGGAGCTGGGAGTAGTTCTTGGAAGAGGGGATGGTGCTATCGGAAAAAGTGGATGTGCCAGGCGGACTCGGTGGACTAAACAATAGGTTTCCAATTATTGGGTCTACACTTTCCTATATCTAGATTCCATTGAATACTTATTCTGAAATATATTCTTCCAAAAACAGGGTTTGTGGTTAAATAAATGTGGGGGAAACTATAGATTTTATCACTCATAGAGATTCATGAGACATTAGCATATGAAAGGCTCTGACAATTTCTTTTAAAAAGAAACATCTTCAACAATATTTGATCCAGTGTTTCCCAAGCTCATTTGATCACGGAAACCTTTTTTAATGCCATGCCTAGTAACATTCCATGGGATTAGTGTTCTAAGAACATATTTTGGGAAAGCCATTCTAGGTGATAGATGTTCTCCAGAAAGACGTGAGTCAAATTCTTGAAAATAAGAAAGCAGGCTGGGCATGGTGGCTCGCACCTGTAATCCCAGCACTTTGGGAGGCCGAGACGGGTGGATCACCTGAGGTCAGGAGTTCAAGACCAGGCTGGCCAACATGGCAAAACTCTGTCTCTACTAAAAATACAAAAATAAATAAATAAATAAATAAATAAATAAATAAATAAATAAGCTGGGCGTGGTGGCAGGCACCTGTAATCTCAGTTACTTGGGAGGCTGAGACAGGAGAATTGCTTGAACCCAGGAGGCAGAGGTTGCAGTGAGCCATTGCACTCCAGCCTGGGTGACAGAGAAAGACTCTGTCTCAAAAAAAGAAAGAAAGAAAGGAAGGAAGGAAGGAAGGAAGGGAGGGAGGCAGGGAAGGAAAGGAAGGAAGGAAAGGAAACAAAAAGCCTTTACACCAACCAGAGAGCTGGGTATTTATAGAAACTGGTAAATTATTTTCAAAGAGTTGTTTCATAGCATAACTTAAATGCCATCAATGTTACCAGTTTCTAGGCTCAAGAGTTTTACGTGCTCAGAGTTATGTGTCTTATTAACATGGGATACATCTCTGCAGCCCCAGACCTTCCCTATCTGGAGCATTCCTCTCCCAGGCACCCTCACAGGTTGTTCAGAAGCCTTTTCAACTGTTTTCCAATACCCTGTCCCCTTCGGGGCAAAGCACATCTTTATGCCATTATGGGGCTGGCCACTGCAGTTTGCAGAATCAACTTAATAGCACGGGGACATCTGTTCCACCCTGTGTGCTGGTGTCATAAAATTCCCCACTGGGCTGAGCAACGCACCTGAGAGCAGCGTTAACAGCACCTCACATCTGGGGGAGCCTGGAGGCTGGGCCAGCATTAATACATGTAATGAAGGTCTTCTCCTCTCTCACACGAGATTAGAACCTTACACCAGATCTACTACCTGGATTAGAGGTATGACTAAAGAGCACAGTAAACTGCGCGGACATTCAGGAACAGAGCACTAATATAGGTTGGCTATTATATCTGGAAACATAGGTGAATATATAATAAATGGTTTGTTGGTATTACCTTATGATGCATGATAATATAATATCTACATGTCCAGACTTCATGGCCACGCTGTAGCAGAAGCTATTATTTATATCAGGCAGTTATTAAGTGTCAGGAGGTCCTCTTCTAAATGCTTCACCTGAATTAGCTCATGTGATTCTCACCATGCTATGAGGAGGGTACTGTCATCATTTCCACAGTAATAGGTCGGGAAACCGAGGCACAAAGGGCTTCAGCCTCTGGCCCAAGGTCTGCTGTTGGTAAGAGATGAGGCTGCGCCCAGGGAGCCTTGCTCTGGAACCCGTACTCAGACACATACACTACGGCCGCCTCTCCAGGTGTCGTGAAAGTCTCCTATGTTTTGCCGAATAGCAATCAAAAACAAAAACCTGGGATTTAGCGTTCTGTATCTTATATTTTTTTTTCCATGAGTGGCATAGGAAAAATCATTGTAATTAACATCTGTACCACTCTTTGTAGCTTGGTTCTCATCACAACCCATTACAGCAAACCAGGCAAGGCCTACAGTTCCATTTCCAGAGGAGGAAGTTGAGCCTTTAACAGGATCCCTACCTACCAAATGGCAGAGCCATGTCCTCTGACTTCAGGAGCTTCATGATTTTAACTTATTGCTTGTGTTGGGTTCTGTGGTAGCCAATATCCAAGACGGTCCCGAGTGATCTTTGCCTCTTATGCTCTTTCCTCCCACGCTGAACAGGACTCACGTGTATAACCACTGTGATATTGTGGAAATGATGATGTGTGACTTCTGAAGTGAGGTCATAAAAGGCATTGCAGTTTCTACCTTGATCTCTCCTGGATCACTCACTCAGGAGGAAGTTGGCTGCCATGTTGTGAGGATGCAGAAGCAGCCCCATACAGACTCCCTCCTGGTGAGGAACGAAAGCCACCTGCCAACAGCCAATGAAGAACTAAAGCCTCTGCCCACAACCAGTGCTAATTTGCCAGCCTTGTGAGTGGGGCCCATTGGAAACAGATCATCCAGCCCATGCAGATGACTGCAGCCCAAGCTGACATCTTGACTGCAATTTCATGAGAGACCCCAGGTCAAATTCACCAAGTTAAACCACTCCTGCATCCCTGACTCACAGGAATTGTGAGATATTTATTATTGTTGTAAGCCACTTAAAATGATTTTTTTAAAGCCAGGCTTGGTGGCACATGCCTGTAGTCACGGCTACTCAGGAGGCTTGAGTCCAGGAGTTCAAGGTCAACCTGGGCAACATAGTTAAAAACAATACAAGGCCGGGCAAGTGGCTCACACTTGTAATCTCAGCACTTTGGGAGGCCGAGGCATGCAGATCAACTGAGGTCAGGAGTTCGAGACCAGCCTGACTAACATGGTGAAACCCCATCTGTACAAAAATACAAAAATTAGCCAGGCATGATGGTAGATGCCTGTAATCCCAGCTACTCGGGAGGCTGAGGTGGGAGAATCACTTGAACCTGGGAGGTGGAGGTTTCAGTGAGCTGAGATCGTGTCATTGCACTCCAGCCTGGGCAACTGAGTGAGACTCTGTCTCAAATAACAAACAAAAAAAAAACCAGCTTTTTTATTTTTTTTTTTTAAGTTTGGGAGAAATTTGTTATGTAGCTGTGGATAACTAATACAAGTTCTAATTCCAAAGTTCTAATGCTGATGAAGGTTTAACTGTCTTAAGAAAGTCGCGGAAGCACTCTCTGGAATTTGGTTTCCTCCCCTGCTAAATAATAATCTAAGCTGATTTCTGAGTCACCCTTAAGGTGAATAATGAACCATGGCAGCTGGGTGCAGGGAATGCTCTGTGTAAAGCTGAACTCCTGGCACACATAGGCTGGTTCTTGGCAAACCGGCACCATGTACCTGTCAGGATTTCAGGAACATTTCATTTGTGCATCCAATCTACCAACACATAAAGACCTAATGTAGGTAACAATAGCCCACGATCGTCACTGAGTATCACTTAAGTTGCCTGCTCTGTGCCAAGATAGCCCCGAAGTAGGGGGACCTCTGCTCACACCATTAGGTTCACCAGAAATGCCTTCCTTACCCCACAGCTACCACAACTATCCCTTACCCAAACCCATCTCACCTGCCTCTGAAGCTTCCTCAGGCAGCTCCAGCTAACACTGCCCTCGGGACCACCCACAGCAGGAGAAGCCTCAGGTATTTTGGCAGGGGTGTGCTGGTCAATGTTTAACAATGTTTAATGTTTTCTCCGCAGAGAAAAGGACTTTCTTGACTTCTGTGGTGTTAAATACGTCTGCCGTAGCTGGTTTAAAGCTACCAGCATTGCATCTGTAAGAGCAGAACTGGAAAAAGATACGCACGATCAGTCTTCCAAGCCAATACCAGCTGCTCCAGCATAGCCCTGTGTTTCTGACTCCTTCTTTCTCACTGTCCTCGTGATTACTTTGAAATATCCCTGGAACCTGCCCTTTCCGCATTCCCAGCATCTCTCCCTCAGCCCAGGCCTTCATCCCACCTGGACTATTGCAAGAGCCTCTTTCACCTTCTGTCTGCCTCCAGATCCTCCTCGCCCCCATCCTTCCTCCACACCACACACCAGGAAGTTCCTATACCATCGCCTCAGGGCACCAGGCCCTCTGTCCTCAAAATCCTTCAAACCCATGGTTTTCAATGGGAAGGTCAAAGTTGCTGGATATACAAGCTCTTAAAGACAGACCCTTGTTTATATCTCATCGTCACACACACACACTTGACCCCGGGGGACTCATCCGATTCCTGTAACCTAAATGCCTTCCCCAGTCTCTAATCCCACTCTTCCCTCTGGGCTCATGGGCACTATCCTCTTCCCTGCTAAGCACTCCTCCCCCCTCCCGCCCCTGCCCATCTCCACATTCCACTGGCGTTTTGCCGAGAGCTCACTCCCCACGGGGAAGCACCGCCCGTCCTGCGCAGCGCTGACCTTCTCTCCTCTCCCTGAGCCACAGGCTCCTTGAGGACAGGACTGTGTGGCGAGTCTCCCATTCTTCAGTGCCTGGCACAGTGTCCTGGCAGTGGGAGAGCCTTTTGGGATTTAGAGAGGGGGAGGGTAGCAAGGAGGTCAGTGGCGTGAGGCCGTGGGAATGGGGCAGGACCAGACTTCTCCCACCCTGAAGCCTAGGATAAGCCTTCCGGCGGAGAGGAGTACAGGCTGTGGGGGTGGGGGTGTGGAAAGAGGAGAGCAGGCAATGGAGCCTCTGGAGTGGCTGAAGTTCCCGGGACCAGCATGAATGCCCCACCTGTTTTCTCTGTCCCTCTCGCAGGACTGAACGTGCCACCCTCAATAGTTTGGTTCTATGTCTCTTACGTTGCTTTAAATTGGATAATTGTGGGCTCGACACAACCCTGTGGTCACATGTTAAAGGCTCCGGGCCAGGCTCTGACCCCAAGGAACATTCAAACTGCAGCCACTGATCACATGGACTGTGTCTTAGATTTCAGGTGGCTTCCTTCAAATAACTGCAAACAAATGCCCTTGGCATGTCAGCTCTGCTCCAATTATTAGGAGAACTGGGCAAGCCTCTTTGTTCTAGTTGTGTTTCCCATCTGAAAAAGACAGTTTGTGACCAGATGATCACCTGTATCTTTGACACTATGACTCTAAGCCAGTGCCCCCTCTCTGTGCCTTAATTTCCTCACCTATGAAAGGGAGGTTATAACATGTGCCCACCTCAAAGGGCTGTTTAAGATCAAATGAGATCATGGACGTAAAATTGTTGTTCTAAGCTGTAACTATGAAATATGGGCTATTATTTGTGAAATTCAATTATTGTGTTATAAGTATTTTATAAACATTCCTGGGTGATTTAAGTAGATTGCAACATGATTGTAGGCATCATGGTGAATGCTAATTTAGGAGAAAAGCAAGAATACATTAAAGGCAGGTCCTCCTAAACAGAGACTCATCCCATGGCTGAGCAAACTCAGAAACCAGACATCTGTGGGGGGAGCTGTGGACAAGCATGGCAGGCCCAGCCTGAATCAATAGTTTCCATGATTGTGTTGAATTCCCCAAGATGGACACAAAGGATTGGACGTTTAAATCCAGGCATGCCTGTTCTACAGCTTGTCCTGAATGTTCAGTCAGCCTTTCAACAGATACGCTGCAGAGAATTAGAGTTACTCACAGCTGTTTGCCTTTCCCAGGTAGAGCATAACTAGGCCACTGTAATACTTAAAAGCCTCTTCTTTCCATCTGTGCTATTATTATTATTCTTCTTCAGCTCTACAAAAATAAGGTCAAGATCCAGAAGTAAGCCAGATCTCACTTTGATCTTTAAGATCATGGCCACACTCTGCCCAGCAGCCTTCATCCTCATGTCTCCAAGCACAATAAATGTCTAATTAGGAAATCTTTACAGCGTCCTGGAGAATTGGTATACCTGGAGGGACTGAAGCCACAGGCAGCATGAGGAGTCCAAGTCATGCCATGGCCTTTGCCTGAAAATGATTGCCGACCTTCTCCAAGCTGCCAGTCGAGGAATGGCATCCCCTGTAACTCTGCTACAAAGGTAAGCAGTGACATAGAGATAAACCAATCGGCAGAGGCGCTTTTGCAGGTGATATAGGACGTGCAGTTTCTATTTGTCATTCTGTTTGATGTTTAGAATCACAAGTTACATCCTGAGCAACTCACTTTTTCATCAATGTACGATGACTTGATCTATACAGGTGAACAGAAATAGACGGCCTATCCACTGGTTACCATCTGCGTTGCAATAACATCAAAACCCTGGTGACGGAGATAATGAGCAAGAAAGAACCACTTTCTTCTTTTCACCATCCCAAATGCAAGAGTTAGCCTAGGCTTCCTGTCCACTGACCACAGGTCAGGAACATCCTCTTTATATCTAGAAGGGAGCCCGCTGGAGAACAGGCATGAAAACAAACCCCCAGTGCTTCTGTGAAGGGTTTAAATAGTATTATTATTAACAATAATATAGGCCGGGCACGGTGGCTCACACCTGTAATCCCAGCACTTTGGGAGGCTGAGGTGGGTGGATCACGAGGTCAGAAGTTCAAGACCAGCCTGGTCAAGATGGTGAAACCCCATCTCTACTAAAAATACAAAAATTAGCCGAGCACAGTGGCAGGAGCCTGTAATCCCAGCTACTCAGAGGCTGAGGCAGGAGAATTGCTTGAACTCAGGGGACGGAGGTTGCAGTGAGCCGAGATGGCGCCACTGAACTCCAGCCTGGGTGACAGAGTGAGACTCTGTCTCAAAAAATAAAAATAAAAAAAAATAATATGTTGTCATTATTATTATTATTACTGTAAAGTCATTGATATTTGTAAACTAATTTATACAAAAGTCCTTTTCTAATGATTGATATATAATCCGCTACTATAGCCACACTAATTGGTAAAACATTGAATTACTTCCATATCTATTAAACAGCCACCTGTTTACCCAAACCTCACTACAGTACTCCTTCTTGTGTCACCCAGCTACCAAGGGTCTCCTCTGGGAGCACCCACTACACACACCTGTCCAAGATTCAGCAATCAAAGAGTTAACAGCTGGCTAAGCAGGGGCCCCAGGACCTATTGGCCAGTGCCACCACCAGTGTCCACTCAGACTGGTGGGTGTCCATGCCACGCTGGTCATTCAAGGTTTCACTGCCTCCTCTCCCTGACTGCACTGACAGGCTGAGGGCAGAACACCCTGCAAAGTTCCTCTGCACCCCGCACTCTGTTCTCCGGCTCTGCAGTAGCCTCAGTGTGTGAACACAAGTCAGACGGCCCCAGAACAGCCACAGGGCAGACGCCGAGTGCCCTTCTTTAGTTGTGAGGGAGGAGTGGGGAACCTCCTCAGTGACTAGCACTTAGATGTGACCTCCTTCCCCTTGGCTGAGCCCCAAAGCCCCATGTTGGGTGCCTCTTAAAAACCAGAAATAATAACACCTAACAGCCATATGGGCAAGTATTTAACCTGCCGTCTGTATCAGTTTCCCTCTGTTCAATCCAATGGAGAGGGATAATGACCTATCTTAGGCTTAATTAACATCTGGGCCCTGCTGCTGGGAGATTCCCAAACCCAAGTCTCCCTGTAATTGCAAACCTTTATTTCTTTGGGCACTTTGATGACAGCCACATAATGGGAGCTGTGGCCTCAACCCCACCCACTGCTTCATACTCGCCAACTGCCAACCTCCCTCTCCACCTCCGCTGCCTCTCTTTATTACTCTCTGGTCTACCCGCCCTCCCCCAGGACCGCTTACCCATAATCCCCTCTGCCTTGTGCCATTCTGCAATACACAGAATCAGGAGACCAGGACTCCAGCTCCAGTTCTGCCTGTTACTCTCCGCCACGGGAAACCCATACCTTTGGCCCAGCACTTGGTTTCCATACGGTAGGTTCTAAACACTTAGTGGTCGCTTTCCTTTCTACTCCATTTCACCTCTTAACCCCCAGATCTCTCAAATCTGGAAACTGAGTTACTAATACTGCTCTCTGCCTGCCTCGTTGGGTGATTATGAACATCAGAAAAGAAAGCATCTGAGGGCATCCTTTATAAGTTAAAAGGTGCCACACACACAGGACAGCAACCTCCTCAGAAGAAAGGTTTGGAGGCCAGACTATGTGGCTCACGCCTGTAATCCCAGCGCTTTGGGAGGCTGAGGTAGACTGATTGCTTGAGGTCAGGAGTTCGAGACCAGCCTGACCAACATGGTGAAACCCTGTCTCTACTAAAAATACAAAAATTAGCCGGGCAGGGCAGCGAGTGCCTATAATCCCAGTTACTCTGGAGGCTGAGGCAGGATAATTGCTTGAACCAGGAGGCAGAGGTTGCAGTGAGCCGAGATTGCACCACTGCACTCCAGCCTGGGCAACAGAGTGAGACTCTGTCTCAAAAAAAAAGAAAGTTTATACAAATATTTTTAAAATTATGTTAATCATCTTAAACAGCACGACTCAGAGACATTCACTATTAACATTTTAGGCTATTTCTTGCCAGTCTTTTTTCTTAGTGTTTTTTTCTTAAATATGTAATCTACTGTACCCTGATATTTTACCCTAATATGTATATATTTTTCCATACTACTAAAAACACTATAAACATAATTTTAATAAACTGGGATCATTCTTTCACTTAGTTTTCTATTATCTACTTATTTCTATATATTGGACATTCAGGTCATTCCTAATTTTTATTTTATTTATTTATTTATTTATTTATTT
>NW_012118932.1:3325564-3334586 GCF_000951035.1 Colobus angolensis palliatus
ACTTTGGGAGGCCAAGGCAGGCAGATCACCTGAGGTCAGGAGTTCAAGACCAGCCTGGCCAACATGGCAAACCCCCATCTCTATTAAAAATACAAAAAATTAGCTGGTTCGTGGTGGGTGCCTGTAGTCCCACCTACTGAGGCAGGAGAATGTCTTGAACCCTGGAGGTCGAGGTTGCAGTGAGCCGAGATTGCACCACTGCACTCCAGCCTGGGCAACAGAGCGAGACTTCATCCCTCCCCCACAAAAAAAGAAGAAGAAAAGAAGAAGAAAGGCTTGGAGGGCTGGTGGGATCACTGGCTAGACACAGCCTCCCAGGGTGACAGTCCCTTGGTGAGGCTACCAAGTGGAGAGTCTGGCCTTTACTAATGCAGGTCCGAAGGAAATACTTGGTCTCCATCTTCAAGATGTTTTGGGGGAAGCAGGAATCCCAGAAAGCAATTAGAAAAGGAAACAGCAGGCTCAGCTGCTGTGTGGTTAGAATCTATCCCTGGCATGCTCCCTAATTCTGCTGAGACCTAACCCAAGCCTGACCTCCAGGCTCCTCCAGGAGGACAGCAATGAAAATTCCTCACATTTGTACACTTTTCCATAAAAGGTGGCTTAGCTGTATGATTTCCTTTGAATTGCACTATGTCGTAAGGTAGTATAATTACCCCTATTTACAGTTGAGAGCATAGGACCTCAGAGAATCACACTACCTTGTGCAGTGTCACAGGAGAGCCTTGTGGGACGGGGGTGAGCCCAGCCTCTGAGTCTGAATCCTACGCTTCTCCTCCAGCTGCTGGTTAGCCTCCAAGAAAGATGCAGCTTGCTTCTTTTGCTTTCTTTTGTCTTTCCTCCCTTCTTTTTGTTTCTTGATAATGATATCTTTATTTCAAATATTAACAGATTTATTCCTAATGTTATCAGGAAATAATAATTATAATAATATTACGCTGTATTCCATTAAAACCCATACCCATAAATTTCCCAGATAATCCTGCTAGGTACCATAAGCCTTTCTAAAAACACCATTTTGAATCGAAATATCTCTAAAACGCATTATGCAATCCTTTACTTTTTAATCAGGTTATTTTATTGCAAATGTAACATGCTAATAAACAAAATAAAAATCCAAGCCAGGTGTAGTGGCTCATGCCTGTAATCCCAGCACTTTGGGAGGCCGAGGCAGGTGGATCACCTAAGGTCAGGAGTTCGAGACCAGCCTGCCCAACATGGCGAAACCCCCTCTCTACTAAACATGCAAAAAATCAGCTGGGCATGGTGGCGGGTGCCTGTAATCCCAGCTACTCAGGAAGCTGAGGCAGGAGAATCTCTTGAACCTGGGAGGCAGAGCTTGCAGTGAGCCGAGATCGTGCCACTGCACTCCAGCCTGGGCTACAAGAGCGAAACTCCATCTCAAAAAAAAAACAAAAATCCAAATATTACCATATATTATAAAGCAGATAAACTTCTTGAGAATGGAAACCCAGTATTTCCCCAGGACCCTCATAACTAAAGGCCAGACTTTGGACCAGAGTGGCCCCACCAAGCAACTGTAAAGGTCCACCTGCCCTGCCCACCCTCCAGGCCGGCATGAAGCATTAGCTAGTTCATGGAAGTGTTTCTGACAGCGGACAGTGGCTCCTCTGTCACGCATCTCAGTGGGGCCATGGCAGGGGGTGGATTCACTTAGAGGCCTCCTAGAGCGTGCAATGAGCACTCACACCTCTATGCAGGTCTCCCTCTTATCTGGAAAGCAGGTGTCTAGGCTCCCTGGCAAAAGGCAGCTGAGGCCTCCGGGAAAGAAGAGCACAGGCAGCTTCCCTAGGGTGGCTGGGTCTGACAAGGAAGTGGAGTGGAAGGCCTGTCATGCCAAAGTTTCTGATCTGCCCTGCACACTGGGAGAAAATGAGACGACCCACTCTGCAGCTCACAGCGCAGAGGGAGGACCGGTGCAACGGCTCGCAGGAAGACAAGTCTCAGAAGAACTTTCCAAGAATCAGAGCTGTCCTTCCAGGGGCTGCGTTGTCCCGGGAGAAAGAGAGATCTGCTCCTAAGGGCCGTAAGAACTGAGGGACCGCCCCTCCTCCCAATGAAAGACAGTCCAGCTCCAGCGTTCCTTCTTGTCTCGAGCTCACGTGATTTTCAGCGTGTTTCTGAGAAGTGACTTGGGCTCTGGGCTCCGACCTGTATTTAAAGCAGCCCCTGGGACCATGTGCAAACTGAGTGATGAACACCTACACAAAGCATAAATAAATGATTACCCCATGACCCTTCCAAAGCCTTCGTCCATATAAACCTGAGCCAGCGGTCATAAAATGAAGAGAGGACAGAAGAGTAGGTACTTTTACTGTTTGGGACAAGATTTGAATCTCCAGGCCTGGCATGGTGGCTCACAGCTGTCATCTCAGCACTTTGGGAGGCTGAGGCTGGAGGATTGTTGGAGCCAAGGAGTTTGAGACCAGCCTGGGCAACATAGTGAGACTTCCATTTCTACAAAAAATAAAAAATAAAAAATTAGCCAGCCATGATTGCACACACCTGTAGTCCTAGCTACTCAGGAGGCTGAGGCAGGAGGATCACTAGAGCTTAGGAGTTCAAGGCTGCAGTGAGCTATGATCACATCACTGTACTCCAGCCTGAGTGACAGAGCAAGACCCTTTCTAAAAAAAAAAACAAGAAAAAAAAAAGAATCTCCAGTGTACATGCAGACTTGGATGAGTAGGCCTGCCCCTCCACCTGTTGCAGAGTCTGCACACTTCTTCTCCAAGCCCACTTCTCCATCTCTCTTTCCTTCTGAGCACACAGCTAGACTACATTTCCCAGCTTCCCTTGCAGTGACATAAAGCCAGGAACTGAGTTCTGGCCAATGGAATGTGGGCAGAAGTTGTGTGTATCCCTTCTGGACCTGGCCCATTAAAATGTTCTAAATGATCATACACATTCTCTGTCCACTGCAGGACATTCTTTGGCCAGATGCAGATGTCCCAGAGAGAATTCCAAGACCTTAGAATAGAGACAAACACATTTTTTCTGTAAAGGGCCAGATGTAAATATTTTAGGCTTCTGAGCTACACAGTCTTTGTTGCAACTGCTGTCAGAGTGCAAAAGCAGCCATAAATATGTAAGTAAATGAGTGAGATTGTGTTCTAGTAAAACTTCATTTACAAGCAGCTGGCATGCCCAATTTGGCCTATGACTCTTGCCCTAGGAGATGGTGGAGCCACAATGTAGAAGGAGCCTGGGTCTCTGAATGAATGCCTGGCAACCAAGAGTATTCACACTGACTCTTGCATAAGTGAAAACTAATCTTTTATTATGTCAAGCCAGTAAGAGTATAAGATTCATTAAAGCAGCTGGTAATCTCTACCCTAGTTAAGTATACTCACCATATTCTATTTTTTTTCTGATGGCCAAGTGCGCAGGTCAAGAAATGGACCAATGAGGAAGAAAACTTGAATGTTTTTCTGAAATGGCTTTTAAAAGTACAGGGCTGGAGGGAGGTTGCAGGTAGGAGATTTCCAAAAACACCTCCCCACCACCAAAAAAAAGTTCCGGAGAATGACGCTTCCTCTAGAACCTTAGTCAGGCAGCTTTGCGACTCCAGGCAGAGCCTTTGAGGAGACCCACTTTGATGGTTAAAGAGAATGAGCATCTCCTCTGTGAAGCCCTTTGTAATCACCCCTGCCTCCCTCCCTTGGGTGGGTTGGCTGCCCCTCCACTAGCTTCCCTCAATACTTTACACATAAACTGACCACGCCTTTCTTTATGTTGGATTGGTCTTACACGCTTTGTCCTTTTCTGCTGAATTACAAGCTCCATAAAAGCAAGGACTGCATCTCGTCTCCCTGGGTTCATCCTCCAGCCCCCTACCTTATCCCTTAATCTTACCCCTTCCCCACACTCTCCCACCTCCCTCCAGAACCAGCACGGTGCTTGGCACACAGTGGATACCCTGGAAATGTCCCTTCAGTGCAGGAGAGAACAGAAATGAACGAATGAAGACACGCGCAGGTTGACAAAATTGCCTAGGTTACAGGGAGGTGGCTGTATCATTTATCATTGATCATCAAACTGGGACACCCTGAGCGTGAAAGGCAGCTCTCCTGTAATTATGTGAGAACATCAGGCATAAACCAGGACTGTGCTGAGCAAACGAATCCACAGTCATCACAGCAGCAGGCATCTTTGAACTGCGGTCTCCAGCAATACAGAGCATTCCCAAAGGGAATCAGTGCTTTCGATTTGTATAATCACATTTAATATTAAAAACAAACAAAGAAGAAAACTCAGAGCACAATGGAAAGGAAAGGATGATTGACCTGAAGGGTGTTTTGGCAGAGATCTGGGAGGATCAGCATAGCACTCTCATTGTGCTATGAGTTTTCACTGATCATTTCATACCAACGCCAAGCACAACAGGTTGAGTTGACAATACAGCTCATATCCACCCTAGAGCACACTCCCAGGCATACCCACAGAAACACACACACACACACACACACACACACACTACTGTTCTAGGAGGGTAAGAGGATTCCACATGTTCTTGTGTATACTCTCTCTGCATATGTCTCCAAGAAAAACCTCAGAACCTCCACATTTCTAGAAAATAATCAGTCTGAAGAATTACTTTAAGAGGATGTGTGTCCATTTCAGGGGCATCTAGGCATCTATTTGAGAGGTAAATGAAATCACAATTGCAAATATTTGTGGAAAGTTTTGGGCGGTTGTGCGTGTGTGTGTGTCTTGAGTATAGAACACTAATCCCATCAGTAATACTCATATGGGCTGATAATCAAATGCTGACTAAATGAATCCCATTATATGGAACAAATAAAAATGCAGCCAGAGAGCACAGGGCAGCTGCCATGCTCTCCTGCCACAGCTGAGGGAGGAGACTGGGCTGGAGATGGCCATGCAGCCCATGTGGATATTGAGCATTTCGGATGGAAAGTTAGCCCACAATCTTTCCACATGAAGCCTGCCATTCAAATACCCACCTACTGCTTCCTACTCTTAATAGATTACTTCATTTTTTTGGGGTTTTCCCACCTTGGGCCATGAGATATGTTTCTGAAAACCTTCCTACCCGTGGGCACACTGGCTCCGTGGGCGAGCCTCACTGAAGCTCACTCAGCCAGACTGTATTCTTTCCGCGTGAATACTCCAGCAGCCACCACTCCTTTCCTGTACCGCACTTTACGAGGCACCTACTGGTCCAACATTTAGATTTTGAGCCTAAACAGCACCTGAGAGAGAGTTTGATTACGTACTACCATCTCTATTTCACAGAAAGAATTGGTGCCAAAAGGAAGCCTGCCCAAGGTCAGAGAGTTAATATGTGGGAAAACCAGCGCAAAACCTGGGTCTTAAGTGCCTTTCTCCTTAGCTGTACCTTACAGTCTCACCCATAGGAATATTCCTCCCCCGCTCCTCCGCCATCCAGCCCCCAATTCCACGTTTGTCAGGTAACGCTGGACACTTGCTAACACCTGGGGCAGAGGAATGGAGTGGCAGGTTTATTGTATATGACTGGAACCTGTTTTGATCTCATCAGTGTGGATACCGCCAAAAGGATCTGACCAGCCATGGACTCTGTAAATTTCCTTCAGCTGCAGCCACTGCTGCAGACACAAGAGAGGGAAAGCCTCATATACCTGGGTGTGTCTGTGCATCTCTTCCAGACAAGCAGCGTGGTTTGGTGCAGACACAAACAGTAGCACCAAATCACATGCGGTCTTTCGCAGAGATGAGCTCCTCTACTGGAAATCAGGGGGTGAGCACCAGTGAGGGTTCCCCTAGGAATCAGAGCCACTGGGGGCAAGTCGACATACAAAGATGAAGGCAGGTTTCTCCACAGGGGAAGCCTTGGGGGAGGACAGACAGAAGCTGTGGGTAAGGAATTGCTGCTGGTTTTGTAGATCTGTAAATGGTACCTGAGAATCATTGGCAAGCCCTGAACTGGAACACAGAACTGAGAGAGTGCTGATGCAGGATCCAGCGTTCCTACCTACCCTCCCTCCTTGAACTCATGTGACCTTGGATACTTCATTTTCTCTTTCTCTGGGCAGGAGTTCAGCTGCAAGATTGGAACCCTTAGGAATGTGGCTTATGTTGTTAGGAGAACATCTACGAAGTGATTAAAAGTACTCCCTGCACTGAAATATTTGCTACTGCCCACTCTGACCTCCTCCCATCATGGTGCCTAAAAATAGCCTTAATATTTGGCCTTTTAGCTCTCAAAGACTTTAAATATTCAGGAGTCCCCTACTAAACTGTCAGGTCCATGGAAAGGTCATTTAGGCGAGTGTCTGGGACATTCACTGTAGACTGAGGAACAATAGCTTGAGGCGGCAAAAGTGGAGACTTTACCAGCGTGAGAACGGGGAGAGACCTGAGCTTCACACACATACAACTGACTGGTGTCCCCAGGGCAGTGGGGCTCCCTGCATTGTTGCTGAGTATCTGAAAGAGGGCAGTGTGGGGCAGTGTGGCATCTTAGAAAGAGACTGGAGAAAACAAAACCTGGGTTCTAATCCTGGCTCTGTTGTAAGCTCCCTGTGGCACACGCATAAGTCCTTTCCCCTCTCTGGGCCTCAGTTTCCCTATCTGTAAAATGAAAGGATTGGAACCAAGGGGTGGTGAGGTTGTGTCTGGCTCTCAGGATGAAAGAGGGTACAAGATTTTGAAGTGAGCTGGTGAGTCATGATTGGCTAATCCTGGAGCAGAGGGTAGGGGGACTCCCCAGTCACCAGCCAAGACCCAACTGTTTTAGAGAAGGAATCCAGGATGGGGGTGAGTCCTGGAGCAGGAGGAGCCTGCTGCAGGACAGACAGGGAAGCATTCCCCAGGCCAACAACTCACTCTTCCTCCCAGACTTCCTCAAGTGGGTCTTGGTCTCCCTTGCCAGAAGCCCCAAACACCCGGCTGCCAGATGCCCTCGTGGCCTTTGATCAGATGCTTAGGCTCTGCCAAGTTTCCTTGGACAGTACCTGGGTTGCCTCCATATTAACTTATCCTCACCTTAAAGGATTCAGGGAAAAGAGTGTAGGACTTGGAGTCAGAGGACTTTGAGTTCTGGTCCCAACTTGCTGAGTAATCTTAGGCAAGCGATTGCACTTCTCTGAGCCCTAACTTGGCTCTTGGATTCAGTGCCAGTTCCCGTTTCAGGACCTACCATGGCCTCTACGTTTTGAGGTAATGAAAGGGATATCTACCAGGTGGATCCTGGCTTGGCCAGGGGAATGTCACTTCCAAACCAGACGTTGGTGAAGGTCCAGGAACGTACGTCCTGAAGACTAGCTCTGTCCTCAGAGCCCGAGACAGTTTCCAGCCCATAGTCAGAGGCTTCTTCTGTTTTGTCCTCCTCCTCACCAGAGCAGAAGCTGGCACCATGCTTCTTGTACAGCCTGAAGAACCTTAAGCCAAATAAACCTCTTTTCTTTATAAATTACCCAGCCTCGCTGGGCATGCTGGCTCATGCCTGTAATCCTAGTACTTTGGGAGGCCAAGGTGGGTGGATCACTTGAGGTCAGGAGTTCAAGACCAGCCTGACCAACATGGTGAAACCCCGTCTCTACTAAAAAAAAAATACAAAATTAGCCGGGTGAGGTGGAGGATGCCTGTATTCCTAGCTACTCGGGAGGCTGAGGCAGGAAAATCACTTGAACCTGGGAGGTGGAAGTTGCGGTGAGCCAAGATCATGCTATTGCACTCTAGCCTGGGCAACAAGAGTGAAACTTTGTCTCTGAATAAATAAATAAATAAATAAATATAAATAAGTTGGGAGCACCCAAGATGGCCAAATAGAAACAGCTCCAGCCTTCAGCTCCCAGCCTGAGTGACACAGAAGATGGGTGATTTCTGCATTTTCAACTGAGGTACCAGGTTCATCTCACTGGGGTGTGTTGGACAGTCGGTGCTGGTCAGCGGGTGCAGCCCAACCAGCGAGAGCTGAAGCAGGGCGAGGCATCGCCTCACCTGGGAAGCACAAGGGGGAAGGGAATTCCTTTTCCTAGCCAAGAGAAACTGAGACACACAACACCTGGAAAATTGGGTAACTCCCACCCTAATACTGTGCTTTAACCAACGGTCTTAGCAAATGGCACACCAGGAGATTATATCCCACACCTGGCCGGGGGGGTCCCATGCCCACAGAGCCTCCCTCATTGCTAGCACAGCAGTCTGAGATCTAACTGCAAGGTGGCAGCCAGGCTGGGGGAGGGGCACCCGCCATTGCTGAGGCTTAAGTAGGTAAACAAAGCCATGGGGAAGCTCAAATTGGGTGGAGCCCACCGCAGCTCAAGGAGGCCTGCCTGCCTCTGTAGACTCCACCTCTGGGGATAGGGCATGGTTAAACAAAAAGCAGCAGAAATCTCTGCAGATGCAAATGTCCCTGTCTGACAGCTTTGAAGAGAGCAGTGGTTCTCCCAGCACGGAGGCTGAGGTCTGAGAACAGACAGACTGCCTGCTCTAGTGGGTCTCTGACCCCTGAGTAGCCTAACTGGGAGACATCCCCCACTAGGTGCAGACCAACACCTCACACCTCACACCTCACACGGCTGGGTACACCTCTGAGACGAAGCTTCCAGAGCAAGAATCAGACAGCAACACACTGTTCAGCAATATGCTATCTTCTGCAGCCTCCGCTGCTGATACCCAGGCAAACAGGGTCTGGAGTGGACCTCAAGCAAACTCCAACAGACCTGCAGCTGAGGGTCCTGTCTGTTAGAAGGAAAACTAACAAACAGAAAGGACACCCACACCAAAACCCCATCAGTATGTCACCATCATCAAAGACCAAAGGCAGATAAAACCACAAAGATAGGGAAAAAGCAGTGCAGAAAAGCTGGAAATTCAAAAAATCAGAGCGCATCTCACCCTCCAAAGGAACACAGCTCATCGCCAGCAACGGAACAAAGCTGGACAGAGAATGACTTTGACGAGTTGAGAGAAGAAGGCTTCAATCGATCAAACTTCTCAGAGCTAAAGGAGGAACTACGTACCCAGCGCAAAGAAACTAAAAACCTTGAAA
>NW_012118932.1:3339926-3350879 GCF_000951035.1 Colobus angolensis palliatus
GAAACCATCATTCTCAGCAAAATATCGCAAGAACAGAAAACCAAAAACCGCATGTTCTCACTCATAGGTGGGAATTGAACAATGAGATCACTTGGACACAGGAAGGGGAACATCACACAGCGGGGCCTATTGTGGGGAGGGGGGAGGAAGGAGGGATAGCATTAGGAAATATACTTAATGTAAATGACGAGTTAATGGGTGCAGCACACCAACATGGCACATGTATTCATATGTAACAAACCTGCACATTGTGCACATGTACCCTAGAACTTAAAGTATAATAAAAAATAATGATAATAATGTTTGGATAATAATGGTTAAAAAAATAAATACATAAAAATAAATAAATATATAAATAACCCAGCCTCAGGTATTCCTTTATAGCAACACTAAATGGACTAAGACAGTGGCTATGTGCAACAAGCCTGGAGCAGAGAATGCAGAGCGCCCTGGGCCGAGCACCCTCCTGGCTGCCTGGAGCCCTGAGTAGCTTCCCATGTGTCAGCCATGGCTCCTACCCCAGCAGTCCTTGCACATTTCTAGCTCTGTCATGCATCACTCACCAGCAGATGCTGGGACTACTGATGCATACCACACAGAGGAAAGAGTTCTGCTTATTAAATTACTAAATCCTGTTAGAAAAGACGGCAACTTGCTCCTAATAGAATTTGCATGTTTCTCATAATCCTTGGCAACTCCAATGAGATTTTTAAATCTCCAACATGGCACCAGGGGTAGATTCTACCAACCAGTGGTCTCTCTATTCACAGGCAGAACCCTCAAAAACAGTTCTGTCCCCTGGGAGGGCATTATGCTTTCTTAGTATAACAGAGCCTTTTTAATTTGTTTAAAAGCTGTTCTGCTGACTGTGGGGCAGCGAGAGGTGTTTCTTTAGGGAAATCATGTATGTGCACACACACGTGTGTGTGGAGGGGGTTCTCTGAAGCTGTAATAGTTGGGAGGGTATGAAATACTACTGTTTATTTTATGCCATTTTATTCCTCCCACCTTCCTGCTCACATATGCAACAAATGGTAGAAGCGAACATGGGATGTTTGTGCTGTGAGAAGTGGATGAATGCCTCCTCCCGGACTCACACTGCCTCCCCTGGGCGACTGCACGCCGCCAGAAGCCACTCTGTTTCTCATGCAGTCAACACTGCATTGTTGAACACGGAGCATGACCTAGGCTGGGAAAGAATGTAGAAAGTGTCTCACTGCATTTAAAGTACCATCAGGTTAAGTCATGGAGAAACAAGAGCCTCACTTTGCAAGAAGGAAAAGCTAAATTTGATGAGTAAACCAGACTTCAGGTGTTTTCTGGAAGGTGTATTTTATCTAATGACTTAGCTTTGCTTTTGTTGCTCCATTCTTTTCCCTCTGAGCTCCAGGAGCAAAGTAGTTTTAGGGTCTTTCTTTTATTTTCATTTAAAACATCTCTTCTTACTCTAGTGATATCATCCCTGGAAGACTGAGAAGTAAGAAGAGGTGAATCACGTGTCACCTTTGCATCTCTTCTAGAATTACATCAGTCAGAGCTCCGGGGTGCAGTGGGGATTGATGCCAAAAAGCAGAGGGGAGGAAGGAGAGATGGGGAGGGCACAGATGGAGGAGGAAGGGAGCTGGCTCTTTCCAGCCTGCTTATTTTCTTCTTCCTCCTCCTCAGCCTTCAAGCCCCCCTTCCTATTTATAAATCACATAAGAGGAAATGTCAGACTTTAAAGAGATGGCTGCTTTATATTTATTGATGGTGTTGGTTTCAATGCCATTTGCCTGAACTTTTGGACCAATCACCACATGCCTATCAGTCACAGATGAAAGCCAACACTGCTATTCTCACAGGATACTTACACTAGATAAGAATGAAGACGCACAGACCCTGCCCTGCCTCCCAAGTATTAGCCATATTAGCTTCACTCTGTCTCACCTCTTCATTGGTTTCAAACAGCAGAGGAACTTGGCTATGCATGGGAATAATTTCAAATGTGAAATATAGTCACACAGGCTAGTGATGGCCCACACAGCCCTCTGCTTATCAGGTGAGCGCACTCGTGCGGAAGGGCTGGGATGGGCGGGTGGGCTGAGACTGGACTTTCCTGACCTCTCTCTAGCTGGGGTTTTTAATGTCATTCAGTGATGTGTATCTGAGGTATCAGGGAGAGGGATCAGGGCTCACAACCAAGCCAAAATATAATAGATTCAAAGGCCTGGACCTTGTCCTAATGCCCTTAAGAAGAGACTGAATTTTTTTTTTTTTTTTTGTAATGTTTGTAATGTTTTCCACTCAGCCGGGTGCAGCGGCTGACGCCTGTAATCCCAGCACTTTGGGAGGCTGAGGTGGGCAGATCATCTGAGGTCGGGAGTTCAAGACCAGCCTGACCAACATGGAGAAACCCAGTCTCTACTAAAAACACAAGATCGGCCAGGCGTGGTGGCGCATGCCTGTAATCCCAGCTACTTGGGAGGCTGAGGCAGGAGAATTGCTTGAACCCAGGAGGTGGAGGTTGCGGTGAGCTGAGATCGCGCCACCGCACTCCAGCCTGGGTGACAAGAGCGAAACTCTCTCTCTCTACATATATATATCCTTTATATATATATATATGTATCTCTTTGTTTTTTCTACTCGCCCCCTTTGCTTTTCTTTCTTAACGATAGTTCTATGCCTGAACTATTACCGTTAATTAGGAAGAAAATCTTTCACCCCGCTTTCCTCTATGGTTCAGTGAATTCCAGACTCCTTGGGATTTCTAGGTCTAGCTGCTTGGAACATATTTATGATAAAAACAAAGCAAAGTGGCCTCAGGACACCAGGGAAGGCCAGGAGTGAGATCCATTTCTGCAACACATGAAGAGAGGCCCGAAGGGGCAAAAGGAAAATATAATTTGCAGAAGGCACAGTTTTGGCAGCATCTTATTACAACTTCCAGCTGATCGGGTGTAGCCAAACTAGAGACATCTGCTTGGAGTTTACAACAGAAACAAACACACAGAAAGCATGAAAGCGCTGAAACATGCACACCCAGACCGCGCTCTAACAGCTCCTCTCCACCTCGACCTTTGCGCTATCCCCCACTGGGTCACGCTGGGTTGTAGAAGGGAAGGAAATGGGCTCTGCAGCCTGCCCAGCCACCCGCCCACCTGCACCATGACTCACTCACACCAGGATCGGAACTTGTCAACTTTTCTCTCTACTTGGTTTTCCTCCCAGGAAAAGCAGAGATGGCCCCACTCCTCAGAGAACTCCTCTTTGGGTTTCTAGTTCATCTTTAAAGCTCCCTGAGCTGTTTGTAATGGAAAAGATAAGGTAGTCTCCTTACGCTTGATTACTAGCATGGCCCACAGAAGGAGGTGGTAAAATCTTGGCAGACCTGGAAGTCACTCCTCCAAAAATAACCTCACAGGTCTGAGAGTGTGATACGGAACTCACTCTGGCCTCTCCAAAAGACCAGAAAAAGACCACACTCCCACAACTTAATTAGTGAAAAATATAGGATAATACATGAAAAGGCTGGTCCCAGACCCAGCACCCGCAGTTATGGAGGTCCAGGAAGGCCCCAGATGGCGCATAAAGTTGACCTTCCTTTCCTAATTCTCTCCAAGCACAAGAAAGGTCAAAGACCGTCCAATGACACCATCCCAGGGTTAGACACAGCCTCTCCCACCCCAACGCAGCAGTTCCAGACGCTCACCTGTTCTGTTAAATTTTCCTCTTTATTCTCTCCCCACTGGTGTGCAAACAGAACCAGAACAGTGCTACTTTTAAAAAATAACAAAATGTTTTATACACATTTCTGTATATACAACTGAACAACATTTTACATGTTTCTTTTGCACAGCAAAAGATATAAACATTCAGCTCTGAGAACACAGTTATGTACAGAAAAAAGTCAAAAATACTTCACAACAGTGCAAAAATATTTTACACAGTATCATGGAGTGAGATCTTTTCAGCAAGAGGAAGGGCGTGTGTGTGTTTCTAAAGGAAAACTCCTTTTTAAGATATTAGATGTCTTTAACTGTAAACAAAATGCAACTCTCCTTCATCTCCCCCCACCCCCCAAAACAGTTATGTGAGGAATTTGGCAAAATTTCAGGGGTGTGAGTCTGAGGTAAACACCCGGAGTTCTTACACCAGAAAGAACCGAGGGCTAAAGGGTTGCATAAAGCCTCAAACACCTTGAGAGCAAAATTTTTTTTTTTTTAATGAGATGTCAGTGACAGCGCAGGGCCTCTCCTGGGGGGTAGGAGGAGGAAGTGACAGGCCCCAGTGCCCCACAAACAGGAAACTGGCCAGGCACCTACGGCCTGAGACTAGCAACTTCAGCCAGCCTTCCCTCACCTGTACCCCAGAGGGCTGCCTCTCTCTCCCTCCTGGTGGGGTTTTCCCCTCTCACATCTCCCCGCATCCCCACGCGCAATAAAGCCAGAAGTGCTGGGGCGGGAGCAGGGGCGGGGAGGTAGGGGGAAACGGTCAGGGGGAACGCTAGACCTGGGCTCCAAGTGTAGGTATGGGCCCCAAATGCCCCATTTTCCCTTTCCTGGGGGGGGGGGCAAGGGACAGGGAGGTTGTCGGGACCACGGATGGGTAGCCACGTTGGAGCGCCGGCGACGCGCGGAGGAGCTCAGTCCCAGTCGGGATCGTCTGCACTGGCGCCGTCGGCCTGGCCGGAGTCGTCCCCGGCGGTGGCGTCAGGGCCCCCGCCCTCGATGGAGCTCTCGCTGCCCGTGCTGTCGCCCCACAGCAGGCGCGTCACCTGCAAGTCGGCCTGCAGGGTGCGCACGTCGTTGCCGAAGCTGAGCTCGCCCAGGTCGCTAATAAGTTGCGACAGCTCAGCCTTCATGTCGGAGGCGCTGCCCAGCAGCAGAGGCGGCGGCCTGGCCCCCGGGCCCAGGGAGCCCCCGCCGCCCCCTGGCGCCTCCCCACGGCCATTCTCCAGAGTGTCCAACAAGTCCCCGCACTCAAAGTGCATGGCGACCACCAGCGCCCGCGGCGCCTCGGCCTCCTCTGCTGAATCTCCCTCTGCCGCATGGTTCTCCTCTTCCTCCGGGCAGCCCTCAGGGTGCTCCTCTTCCTCTTCTTCCTCCTGCAGCTCCTGCTCCTGTTGTTCACCGAGCAGGTCCTCGGTGATGGAGCCGAGCTTAGGCGCACTGCGGCTGCGCTCCACTGGCGGTTTATAGCAGCAGGGTCCGTGCAGGAGCAGCTTGCGCAGCGGTACTAGCGGGATGGTGTGTGCACCCACCAGCTCCTGCTGCTGGTGACGCGCGTCGTCCCGCCGCTTGAGGCGTTTAAATTCCGCCAGCGCGTTGGCCGACGTCTGGTAGAGCAGCAGGGCCATGGCCTGCGCCTTTTCGGGCTTGGACACTAGCACGGCGTGGCAGCGCAGCATCACGGCCTTGTGCTTCAGCTCGTGCCGGTACACCCAGGCGAAGACCTTGGGCAGCCGCGCGTCCGCCACACAGTAGGTGACGCGGTGCAGCAGGTAGAGGTGGCCCGGGCGGCGCAGCGCGCGCTCCTCGGCGTGCACCATGCGGATACCCTGCGCACTCACTGTCAGCTTCATCTTCGTGCCCTGACGGCCCGCCTCGCTCTTGCTCCAGATCTTGCCCACAGCAAGGTCGGTGCAGCCGTCACCGCGCGCCTGGATGGTTGTGGCATTACCCAGGTAGAGCACGGTGTAAGTTGGGTCCTCGCTGGTGATATGCAGCTTCTTGCGCTTGGAGCGGAACATGCTGCCCACCCGGCTAAGCGCGCCTTCGGGGCACGCCCGTGCCAAAGAGCTGAGCGCCGAGTAGTGCAGGCTCACAGCGTAGCCCTTGGGCTTGGACGCCTGCCGCGGCGGCGCCTCGGCCAGCAGCTCGAACTTGTGCTTCTTCCACGGTAGCATCTCCGGAGGGCGCCCCGGCGCAGCTGGGCGGCGGCGGCGGAGCGCCGGGTGCGAGGCCCACTGAGCCACCGGCCCCGGCCGGGCTCAGCCCGGGCAAGATCGAAGAATAAAACTACTGGGAGCGGCCCAGTGGTAGGGAGTTGGGGGGAGGGGAAGAGACAGAATGCTTAGGAACCCCGCAGGGGGTGGGGGTAAATTTTCTAAAAAAGAAAATATTCAGCTTCGAGTGTGCAAAAAAGGTTGGGGGGGGGGTAGGGACACGCGCGCACACAGAATTACCCCAGCCTGGGCAAGGGCGAGGGCAAAGTCTCAGGCAAGCAACAAAATGCGAGGGAGAGAGAACGAGCGTGGAGTGGAAAACGTCAGGAAAAAAGCTAGAAGCGCGCGTGCAAATAAATAAAGACAGCCCCGGCAACAGCACCCGGGATGGTGCGAGAATAATGCGGGAACTCCTCGGCGAACGTGAAGAGGATCCCCTAACACACACAACCCCCGGGACTGGGGCCAAAACCCGCAGAAACTCTACAGTGACCGTGCCCAGGGGCCGGTGCTCCCCACCTCCGAGGGGTGCTGGAGACGGAGAGCCCCTCGGCTGGGCTGGTCTCAGAGTCAGCAGCTCGCCCGAAGTGCTGTCGGATGCTGGGTCCGGCTGGCCGCGGCTGGCCCCGCGCAGCACTCCCGCAGGGGCTCACTGCATCTTCGCTCCGCCGGGGACTCGCGCTCGGCCCGCTCACTGTCCGGGCTAGTTTGGCCGAGACAGCGCTGGGCTCCGAGGGCAGGGGGAGCGCATGGCCGGGTCCGCGGACCGCCGCTACCTCATTTCTTCCCTCGAGGCGGTGTCCAGCTCCGCTCCCGGGCTCTCCACGGTCTGCTGCCCGCCTTTGCAGCGCGCCCTCTCCGGTGCTGCGAGCAGTGGCCGGCTCGCCTGCCTCACATCCTTGCCGTCCGGGAGGAAGATCTCGGGTAAATATAGGCCGGCGTGAACCATTCGCCGCGCGGGGACAGGGGAGGAACAGAGAAGAGGATCTGTTTAGGGCTCAGACGTCGGACGGATTCCTGGTCTCTTAAAGGGACCAGGTGACAGCCATTGGTCAAGGGAGCGGGGAGACCGGTCCAATCCGACAATTACATCCCCAATTTACCAGCACCTCTTTTGTCTACGGAAATCACTGGGACCTGGGGTTACCCCGCAGCAAAAAGACTTGAATCCTGACACTCCACCCCCAGGCTGAATTGCAACTCGCTGAATACATGTATGTCTAGATCGAAACTTCTGAGGGAGGTGGCAGAAGATGAGACTACAGATTATAATTTCCTGTGCAAAAAGTTTGGGAAAATAGTGGTTTCTTCCTTGTGTGACGGCTTTCTGAGAATGACTGGGTGCTGTTTAGTATTATTTTCAGAATTGTATTCCATTAAAGAAAAGAGAGATGCACAGAAAACACCAAGGCTTATCTCTCACTATCTTGAGCTCGTATTCACAGGTAAGCAGCAGACAGTGTAAAGTGAGGTGAGTGGTAACATGATTGGGGTGACTACTGTAGAATATCATCAATGAATAAGGCGCTTCCCCATCCGAACCCCAGCAAGACCCGCTCCTGCTGTGGGGCCTCAGGGTAGAGCAATTTTCTGAGATACACACAATTTCTAAGTAATGCTTGTGTGTAGTTAAGACTTAGTTTACTTTGGCAAGCCGGTCGTGCGGTGTCATTATATCATGGACATATTTTGGATGAGAATTCCTAGTAAAAATTCAAATGACATTTTTTATTTGAGTGACAAATAATGCCTGGCCAGCCTCCAATGGGAGTGATAACTGCATCAGTATTGCTTTTATCATGTCCCAACTGGACAGTGTAGTTGTCCTCTGACCGGCTTGACCCTAAGCCAGTAACTCGTTTCTGGGCCCTTGAAACAGCCTGCTTGCCTCTATGGTATGGTCAGTCAAAGCAAGAAGACTTATAGCTGGAGTGGGATAAATGTCCGAATGATCCCGCATCAAAACTCCCAGCCTGGGCCTGGAGGGGGACAGTGATCCCTTCTCCCCATCCCAGTCCACTGGGGATCTTTGATGTCTCTGGCTTCCACACCACGTCTTCATGCCAGAGTCACTGCAACCACTCCTGGGAATTCCCTTGGGATATTCCAACAAAATAAAACTGATCCCTGCCCATCCTCTACCTTTGCCAACTTTTGACCTTCCTTTGAACTCTGAGTTTTCTCAAGAGTCACTTGTGCTGAGTTTCCATTTAAGTTACTTTTCTGACTACCTTTTGGTGCCAGGCCCTGAGCTAGGAGCACACGGGATTCCTGCCTCCTAATCCAATGAAGGCTGTAAACTCTACCCAACTCTGGAATTCCACTGGACTTTGGGTTCTCTGCAAGTACCCTGTATCCCCAGTGTGGTGCAAATAGGCACTCAATAACTAGAATTAATGAGCAAGATACGCATGTGGACAAGAAGACAGAGTGGGCTGAACGCTATGAGAAAGACTCAAAGCACTATGAGAAGCTGGGGGAAGAAAGCATTAATTGTGACTAGGAAAATCAGAAAAGGCTTCATGGAGGTAATGACCTTTGAAAGATGAACAGAATTTATCCAAACAGGAAAAGACTGAAGGATTTTCTGGGCATAAAGGGTAGCAAAATTACAGAAGCATGAAAATGCATGCATAAGGCCAGGCACGGTGGCTCATGCCTGTAATCCCAGCATTTTGGGAGGCCGAGGTGGGTGGATCACCTGAGGTCAGGAGTTCATGAGCAGCCGTACCAACATAGTCAATCCTCATTTCTACTAAAAATACACAAAAATTAGCCGGGCATGTTAGTGCATGCCTGTAATTCCAGCTACTTGGGAGGTTGAGGCAGGAGTATCCCTTGAACCCGGGAGGCAGAGGTTGCAGTGAGCTGAGATTGCGCCACTGCACTCCAGCCTGGACGACAGAGTGAGAAAGAAAAGAAAAGAAAAAAGAAAAGAAAAGAAAGAGAAGAGAAGAGAAAGGAAAAGAAGGAGCATACACATGTAGTAATTAGGATGGAGCTTGTAACAATGAAAGAAGAAAGCTTCCTGATTGTGTTTTTTGGCTGTCTTAGACTCCAAGGGAAGGAATGGCCTTTTCATGGCTAACTGGCCCCACAGGGTCCTTCGACCAGAGCTATAATGCCTTACTCCTCAGCTGCACTGATGGGTTAATGGAGGGATACCAGACACGCTGTTGGAATGAGGTAGTTAGTACTATAATAAGCCATTTAAGCCACTATTAATTCCTTAAATTTCTGGACTGCCTTGTAGTGGCAATGAAGGAGATAGTACACACTCTAAAGAACAAAATATGTTTTCTGGTAAAAACATATCAAATGAGGCTGTGTTAAGTGACCTTTAGTTGGACCATAATCTTGAACTCCACAAAAGCAGACATCATGTTCAAGCAGTGATCATTTCCAAATGGCTCAAAGTTCCAAGGCTCAAGAGGGTTTGGGGAAGAGGAAGAGGGAGCCGTAGCAGGAGCTAAGGCTGGTCTCAGACTCAGCGAGAGGCACCACTTTGCACTTCATGCAGTGGCATGGACACCAGTGGCCCACAGAGGCAGGGAGAAGGAGTCCACTGGTGGGCGGGCTCGTCAGCAGCAGCCAGAGTGCCAGTCCCAGCGGCACAGGCCCACAGAGCTGCTCCTGCTGACGAGGCTATGTCACGCCTTGACCGCCTTCCTAATAAGCTTGTTTTCAACCTTGGGAGAACAGAAAGGTTCTAGGCCAATGTGAACATCCCGGTGTGAGTCATGCCCTGGAGGAGAACCCGCTGTCCCCCTGTGGCCTGGACCTGTGCCAGCCTCTAGGGCCCGCCTCACCTTATGAAGAAGCTGGCCACCCCACCTGAAACACACATCACAAATAAGGCTGCGTTTCTTCAGCTGGGAGAGCTGGCAGCGCCACGTAGGCGTCTACATCACAGATCTGAGACAGGGCAACTCCAGAACAGACCGTCAGCAAACTGGAGCTGGGAAACAGGTGAGAAACTGCAAAGCGTACTTTTTTAATGACACTGCCCCATCTACTGGTAGCAGGCAGACATGCTGCTTGGTGGATGGTTTCTCATCAAACCGGATAAGCTAGTGGATGAAACTACACACAACCTGGTCACAGCTGGAACGAAACGCTGCGATCAGGAGTCCCAGCCCTAAACTTGACATCCAGGAGTCAGCCTTTCATCTCACAGAGGATTTGGACCAGCTTCCTCCCAGCTTATGTCTTACATAATGCTCCTTCCTCTCGCCCCCTCCTCCAACATCCCACTCAGTGGACACTGACTTCAGAGATAACACATGACGAATCTGGAATCTTCAATGTCATCTAGTAAATCCTTGTGGAGAGCCTCCCATGAATGTCACATAGTTGCTGGGGATATAGCACTACAGAGGACAGATAGAGAGGTCTTTGCCTGCATGGGATTTATAGCCTCTGGTGGAGGCGGGCAGGCAGACAGTAAACAAAAAACTAATGAAATAGCAGATAGTGAAAACTCTCTGGAGAAAAGGAGGCAGTGCTAGGAGTGGAAGGTGGCTCTGGGCAGAGACAGGAGTGAGATGAACCTGCAAAGAGATGGGGGAGAGCACGGCAGCCTGTGTGGCCCAGTACGCAGTCACCAGCCACAGGTTGCTGCTGACACTTGAACCATAGGTGGCCCAAATTTAGATGCACTACAAGTATGAACTACACACTGGATTTTCAGGACTTAGCAAAACAAAAAGAATGCAAAAAATCTTGATAATATTATATTAATTAAATATCGAATGATAGTATTTGGCTATGTTGAGTTAAATAAATTATTAAGATTAATTTTACCTATTTCTCTAGCCTGGTCAACATGGTGAAATCCTGTCTCTACTAAAAATACAAATATTAGCTAGGCATAGTGGTGCATGCCTATAATCCCAGCTATTCGGGAGGCTGAGGCAGGAGAATCGCTTGAACCCAGGAGGCAGAGGTTGCAGTGAGCTGAGATTGCGCCACTGCACTCCAGCCTGGACGACAGAGTGAGAAAGAAAAGAAAAGAAAGAGAAGAGAAGAGA
>NW_012118932.1:3352169-3364608 GCF_000951035.1 Colobus angolensis palliatus
TTACAGGCACGCACCAGCACATCTGGCTGATTTCTGTATTTTTTTAGTAGAGACGAGGTTTCACCATGTTGGCCAGGCTGGTCTCGAACTCCTGACCCTGTGATCTGCCCAGGATGGCCTCCCAACATGCTGGGATCACAGGCGCGAGCCACTGCGCCCGGCCTATAATATCGTCTTTAACTCTCTGCCTCCCCTACTAGACTACAGGCTCCTTATGGCTGTTGACTGTATTTTATTCACCCTTTGTATCCCCAACTTCTAGCATAATGCCAGTCACCAAATTAATGTGTGGCAAGTGTTTGTAGAATGAGCATTAACCATGTGTTTATTTTCAAAGTCACGGGACCGTCATGAGCACAGACTGTCAGAACTGGAAGAGCCTTGTCTGGAAGGCCCTTCGAGATAATCTAGTCAACCTCCCCAGGCTTTACAAATGAGGAAACTGAGGCCCTGGGACAGCACAGGTGCATGGCCATGCAGTAGTTTAGTGGCCACACCAATATGAGGACCCATGTGGCCTGAATCTCAATCCAGGGCCCTTTCCTGTGGCTAAACGTAAAGCCAAAAGCTTCTAAACACATAAATATGTAGATCCACATCCTTCGTTTGCTCCCCCTCTAGGAAGAGCTGCTTTGGGGCTCATAGGTTCATTTGATGGCCTGAACAGGAGCACACAGCCAAACATACCCCCCTGTGACCGGACTGAGTGGCCACTCGCTGGACCCCTTAATGAAAAGTGCACTTTGCTAATGGCTCTCACTGCCTCCAAAAACGTTAGAGTCAAGCATGACTGTCACAGGACTCCACCAGTGAGACAGCTCTCTGTAGTGGTGGAGATCGCACTTGGGTCTCTGAGAGTCTGGCAGCCCGTTTCCCATTGCAGGAGAAATAATTTGTAGTCAAACAGTGCCCAGACCAGGGCCCTCTTTAGGAAGGAAGTGGACTTCAAGCATGGAAGGATGGGCAGACTGCTGTAGACAGAGGCAGCAGAGAGTGGTCCAGAGGAAGAAAAGAGCCCATGCAGCCATGCAGAAGGTAGTTAGTGTCGAACATCCAACAACCGGGCAAGAGGAGGGAACGCAAAGGAGCTGAGCTCCACTGCATGTCAGACACTGCTGAGTCAGATCCGTCCAAATATTTCATGCTCCTAAGAGTGTTGTCAGGTCTGTGCTAGTCTCTTCATTTTTCCGGGGGAAAGCACCATGGCTTGGAGAAGTTAAGAAATTTGCCTAAGATCTCCAAAGCCTATGTTCTTTGTGTTTGGGTCAGGCCAGGGCCTGACTCCTGATGGCCCTGAATGGCAGGCGGAGGTGTCTCATAAGCTGTGGTGAGTCACTGGAGGCACTAGAGCAGGGACATGCCATGATCAGAGCCAAGGCTCAGGTACACAAGACTGGCCAAGAAGGAATCCTGACCCCCACCCTCCAGCCCTGACTCGCCGAGGGTCCCGGAGCATGCTGCTGCTCTTCTCTGCCTGTTGGGGAGCTGAGCAAATTCTCCTTCATTTCTAAGATCACAGGAAAGCTACAGGTATTTCCTACAGCTGCCATAACAGATTACCACAAATGAGGTGGCTGAAAACAACAACAATGTATCCTCTCACCCTTTTGGAGGCTGGGAGGAGGCAGCATCCTTCCTTGCATCTTACTGGCTTCTGGTGGTTGCCTGTCATCCTTGGCATTCCTTGTTTTTTAGACATACCGCTCCAATCTCTGCCTCTGGCCTCTCCTTCTTTGTCTTCTGCATAGGCAGCCACATGTTTCTCTTTCTAAAACAGTACTTACTGGATTAGGGCCCATCTAATCCAGTATGAGCTCATCTTCACTTGGTTACATCTGCAAACACCCTTTTCCAAACCCGGTACAATGAGAGGCTCATGCCTGTAATCCCAGGATTCAGGAGGCCCAGGCAGCAGGGTCATTTGGGCCCAGGAGTTTGAGACCAAGCCTGCACAACACAGTGGAACCTCATCTCAAAAGACCTCTTTCCAAAGAAAGACACATCCACAAGCACTGGAGGTTAGATCTCGCCCTGTGGCCCAGGCTGGGGTGCAGTGGCGCTATCATAGCTCACCACAACCTCAACCTCCTGGGCTCAAGCGATCCTCCCACCTCAGTCTCCTGAGTAGCTGGAAACACAGGTACACACCACCACACCCAGCTAATTTTTTTTTTTTTTTTTTTTTTTTTTACTTTTCTGTAGAGATGGAGTCTTGCTATGTTGCCCAGGCTGGTCTCAAACTCCTGGGCTCAAGTGATCCTCCCACCTCAGCCTCCCAAAATGCTAGGATTATAGGCATCAGCCACCAGGCCTGAACATGTCTTTTTAAGGGACACCATTAACTCAAAACAGAAGCCATGTTTCCAACAAAGCTCTCTGAAAATAAATAAATATAAAAGACAAAAGATCAAAACAGAGCCCATGGCAGGAAATGGCAGGAGAGAGAGAGAGAGAGAGGACCGATAGACAAGTCAGAGGTCTATGAACTCTGGAGGCCACCCTGTGACCAAAGCTCTCAGAAATGTTCTCACCATGCCCCTTGCCTTGGAGCCTCTCCTTTCATGGGCTGCCTGCTTGGAACGTTGGACAAGGCCCAGGCAGAAATGCAAGGGCACTAGAAGGAAGCCAAGAGTGATGAAACCATGAGCCTTACAAGTGAGCCTTCTCCTCAGTGCCACCAAAGGCAGGGACCAGTCAATATTGGTTTGTCCCCTCTGAAGTTGGAAGGAGGAGAAATCATTACCCCTACATGATTAACTTTAAAGCAGAAACCATGGATCTTTCATTCAAACTGATTATTTTTGACATTTCCATTTGTGTTACTAGTATCTGTGACTAATGATGGCTGAATTTGCTAACTGGTGGTTCGCGGTACCTTCAACTCTCTCATGACAATGAGGGCAAGACGTACTCTTTTTCTCATGTTACATGGTGAAGCCACCACTCTGCTTTTGCCAACCTAGGCACCCTGTCTGAGGCCATCACTGTTCCCTTGCTATTTCAAATACTGGAATGAGGCAAGGGATAGCATAAAGAGGAAGACAACCTACCAGGGTCAGGAGTCTGTCAAGTACCTTAGCAGTTCTTTATTCCAACACCCACTTTGAGGCTTGAACCTGACTTAGAACATCTGACACCTGATTATATGGCTTTTGCTTGAATACCTCTGGTAGCAGGGAGCTCACCACCTTACTAAGTTGTCCAATATATCTTTGCGCCCCTCTGATTGTAAGAAGTTTCCAACAAATCGAACCTAAAATTGTATCCCTGTGATTTCTACCCATTTGTTCTGGTTGTTCTTGCCTTGTGTCTACTCAGAACAGTCTTCTCTCCTTTCCCTATGACAGTCTTCCACATAAATGGAAATGGTTCCCACATACCCCCAGAGTCTCCCTCCTTAGACTAGTCTCATTTCTATCACCTTGTCCTCATACAGCATAGTTTTGCATTCCAGCACCATCCAGGTTCACATGCATATATTAGTATATTTATTATGGTGATTTAAGGAGACGGACCACTTTTAGAGACAAAATGTAAAATCCTGGTGGTCAGAGGCCTTCTTAATGGAGTACGGTCTACCTGGTGGTACACCTTCATGGCTGTACCATGACCTGGCTCAAGTGAGCTCTTTAACCCTGGCTGAGTCTGTTAGGCTGGTTGCCACTAAAGTGTAAGCTCTTCAGGGCAGGGAGTTTGTCCAGTGCTGAATCCTCAGAGTCCTGTGATGAATGAATCAATGATGAATGAGTGAATGAATGAGTGAATGAGTGAATGAATGAGTGAATGAATGAATGAATGGGAGAAACCTAGGACTTTCCACATGCAGATTTTAGAGTTGGTGATTATTAATTCTACTTTTAGCCTCCTTTATTTTACTTTGCTTAACTGTATTGAGTCTCAACTTCTACAGCTAAAAGTGCAGTAAAATAACAATACCCTTTTTCACTTGACTGTCAAGAGGGAGAAAGTAACTGCAAAGTCATCTGTGAATAAAAGACACTAGCTATTCCATACATAACACGAGTTGAGAAAAAGTTCTTGGGTTCAAATACACAGGATCTTGGGGCCTGTGTCACCAAAGCAAGAGGTCACTTTTCCTTGCACAGGCAAGAAATCAATATTTGAGCACAGGGACTCAAATTAATCCATATAATAACCACCAATAAATGTCTGCTGACAGCAGCATGACTATGGTTGACAATATTGTGTTGTATATTTCAAAGTAACTACAAGAGAGGATTTTGAATGTTCTTACTACAAAGAAATGATAAATGAGGTGATGGATATGCTGAATACCCGGATTTGATTATTACATAATGTATACATGTATCAAAACCACCTCATACATACATACAATTATTTATTATATGTCAATTAAAGAGATTTTTAAAAATCTGCTGAATTATGAAACTCCTGCGAGAATCCACCCATTTTCAATAGGGATAAACTGAGAATGGCAGATAATCATAGGGGGGTTCCCTACTGATTCAAGTACGCTCTACAGAGGCTGCCAGACATCTATTTTCACAACTCTCAGCCTTATGCAAACTGTTTTTAATGTCCTTGTAGAAAGAGGTGGTGTATCATATGGGAAGCAAGGAGAGACCAGGCTGCAAGCTCGCCTTGGAACAACTTTTCTGCCACCAACTCATTTTTGGCCAAGGTATGAAAGGAAAAACAAAACAGAAACCAACCCACTCTTTCCTCTCCTTCCTCAGACAGATGTGGAGCCCAGAGGCACAACAGCGTGGACTTGGAGAGCTGAAAGCAACTCCAAAGTTTGTTGCTGGGTGTGGATTTCAGAGCTTGTAACTACATTTGCTCAGACGCAGTAGAAATCAAGCATTATGCAACCCCATGAATAGGGAACACTCCCTGTGTCACTATTTAGAAGCTGGGTGCCAGGCTTCCAGTCCCCAAATCAATGCAGCCTCCTCCAGGAGCCAGCTTGTCAGAGGATCCTGGCTTTAACGGAAGTGTTCAGCTATGTGGGGAATCGGGAGGATCTGACCCATCTTCCAGTCACCAGCCTGGTGGGTGAGAGTTTCCACTGGCGTGAGAAAGCAGGGAGAGGGGTTCGGCTAGGTAGTGTTGTTCCTGAAGTGTGTGGGTGAAATGGCTTCTGCAGTTGGAGGGCAGGGACCTGGCCTGATTCATCGTGGCAACCCCCTCACTTGGGCAGCAGCCAGCACCTTGCTCCACCCTTCATCACCACCATCATCACTCCCCCACAATCTTACCTCGTTCCTTTTCATCTGGGTCCCATGATCTTGTCTCATCAACACCCTCAATTCCCTTCCTCCTTGTCCTTCTCACTGAACAATTATCCAGCTGGGCTTTCACCTTCATTGCTTCGTTTCTGGGGAAAGAAAATGTGTTCAGCTATGCCCAACGGTACTCCCACAAATTACTAGGCAGTGACCTTGCAACATTATCTCATTTGTTACCTCTTCAGGACAGGAATTGTTATCAGCCTCATTAACCAGATAAGAAGACAGAGACTCAATTGTCTGTCACTGGTAGATTTTCATAACATCCTGGAGAAATACAAGAATTATCTATGCTTTTCTTGTCAGCTAGGACTAGTTGCTGCTAATTAAATCTTTATGACCTTTTGACTCCTCACCACTCCTGATTATCACTTTGGTTTATTTGGTCAAGATTTATTTTTATTTTTATTTTTATTTTTATTTGAGATGAAGTTTCACTCTTGTTGCCCAGGCTGGAGTGCAGTGGCGCGATCTGGGTTCACTGCAACCTCCACCTCCCGAGTTCAAACAATTCTCCGGCCTCAGCCTCCCAAGTAGCTGGGATTACAGGTGCGTGCCACCACACCAGGCTAGTTTTTGTATTTTTAGTAGAGACGGGGTTTCACCATGTTGGCCAGGCTGGTCTCAAACTCCTGACCTCGGGTGACCCACCCGCCTCAGCCTCCCAAAGTGCTGGGATTTCAGGCGTGAGCCACCACACCTGGTCTTATTTGGTCAAGATTTTTTAAGCCCTTAGAAAAGTAACAGTGGAAAACCAAAGTGTTCATTTTCTCCAGAGGCAACAAAATCTGAAAAAGGAAACTAGGATGAAGTCCCAAGTTCCTGGTTGAGCTCTAGGAATGCAATGGTGAGTTTCTTTATCTCACCTAGTATTATTATCAAAATGTGAAATCTACCTAATCGTACTTCATCAGTTAGTTTGATCTTTAACCACTTAGCTCTGGAGAGAATGCCAGGAGCTGTCTACTAATTCTATTTCATGGGTTTTCTTCATATCTTCCTTCTGGAGATTATGTGCAGGATTTTAAAGATACACTGTTTCTAAATTGGGAAATGGGAGAAATCATGTTCTGATGCATCCCTTTGCTCATCTGTGAGCTCTGCCTTCTCAAAGACTTGCCAACTACTTCACAGCTTGTCAGCAGTCCCTTGGGCATTTCCCAAAACTCACTTCAATTCAGTAGGAGGGGTAAGGTGTAGCACACAGAGGGCCTGGCAGGGAATTCAGAATGGGTGGGAGTCTGGACCCAGTTTCACCTGATACTAACTTGCTATGACCTTTAGCCAGTCCACTTCTGTGTCTTCATTTGCACCAGACAAGAGTGGACTACTCTTGCTACTCAAAGTGTAACCCAGGGACCAGTAACACGGGTATCACCTGGAAGCTTGTTAGAGCCACAGGCCTCACCCCAGACCTTATGAATCAGAATCTGCATGTTAACAAGATTCCAGGGGATTTACATGCACATTAAAGTGTGAGAAGCCCTGGGTTAAATGGATTCTTGATCCTATGATTTCTTTTATTTCTTTTTGACTGTTGTTTTAATTGACAAGTAAAAATTGTATATTACGTTGTACAGCATGTTTTGATAAATGTGTACATTGTGGAATGGCTAAATCAAGCTATGCTAGGTAATATATGCATTACCTTGATCCTATGATTTAAAAATACATATTTGGCTGGGCGCGGTGGCTGATACCTGTAATCCTAGCACTTTGGGAGGCCAAGGTGGGCGTTCACCTGAGGTCAGGAGTTCAAGACCAGCATGGCCAACATGGCCAAACCCTGTCTCTACTAAAAATACCAATTTTAGCCGGGTGTGGTGGCACGTGTCTGTAATTCCTGCTACTCGGGAGACTGAGGCAGGAGAATCACTTGAACCCGGGAGGCGGAGGTTGCAGTGAGCTGAGATCATGCCAGTGCACTCCAGCCTAGGGGACAGCGAGACTGTGTCTCAAAAAATATAAATAAATAAATAATACATGTTAACAACCCTCATTCCCCACCCTCCCCAGGGGTGTACAGCCTAGTGACAAGACTTGGGCTTGATTCCTGACACACGCACTCAGTCTATGACTTGCTCAAGCTGCTTCCTCTCTCTCAACATCAAAACAAAGAGATGGTTCTCTGGATCAACGAGAATGTAGTTCACCAGCACACAGCCAATTCTAAGCTGACTTTCTATTATTCCAATTATAGGGAAATCAAACATTCAAGTGAGGAACAGAAGCCCAGGCCTCTAGGAGTGGAGCTGGCTCACTGTTTTCACTTTCATTTTAATTATTTTTAAAAAGGGTAATGAAATTGTAACTAGAACCGTTAAAACATTTTTAAATTTGAAATAAAGCGTAAGTCAATTCCTGTTAACTTTCCTTACAACCTTGCCAAGCTCTGGAAATACTATTCAGCCTCTCATTCCAAATTCACATCCAGGCGAAGACTTTTCTCCCCACCTCGCAGCTGGGGACGGCTAGGTAAACAAAAAGCCGCTGTGCTGGACCTCGGAGAGACCACCCCTTGGGACGCCAGCTGAAAACCAGCGCGGGGAACCTCCCCCGTTCCAGCGCCACCGAAACATTCTTCCTCCCAGTCTCCGCGTCCTTCTGACGGAAGCGGCGGGAGGCGGAGCTAGTGCCGCGAATAGGAGCCGCCATGTTTTCGAGGTACGCCAGTTTCTCGCCGGACGCTAAAGACCGACGCACAAATCAAGAATGGACCATTCTTTCAACTCAGTCATTTATCCAAACTCGAGACGTTCGCCAGGAAATCTACAGAAAAGCTTCCAGAACCATTTTTTCACTTATATTCTATAATGCTGGCAAGCTCGAGACGTAAAAAGAGCACTTTAGGACAAGTCATTCTGCTTCCCCCTCTCAAGTTTGAGCCTGAACTACTTGGGCTCGCCTATCGTCACTTCCGGGGATCGAGCTGTGAATCCCGGAAACTGCACGCGCGGAGCGGGGAAGCTTCGTCCAGCGGTGGAGTTGCCATGGGCCGGAGGAGAACGACGGCCGGTGGGTCGCTGGGACGGGCCCTTATGCGCCATCAGACTCAGCGGAGCCGAAGCCGTCGTCACACTGACTCCTGGGTAAGACAGACCATGTCATCTTTCTTTTTCTGTCTAGCCTGAGTGCTGCAAAATTCGGGGTCAAAAGTCAGGTAAGTTTTGCGGGAGGGACGCCTCAGCCTGGTTTTGAAGGATGAGTTGGAGTTTCTGCCAAGCCAAGTAGCAGGCCCTCCTCCTGGCAGGGCCCAGAACTCAAGGGTAGAAGAAGCTTCAAAGAAGGGTTAGTGTGTTAATGAGGTGTGGAGTAAGAATGTGAAGCGTCTTCAGTGCCAGGTCTTGAGTACGTTTGTGTTTTGCCCAAGAAGCCACTGAAGTGCTTGGAACTTCCAGAGCAGGAAATAGACATAACGTGTTTTTGTATTGATTTGTTCAAAGAATGGATCCTCCAGAAGCGGTTGGTTACTGCCAGAAATACAGAGTAATTCAGATCCTTGCTTCACCCTGGCGAAGCACCCCCTAGTGGTTTAGCTCAAAGATAAATCATTCATTTTTCAGGTGTGACAGGACCTAATATTTTACTAGGCTATAGAAGGATCTTTAAAAAAATGAATCAAGTGATTTGACTTGTGTTAATCATTCTAGTCGTTATTTTCACCATTCATTCCCCCAGGAATGAATGAGAATGTTTGAGTTCTAAGATCGTGTACTAAAGTTAAGTGTGCCCCTGGAGCTAACTAACCGTGTGCCACCGTCATACCAGCTGACTTTCATCCATATAGTCTACAGAGTAAACAGCACAGAGTGCTTATCATTATTCATCAGGTCAGAGTTACGCTGGAGATTAGATTACTGGTAATTTTTATTAGTTTCGAAGAAACTTGTTATTAATGAAGCCTTTTAGGAAATAGTGGGAAGATTGAACATGAATGGTGAAGAATTGAATCCTAATTCCTTATTTTTGCTGATTCTATGACCACTTAAACTTTTGGCCTTTAGTATTTATTTTTTCATCATTCAGTCATTCATTTTCAGAGACTGGGTCATGCTCTGTCACCCAGGCTAGAGTGCATTCATGTGATCACACCTCACCAGCTCACTACAGTCTACACCTTCTGGGCACAAATGATCCCCCACCTTAATCTCTGAGTAACTGGCATTACAGGTGCACACCATCAGGCCTGGTTGTTTGTTTGTTTGTTTGTTTTTTGGAGAGACAGGGTCTTGCTGTGTTGCCCAGGCTGATCTCAAACTCCTGGCCTCAAGCAGTCCTCCTGCCTTAGCCTCGTGAGGAGCTAGAGTTACAGGCACAAGCCACCACGCCTGGCACTTTTTTTTATTTGTACCTATACTAAGTATATAGCTTAGGGTGATGGTTATCAAACTCTGGGTTGTGTCTGGAAATCAAGTTAGTGGTTTGCAACTAGCTTTTTTGTTTTTATTTTTTCCCCAGCAAGACAGAGAAATATCAGAATGTGTTACATGTAATAGGGTGTGGCTTCAGTATTCTTTTGTTTCCATTTTACTGTACGGAATGGTGCTTGAATGCTTGTATCATTATATGTACATACAGCTTTGGGTCACTATGTAAAATGTATTTCTTATTGTGGGACTATATCAGATAAAGTTTTAACTAATTTTGACTAGCAGAGTCAATCTGGGTTCAAGTTCTACCTCTGCCATTTAGTTTTCGACTATAGGCAAGTTATTTTATCTGTTGAAGCTTTAGTTTCATCATCAGTGAAATGAAATACAATAAAATTCACCTCAAAAGTTTTTGAAAATTAATGAAATGGCGAAAGGGAACTGCCTATTATGAGGTAAGAGCGTGCTCCTTTAAACATTAACCATGAGTAGTATTGATTCTAAAGGGACTACGATCATCCTCAAGACCATAGACTAGTTGCAAGGAAGTTGCCAAGAGCAGAAGCGAGCATCTGTATTTATCACCTGTGTTTGTTCATAGCTGCACACACGTGAACTCAATGATGGCTATGATTGGGGTCGCCTTAATCTTCAGTCAGTGACTGAAGAGAGCTCCCTTGATGACTTCCTTGCTACTGCAGAACTTGCAGGAACAGAGTTTGTAGCTGGTAAGTGGTTTATGCTGAGTGCATGTGACACTGTCACATTTCCATCTGGGGCTGAGGTTTTGTTTTTTGTTTTTGTTTTTGAGACAGAGTCTCCTCTGTTGCCCAGGCTGAAGTGCAATGGCGCGATCTCGGCTCACTGCAGCTCCGCCTCCTGGGCTCAAGCAATTCACCTGCCTCAGCACCCCGAGTAGCTGGGACTACAGGCAGACGCTGCCACGCCCGGCTAATTTTTGTATTTTTCGTAGAGACGGAGTTTCGCCATGTTAGCCAGAATGGTCTTGATCTCCTGACCTCGTGATCCACCCACCTCAGCCTCCCAAAGTGCTGGGATTACAGGCGTGAGCCACCGCGCCCAGTCTGAGTCTTGAACAATGAATAGATGTTAGAAGGACACATGAGATAAGACCTTTTACACAGGCAGGCAGAGGACTCGAGCCAAGATGTGAAGCAGCAGCCGACTTTGTTCAGAAAATGGCTAGAAGTTTGACTTTACTGGTGCAGGGGCGGGATGTGATGAGCACAGGTGCTGAGCAGGTGGACAAGGGCCAGATTCTGGAGAGAACAAAGGTTTAAGGGAAGCTTTAAACAAGTGTGCAACATGATTTCATATTTCATTTTTCAGTGTTTTTTGGGGAGATGTGTGGGTTCCAGCTTTAATGAGCTATATAATTGGCAACTAAAAATTGTATATAGTTACAGTATATAGTGTGATGTTTGGTTTTATATTATATATATATATGTAGTGAAATGATTACTAAAATCAAGTAATTAACATATCCATCACTTCACATTGTTTTTGTGTGTGTGTGTGTGGTGAGAACAAGATATATACTCTCTTAGCAAATTTCGTATTAACTAGTAAATACATTATTATCAACTATGGGCACCAGGCTGTACATTAGATCTCCAGAACTTATTCATCCGGCCTCAGTAAAACTTTACTGTTAGACCAATATCCTCCTATTTCCCCCACTCCCTAATCTCCGGTAACCACCATTTTCTCTCTGCTTCTGCGAGCTCGACTTTATTCCACATATAAGTGAGATCATACAGTATTTGTCTTTCTGTGTGCCTGGGTTATTTCGCATAACATAGTGGTTCATTCATATGGTCACAAGTGTCAAGATTTCCTTCTTTTGTAATGCTAAGTAGTATTCCATTGTATATATACATGTACCACGTTTTCTTCATTCATTCATACATTGATGGGCTTCTAGGTTGGTTCCATATCTTGGCTATTGTGAATAGCGCTGCAGGGTACATGGGAGTGCAGATATCTAATAGGTACATGAGATTTCATTTTTTAAAAGATCACTGTTGAATTTTAAGGAAGCAAGATGAGTTAGGAGACCGTATCACTTTAGTCTAGCAAGATGAACAGGCCAGAACTGAAATAGAGGTAGTAGAAGAATGGAGAAGATAAGAGGAACAAGAACACTTAAGGAGCTAGAGTAAACCAGACTAATGGAGAGGGCAGCGTAAGCGAAAACGAGTGAAGGGACAAAAATAAACTGCTGGATTTCACGATGAAATACCACTTCACCCACTAGGATAGCTTAAATAAAAGAGGCCTATAACAAATGTTGGTGAGGAGGTGGAGAAATTAGAACCTCATACATTGCTGTGGGAGTATAAAGTGGTGTTGCTGTTTTATAAAAAATGTTGGCAGTTCCTCAAAAGGTAAAACATGGAATTACCATCTGATCCAGCAGTCCCACTCCTGGGTGGATGCCCGAAAGAAATGAAAACATGTCTACACAAAAACATGGACGTGTGTATTCATAGCAGCCTTATTCATCATCACCAAGAAGTGGAAACACCAAAAAGTCCTAAACAGCCAAATCTACAGAAAGTAGATGGTTTCCACCAGGTACCTGGGGATGGACAGTGACTGCTAATGGGTAAAGGTTTCTTTTTGGGGTGATGAAAATATTCTAAAATGGATTGTGGCGATGGCTGCACAACTCTGTGAATATACTGAAAATCATTGAATTGTATGCTTTAGTGGGTGGATTGTGTAGTATGTGAATCATATCTTAGTAAAGCTATTTTCTTTTTTTTTTTTTTTTTT
>NW_012118932.1:3364768-3370530 GCF_000951035.1 Colobus angolensis palliatus
GGCTGGTCTCAAACTCCTGACCTTGTGATCCGCCTGCCTTGCCCTCCCAAAGTGCTGGGATCCGTGAGCCACCGTCCCGGTGCTATTTTCTTCTTAAAGTCATTAGTAATCTCTGCGAGAACAGTTTTAGTGGAGTGATAGAGCCACAGCTGGAATCTAGAGAAACAAAGTGGGAGTTGAGGAAGTTAAGGAATGAGCAAGTTGTATTCTTCTGAGATATTTGACTGTGGCAGGGAAAGAGAAGTGTAAGGGTGTGTGTGAGAAGGATCTGGGTTAATGGTAGTATGTTCTTAGGTTATGGGGTGAGACAGTAGAGAGGGAAGTTGGAAAGATTTGTTTTGGCAGTATCTGTTAGAAGTTGACAGTTGCAGGCCGGGTACAGTGGCTCATGCCTGTAACCCCAGCACTTTGGGAGGCCAAGATGGGCGTATCACCTGAGGTCAGTAGATCGAGACCAGCCTGGCCAACATGGCAAAACCCTGTCTCTACTAAAAACACAAAAATTAGCCGGGCATGGTGGTGTGGGCCTGTAGTCCAGCTACTCAGGAGGCTGAGTTGGGAGAATTGCTTGAGGTTGCAGTGAACCGAGACTGCACCACTTCACTCCAGCTTAGGTGACAGAGTGAGACCCTGTCTCAAAAAAAAAAAAGAAACAAAACAGAAAGCAAGTTTACAGTTGCATATCCTATGAGCCAGCACCTCTACTTCTCAGCATCTACCCCAGAGCAGCAGAATTGCCCGGAGAACTCTTGAAGACAGATTCCTGGCCCTATCCTCTAGACTCTAGAGCGTCTGATTCAGTGAGTGAGGGTTAGAGCTGCTGCATTTACATTTTTAACAAGCTCCCAGATGATGCTGTATTTTAATAATGAAAACTTGGAAACTGAATGCTCAGTAGTAGAGAAGATGTGATATGGCCACAGTATGAAATACTGTGCGGCAGTCAAAAAGAATGTAGTAACTCTGTATAGTTATTTGGTATAAAACTTCATTTGAGAATAATAATTCATCCAAGGCTAGAAGAATCTAATCAAGAAAGCTTAAGTTCTCTTAGGCTCCCATTTTTAGTTTTCTAGGTTTATCAATATGACCAAACACTCTGTATCTACATTGCCTCTTAAGTAATAGTACTTTTCTTTATTTGAACAGAGAAACTTAATATTAAGTTTGTGCCTGCTGAGGCTAGAACTGGACTACTGTCTTTTGAGGAGAGCCAGAGAATTAAGAAGCTCCATGAAGAAAACAAACAGTTCTTGTGTATACCGAGGAGGTGAGCTGAAGAAGAATTTAGAATGCCACAAAACATACAAGGCCGCTGAGTATTCGTTTTTTAAATTGCTTCTTTTTCTCAGCTACCATTATTAGATCCAAATTCCCTATCTTATTTTGGTTACTTATATGAGGAATTTTTTTCGTTCTATGATTGTTTCAGACCAAACTGGAACAAAAATACTACCCCAGAAGAACTCAAACAAGCGGAGAAAGATAACTTTCTAGAATGGAGACGTCAGCTGGTCCGGTGAGTATCATAGACTCTATGGCAAGTTACCTTGAAATCCCGAGTTCAGACATTTGGTGTGGTTACACCACCGTTTGCATTTTGAAGTTTTGATTCTTTTAAAAAGGAAATGGTAGCATTCTGCTAACAAGTACAAATGGATGTGTGCAGAAACAAGATTGCTAGGTGCATATGTGTCCTTGCACAGACAGCAAGTCGGTTACTCTGCACAGCTCCAGGCCTTTTCCTTTCATTCCCCTCTTTGGCCATTGGGCGCCCTGGAGTTGATCGCTGCTCGCCTGCACATTTTTCCAGAAAGAGTGTGGGAAAGAAGTGACTTTGTGTGATAGGGAAACTTCCAGGGCATAAATAGCTTCAGGATAAAATTTGAATCTGGTGGTGGAGTATTGTCTAAATAAATAGTATTTTTATGGCGTCTCAGCAGGAAATATATAAAATAATTTGACTCTGGATATTTGCGCACCGTACTTATTTTTAATGTAATGAATTTGAGCATTTACACTGCTAAAAATTGTCTATTATAATCTGGCAAAGATATAAACTTCTCATTCAAAAACTAGGCTAGAAGAGGAACAAAAGCTGATATTGACTCCATTTGAACGAAATTTGGACTTTTGGCGCCAGCTCTGGAGAGTCATTGAGAGAAGGTGAATTCATCATTTTCTTTTGTGTAATAAAGACATTGTGGTGAAGTTATATTCGATTTGGATGTTGATATAGGCTTATAGGCTCAGGGTATGAGGAATTAAGCTATGCAGAGGGTTACTGAGAATTATTATAAAAACACAGTATGATACTACCGTATATTTTGTATAGATTTTTTTGTTATTAGGTGAATATGTTGATAAGTGTGTGAGAATAATGAACATTTTCTGTAAGATGAATTCTGAAGAACCTACATAGATATTTTAGCAAATGTATATTTAGTTTCTACTTGGTAATGTGGAAAATATGAGTACGAAAAAGAGTTAAGTTCCTGCCTGCAAAGAGCATCTATGTTATGGGGAGAGGCGGATGTCAAAGCCCATGTCAGCCGACTGTCACCATGTAAATGCTAAGCAAAGCACCAGGAACCAGGGGCACACACAGGAATGAAATGCAGTTCTTGCACTCAGAGAACTTCGTACATGGGAAAATACAGAGGGCAGTAGAGTTCCTGCTCTGTGGCAGATAGAAAGGCAGTGGGCGGAGTCATAGCAGAGGAAGGAGAGGTTGATAAGCATTGAGGAAATCACGGGGTGGTTTTTATGTTTTTTAATTGGGCTCTGAAAAGAAGAGAATGTTTTTGACAAATTGAGAATGAGAGATTTTTATTCTTTTTCGTGTAACACTAAGGAGAATTCCTGATTGTTGGACGTTGATGAATCACCTGTCTCTAATCTCACCTCTTTGGTGTAGTTAAGAGGTTTTTGTTTTCCTCAAAGAGTTTCTGAATTACTTTCAAGGATGCCATAAATGAACCTTATATTTGAAATGATGTTTTTCAACAAGGACCCTTCAGTTTTTGTTTTCTTTGAAATCTGTCAAGTGAACCTAGTAAGAAGACTAGGAAACAGAATGCCTTAATTGGGATTCTCAGAAAAGAATCTTATCACATTTAGCATATTGTTATTAAGAAAACAGGGCCCAGCCTGGTGGCTCACACCTGTAATCCCAGCACTTTGGGAGGTCAAGGCGGGTTGATCACTTGAGGTCAGGAGTTCGATACCAGCCTGAGCAACATGGTGAAACCCCGTCCCTACTAAAAATACAAACATTAGCCAGGCTTGGTTACTACTTGGGAAGCTGAGGCAGGAGAATCGCTTGAACCCAGGAGGTGGAGGTTGCAGTGAGCCGAGATCGCACCACTGCACTCCAGCCTGGGTGGCAGCAAGACTCCTCAACAAAAAAGAAAACAGTATTTGGACTAAACTTGTAAAAGTCACTTACATTTCTTATTAGGGTGATGACAGTTAAAGTCACTTGAATGCCCCCATCCTCTGCCTCTGGGGGTGTAGAAAGGGCTCGTGGGCTGGGATGTGGGGAGGTCACAGAAGCAAGGCAAATCTCTAAGGCAGAAGAAAGGAAAGGCTTTCTGCAGATTATGGTCCATGCTGGCTCCTTTTACTCAGGCTTGAGGAGGGCTTCGGAAGACCCACAGTCATTCTCCTGGGGAACTGCTGTGAAGCAGAGTAGCCTTCTCTTTGATGCCTCCTTGGTAGTTGAGGCTGTGTACTCGTGAGAATGCCCGTTTTCTCATTTCCAAAGAGAAACGGTAACAAGCATGGAAGTACTGCAGCCCGGACCTCGAGGGCAGCACCCTCCGTCTTCACACTTAATTACAGTTTTTGTTTTGTTTTCACATACTGTCCTACTTCCTATGTGATCTATCTTGCTTCTTTGTTCCTTTTCTTTTTCTTCTGGTTTCTGACGTTTACAGAAGAGGCCTTCCTCAGGTGTCTAGCAATGTTTATCTGTCTTTAAGAACAAAGCATTACAAGGCTGGTTGACAGGCCTACCTGTTTAGTGGAATTTGCCAACTGGTGAGCTTCACCATAAGGTGCCTGGGCAGGGGTCAGTTTTATTTTGTCGGAATACTCCAAGATGTTAAGATCTATAGGTCTTTTCCCCAGAGCCAGTCGGTTTTGTGTGTGGTTCTGTTTTGTTTTGTTTTTTGAGACAGAGTTTCGCTCTTGTTGCCCAGGCTGGAGTGCAATGGCGTGATGTCGGCTCACCGCAACCTCTGCCTCCCAGGTTCAAGCGATTCTCCTGCCTCAGCCTCCCGAATAACTGGGATTATGGGCATGTGCCACCACGCCCAGCTAATTTTGTATTTTTAGTAGAGATGGGGTTTCTCCACATTGGTCAGGCTGGTCTCAAACTGACCTCAGGTGATCCACCCGCCTTGGCCTCCCAAAGTGCTGGGATTACAGGCGTGAGCCACTGTTCCCGGTTCCAGTCAGTTTTTAAAAAGAAGAATGATCTCCTGCCAGGAAGGGGCAGGAGGTGGTATAATACAAGGGTGCTAGGCATCTTCACAGTTCAGTATCTTCATAGGCTTACGCTGAATTCCCCTTTTTGCACTTTGGCAACTCTTTCCCGTTTTCCCTGTGCCTGAGGTCCCAGTCCTGGAACTTCTCAAGTTCATTTTCTCCATAATAAACGCTCGCGTTCTGCTATTGGGGTGGGGAATGGGGGCTCTGTGGTGGGTTGCAGTTGCCTCACTGAACAGAACAGAGAGGCCAACCTCCGAGCGCACTGTTCAGACGGATTACAGGCGCGGGTCGCATTCTTGGCCTTGAGAGAGAGAGCTGATGCTTCTAATCCTGGGCTTTCTTGGAAGTCTGGGGCACGAACCAGTTTGCTTCTTGTTGGTTTGACATTTGGTTGCTGCTGTTCTTTCTCTTTATCCTAATGGGTTTCAGCCTTTGTTTTTGTGGGTTTTGAGAGGGAGCAGAGGTAACCATCTGTGTTCAGTTTAACAGGAAGCCTCTCTTACACTGTTTCCGTCCCTAATAATTTCCCAAGTGAGCCTGTACATGTTGGAACTTATAGCTTCAGTTTGGATTACAGTATTATTTGCTGTCTTATTTTTGTTATGTGATTTTCTCCTTTTTTTAAATAAGAGAACATGTTTTCTAACTGAAGGAATATAGGTATATGAAAGTGGATCTGAGTTACATAGAAATATTTACTTAAAAATGACTGCCGCTCCATCTTTGAATGGGAAATATTTATTGATGTCTTCTCCACAGCAGATGTCTCCTGTTTGGTAACAGGCTGGCTAAACCATCTGCCTCTTTACTTCTAATAGTAGTTATCAGAAAAGATTAGATATATAACATGTCATTGAAATGCAGGAAACTGCAGAGGCACTGAGGGCGGAACACTGTCTTCCAGTAAGATAAGGCACTTCCACTGTGCTGTGTAGACCCTTCCTGCTACATGGCTGGCACTTTGCTTTGATCCTCACTCAGCACATGAAGCAGCTGTCTTGAAATGTCTTTTCTTACTGGTGTTTCTAAACTGATTGTTCTTCCTACATGTTCGGTATGTAGACATAATGTTTGTAGACATTGTGGTTTTAGTTGATTAGGCTTTGTCCATTTTTTTGTAATAATTTTTTCATTTACTATTAAATACCCAGTTTGAAAGTGCATTATTACCTTAAAGAAGGAAATACTAGAACCAGCTTAACTAGAGAACTTAAAAAACAATTTGTTCAAAATTAGCAAGTCTGTGAGTTCCTTTGTGTCACAGGATT
>NW_012118932.1:3370814-3392058 GCF_000951035.1 Colobus angolensis palliatus
GCCTCCCAAAGTGCTGGGATTACAGGCGTGAGCCACCGCACCCGGCCAACTATTCTAAAAGAAAATGCACTTTTAATTGTCAAAAGAATGTCCTAAATGGTAACCTTAATTCCCTGGAATTTAGCATATTTGCAAAGTTGCCTCAGAAAAGCCTGGTTAACAGAATAAGGGTTTTGGGGAGCCTCTGCCGTGAGGTAGTCATGCATCTGTAGCTTATTTCCTTCCAGCAGCAGTCACGGTGGACCTTTATAACATCTAGCTCAGAGGCTGAAGGAAGGGAGGAGCCTCCCAGAGAAGGGAATTTTTTTTTCTCCTTGCCGTGCTGGACACCTGTAGTCCCCACTATATTTGTGAGGGATTTGAGGGGCTTGCACCAGCTACAGTGAGTGTCTTATTGCTGTACCTTCTTATATGTGATAGGAGAAGTTGGACTTGCCATTCCTGCTTCAGCTGGACAACCTAAGTTAATACGTTCCTATTTTGTCTTTTTGCCATTTAAATACATTGTTGGAATTGGTGGATAATTTTGCCAAAAATTTTGGATAAGTTTGCCAAAAATATGCTTTCTTCCTTGTCCTGGGTTTAAATAAGATACTAGCTTCAATAGTGGCAGCTGTCAGCAACTGATTTACTAGTTTTCTTTTGAGGCTTTAACATGAGTGCAGATTAGGGATTGAATATTTAGTAGACTTCACCTTGGAGTGAAGTGTTTGGAATACTCTTTTATCTCACCAGGAGAGCTGAGTAGAAGTACGGTGGATGTCTTAGCAATGAAACATCATCCGAACCTCTCTAGGCTGTGTGAGAGCAATAGCACGTTATGATTAAGAGCATCACCTCTGGTCCAGGCTGCCTGGGTTCCCATTCTGGCTGTGTTACTTATTAGCTGGTGGCCTTGAGCAAGTGACTTAACTGCCCTGAGCCTTAAGTCACTCGTGTATAAACCGGGAATAATTATACCTTAAAAATTAATAGATGTCCAGTGCTTAATATACTGCAGGTGTTTGCTACTCTGGCCATTAATGTGTGGTTAGGAAAATCCCTTTCACCTCACACTGATTGGTCTGTCTCGTGTTTGTGTTTCAGTGATATCGTGGTCCAGATAGTAGATGCTCGAAACCCACTCCTGTTTAGATGTGAGGATTTGGTAAGTCAAGTTTGACAAAATTCAAACATCAGTCCTTGGAGTAGCTGTGAGAGGACCACATCACTCAGCAGTGACTGCAGGCACACATTCTGCCCGCTCTGGCTTTGTTACTGAGGCCTTCCCTCCTTCCAAGGTCGGGAGCTTGCATGATGCCACTGTTGAGACAGATGATTTCTCAAACAATGATTTCCATCTGCAGGAAGGCACAGACACTTAAATGAGCTTTCTAGCTTTTAGTTTAGAAGCCACTTAAGGCATTTGCTGGTTTCCCATTTTTCAGGAAACACCAGTGGAAATAGTATTTTATTTATTTTAGCATATTGCCGGTCACTTCACTTTTTAATTCATCCCGTAAAGTTCTCTCTCCTCACACTTTAGTTGTGACTCCCTGTGGTATTTTACAAGTGAACTAAGTTTATGACACATCACAGGGGCTAATAACTAACGTGTGAGAATCCCATGAAATGACGTAATACAGCTTTGGGTTAGTTCACAAAATATTGTATAATATGTGAGGTATTCATATTTCTTTTTGAGAACCGTAATACTTATTATTTATTTATTTATTTATTTATTACTATCTTATATATCTAATGTTTTGTAGAGACAGGATCTTGCCATGTTGCCCAGGCTGGTCTCGAACTCCTGGGCTCAAGCAATCCTCCCTCCTCCGCCTCCCAAAGTGCTGGAATTACAGGCATGAGCCCCCATGCCTGGCCCAGATTATTTTTAAATCTGCTGGTGCATAACAAAAATATTAATGGCGGAACTTCTTTTCAAAGCTTACTGAGAGGATTAGTATAACGCGTCGTGATTAAAACTGTTTAAATTAGGAAATGATTTAAAACTGGGGGCAGTAAAAACTTGTGTTGGGATCTTCAATATGATTAGCCTCATTTTTTAGTTGTTTGAAGAGGTCTTTCTAAATCTCTTTGTCTTGCTTAGGAATGTTATGTGAAAGAAATCGACGCCAGTAAGGAGAACGTGATTCTGATCAACAAGGCAGACTTGCTGACTGCTGAGCAGCGGAGTGCCTGGGCCACGTACTTTGAAAAAGAAGATGTGAAGGTTATTTTCTGGTCAGCTTTGGCCGGAGCCATTCACCAGAATGGTGACTCTGAGGTAACCTGAGGGACTTTTACAGGTTGGGTTTCAAAGAGGAGGATTTTGATTTCTCATAATGTGCTTCATTTGTGTTTTGTTTACTCTTACTGGAAATTTGTGGGAATTAGAGTTTTTCCCCTGTGTGCTGGATTCGGATGACCTACAGAAAGTGAATCACAAAGTTACTTTCTCTCTGGTTGTCGGACAGTCTGACATCGCCAGTGTTGTTACACACTGATATTAGCTGTATTATTTTTGTATAATTGTATAATTTTTTTAAAGGTTGTAGACAGGAAGTTGTATAGGAAGTTCCACAATGACCCTGTAACTGCTTTTAAGAGAAGTCAGAACACAAGGGTACAACTGAAGGATGTAGTCAGTTCTCAGGACTTGATTAGAATCTCTTTCGACTTTGTTCTGAAAACAGAGAAACTAACCCTAAATTAAGATATACCACATTATCTTTTAGCCCAAATTTTGCAAAAGTAGTTTGGGCTTTATTTTTACTTTTGAATAAAATAATATCTATAAGAGGGCCAGGCGCCATGGCTCACTCCTGTAATCCCAGCACTTTGGGAAGCCGAGGGGTGTGGATCACCTGAGGTTGGGAGTTTGAAACCAGCCTTACTGACATGGAGAAACCTCATCTCTACTAAAAATACAACATTAGCCGGGCGTGGTGGCGGGTGCCTGTAATCCCAGCTACTCGGGAGGCTGAGGCAGGAGAATTGCTTGAACCCGGGGGCGGAGGTTGTAGTGAACCGAGATCGCACCATTACACTCCAGCCTGGGCAACAAGAGTGAAACTCTGTCTCAAAAAAAAAAAAATCATCATCATAATACCAACTATGAAAAGCAATTAGTAATTAGGATCGTAGAGATGGAGAGACTTAAGAAGTACTGTCTTTTTCCCTGTCCTTTTCTCCTCTCTCTGTTTATCAGGCATCTGTTGACTGTGGAGTGTGTGTTGAGCTGGGTTATGAATGCAGCACCCTCCCCTCCATGAGCTCATTGTATAAACTCTCACCTCTAACTGTGTAAAGGAGTTTCTTCCTCCACCTCCATATCAAACAGTTGCATATTTCTCTTTGACTACTTTAAGCGACAGGATGCTCGAGACCAGGTAACTCATTTCTTTTTACCTCTAAATGTAGAAAGTTCTTCCATTCAGTGGAACGAAGTCAGCCACCCTACCCTTTGATCTGAGGACTCTTTGTCCCTTCGGTTCTCTCCTGCAGCTGTGCATTTTCAGCTCTCACAGACACCAGCTCCGGGACGCCCATCCTGGGCGCCTGTCTTCTTGCGTCAGGACCGCAGGCAAAACTGGCCACACCTAATTGAATACATTATTCCAGGTGGTGTTTGCCTAGGGTGTATACCGAGCATTCATATTTCTTTTGATCGGGATATTCACATTAATTCAGTTTCTGTTAGTTCATCTCCTTTCAGAAGCTGTTTGCTCTTGGCTCACTGAACCTGTGAGCAACCGAATCCCTCAAATATCAAAAAATAAAAAAAGACTTACTAAGCAAACCTCATCCCATCTTTACATGGAGAGAAAGATATTTGTTCTGTTTTACTTCAACTTAGGAGAGTACTGTTCCTTTTAAATATGTTGATGGCTTAGTACCAAGGTAGAGTTCATTTTAGAGTGTACAGTTAGCATTTCCTCACCTTCTAGCTGTGAATTGTCATGTCATTGATAACATCGTTGAACAGGCTAGGACAAGGGATACAGCTCCGTGACCTTTTGTGGACTTACTAGCAGCACTCTGTGCCAAGCGTTTTTATGTGAATATAGATGTAGTCACAAGAATATACCGATAATAATTATTACTATAATTAATTAAAACTAACCCATAAAATTAGTAAGTTAATAAAAACATAGTCTTTACCAGACACCACTATTCTAAACACTTTATGTATTTTACTCATTTAATCTTCTCAGCAGTAAGTACAGATACTTACCATTGTTAGGCAGAAGAATAGTTTGCCCTGTTAAACCATTATTTCTGTTGTTTCCAGTCTTTCCTGGAAGTCAATGTCTTGCTGAAGTTTTAAAATAGATAATTACCATCATATTGCTCTGCCCTAATGCAGTAACCCTACCAAAAATGGAAGAGATGAGTTTCTGCATCTGTGGCCTTCTTGATTTACTAACCAAGCAGTAGATAACAAAGGGAAATGAAATTTTTTGCGTAATCAGTTTTCAGGGAACTCTTACTACCTCCTGTTGATGACTGTCTTATTTTTAGGGCTCACCAGGTCACTTGTGGAATTGTTTTAATGTCAGTGTCTGGCTTAACAGCGTATAGTTTATGGAAGATATTCTTTCCTCCTTTTTAAGACTTAGGCGCCATTTGCTTCTCCCAAGTTTTCTGGACTCTGCTGTTGTCTATGATTTCTCAGGTTGTGAAGTCTTACTTGTAACTCATTACTAATATCTGTAATTTGGGTATCAAATTACAGAAGTACTAGAAGTAGCTTGATATTCACTGTTTTCACTGTTTTCTTGCCTGAAAGTTTGGTTCATCTTCTACAGTTGTTCAACTTCAGTTGTTTGAAAAATATGAATGTTCTGAAAAAATGCGACATTTTTCAAAAAGCTACAGCCCAATTCTGAGTTGAGTATCTCTGGTTTCCTTTGGTCACCTTGGAATTGCACTGTGTTCCCCAAAAGATTGACTTTTTCCTTCTTTCTTTTAATTTTTAACATAATTATGGCAAAGTCCTTTGATTGTCTTTAGTACTTTTCCTGAAGCTGAACTGCTCCCCGCTGTAGTTTTTCTACTGCACATTCATGCTCAGTTCACATTCTCGTTTTCATGCTATTTTCATGTTTGAAAATGACCCAAAAGAGCCCACAGTGAGGACGCTGACTTCTTTACGTTCACTGCTCATTTACCATAGAAATTGCTTCCGCTTCTGTATTTCTCTCATAAGCCCGGTTTCTTTCTGAGTTGCCAGGCTCAATTGATAGTGAAATCACACCTATTTTTCTTGACATTTTGTTTTCTTTATGCTTTCTTGAGATTTAAGATACATGTTTGACTGAGTTCATTGTGTCCCCTTCTGTGACTGTTAATTATTCTAACCAAATTACTTGGAAATGATACAAGATTTCCATTACTTTCAAGTCCCAACAAATTCACCCTTATTTCTGCTTTGTTGTCAAGAGGGATTCAGAAGAACTAACACACCCATGAGTAGTAAGTGATTTTTACCTTTCACTGTCCAAAGGGAATCTGTCATCACTAAATAATTTCCACACGTGGAGTTGAGTTTTGCTGCCATATTTCACACACGGGGATCTGTGTGTGCTCCACAGTGCTTTGACTTCTAAAAGCAATTCTGAGAGAATAGCAGATTTTTTTAAACATGCCAACCACTGTCTTTAAAAATACAAATGTAAAATGAACTGCAAATGGCAAAGTCTGCCCTTGCTTTGTGCAGAGAAGAGTATGTTAAATGTGTTCTTGTTCCTGAGACATGCTTCGTTTTATCATGCAGCCCATTGCAAAATAATGTACTGCCAAAGAGTTCAGTTTAACATAACCTTTTCCCCTTGCTGTCTTTGAAGAGTTTTGTTGTTGTTGTTCTTGTTTTCTTTTGTTTTTGTAGAGACCCAGTCTTGCTGTGTTGCCCAGACTGGTTTTGAATTCCTGGCCTTGAGCGATCCTCCCACCTCAGCTACTCAAATTCTGAGATTACAGGTGTGAGTCATCGCACCCGGCCTAAAGAATTATTTTAAATTACAAAAGTAATACATGTTCTTTATACAGAGTTCAAATAGTATAGAAACATATAAAGTAAAAAGTGAAGGGAAGGTCCAATTCTCCTCCCCTCCAAGAGGGCGCCACCCTCGATGGTTGTCTGTCATGGCACTGAAAGGCTTTCATTGTCTCCTGCCTATATTCACCTTTCCATCTCCATCGAACTTGGCTTGTCCTCTGTTCATCTTTTGTTTTTTTTGAGACAGAGCCTTGTCTGTCTCCCAGGCTAGAGTGCAATGGCACCATCTCGGCTCATTGCAACCTCTGCCTCTCAGATTCAAGCAGTTGTCCTGCCTCAGCCTCCCAAGTAGCTGGGATTACAGGTGTGCACTACCACACCTGGCTAATTTTTGCATTTTTAGTGGAGCCAGGGTTTTACCATGTTGGCCAGGCTGGTCTCAAACTCCTGACCTCAAATTATCTGTGCACCTCAGCCTCCCAAAGTGCTGGGATTATAGGCATGAGCCACCACGCCCAGCCGTCCTCTGTCCATCTTACATAATCAATTCATTAAGTATTTTGACTAGAGTAGAAACTGCAGTTATGTATTTCTGAGCGTTTCTATTATTTTATCAGGAAGAGGCAAACAAAGATGATAGACAAAGCACCACAACTGAGTTTGAACACTCCAGTTTTGATGAGGCTGAAATTTCTCACAGTGAGACCGAACATCTCCCAGCCAGGGATTCTCCTTCACTTAGTGAAAATCCCACAACTGATGAAGATGACAGTGAGTATGAGGACTGTCCAGAGGAGGAGGAAGATGACTGGCAGACATGCTCAGAAGAAGACGGTCCTGAGGAAGAGGACTGTGGCCAGGACTGGAAGGAAAGCTCTGCTGCAGATTCTGAGGCTCAGAGCAGGAAAACCCCACAGAAGAGGCAGATACACAATTTTAGCCATCTAGTATCCAAGCAGGAGTTACTAGAGCTCTTCAAGGAACTACATACCGGGAGAAAGGTGAAAGATGGGCAACTGACGATCGGACTGGTAAGATGACATATGTCATAACATTGTTGCCACATGATTGTCTTTAATCCCCATTTTTTCAGTAGCTGCACGACCCCAGAGACTAACCAGGCTTCCGGCATCATAGGCAACATCGCCCTCTTGTTGCCCGCTGGCATCACGGGATTAGGCAGTAGGACAGACAGAGCCCAACTCAAAGGAATCGACTTCCTCAAGGCTTATATTGTAACATACCTATTCACGTTAAATGGATTCTCCAGTCTCCTTCAGTTCAGCTTTTTCTGCCGTGTGAAGTACCGAGAGAGCAGAATGAGAGAGATGTTAAGGTTGTCTTCAGACTTCAGCCCAGTGTTTTTTGGGCACCCTGTGATCCTTGCCAGCTTATGCTGTAAATGTTCAGATGCTTAATAGGGAGAATCCCAGCATCTTGGGGCTGGACAAAATATGACAAATGCATTGGTTGCATAAACACCGCATAGTAGATGGGGAAAGTAGGTCACATCCCAGCTTTATATACGCTAATTCCAGAAGTGGCTGGCTGCGGAACTGCGCAAACCCCGAGGGGCCACAGCATGGCTCTGGATGGCCCCATCCTTAGCTAAGGAGATGTGAGATGTTAGAGAAGGTATTTATTATACAGCTCTATCCAGAATATAACAGTGAGGGAAAGGAGATCATGGCACGTTTTACGTCTTCTAGCTTTTCAGTTACATGCTCAGTATAGCTAATCCTAATTAGTTTTGAGCCCCCTTCTCTCCTGCCCCAACCCCCTGCCCCAAAATGCCTGTTTAAAATGACTAAAGTAGATTAGCATCTTATAGTGTAGTTAAAAGAGCTGTCTGTGGAATCAGACAGACCTAGGTGTAATTCCCAATTCAGCACTAGAACTAACTTGTTAGGAACACTGGGAAAGTTGCTTATAATGCCTCTGAGCTTTAAAGCTTCATTCTTTATATTGTTGCTAAAAATTCGTATCAGAAAGTTCAGCTTCTCTACATGTTTTCTCACATTTATGGAAAAACTGAGCATCCTCCCTCATTTTCTGAATTTCTTACTCTAGAAATTCTGCAAACACTTATTGATCACCTGCCACATGCCAGACATTCTGCTTGGCTTTAACTAAAAATGACTGAAAATTAAAAATAATTGTGTGTTGTGATTATTCACATGTCTACCCGATCAGCCTCACCCAGTGTGGAAGGGGCGACGGAAACCGCTGCCTGCAGATGGGGCAGTGAGGGAAGGCTGGGGACAAGGGGATGACATTTTCTGTAGCATCTGCTGTTAATGGCAAAACCTATCAAATTAACATGTACATAGCCTGACCATTTGTCACTGGAGACATGTCTGAATAAATATACCCACACCACAGGAGAAAAAAGATGTCTCCGCAAATACAGAGAGCATGGATTTCAAATAATTTTCAAAGTAACCAGATGCTTAATGCTAGTCTTGCCATCATCTATGTCATATCTTTGAGTCTTTTGATAGATGTACTGTTTTACTATTTGGTAACTTCTGAGTCTCTTCTAGGTGGGCTACCCTAATGTTGGTAAGAGTTCAACAATCAATACCATCATGGGCAACAAGAAAGTATCTGTGTCTGCCACACCTGGTCACACGAAGCACTTTCAGGTATTTTTGTGGTTCCTTGCCACTCGCGTGCAGCTGTTTCTTCCTTTCATCTGTTGTATACCCAGCTCAAAACTCTTACTTGTCTTCCAGACTCTCTACGTGGAGCCTGGTCTCTGCCTGTGTGACTGTCCTGGCTTGGTGATGCCGTCTTTCGTGTCTACCAAGGCCGAAATGACTTGCAGCGGAATCCTCCCAATTGATCAGATGAGAGATCATGTTCCACCTGTATCGTTAATATCCTTTCTGCTTTGGAAACACTCTAGTTATTACGTGCATATTAGGGCTTCAGGTTTAATGTGGACATTCGAGGGATTCTGATTTGATGAAGAATTTAAAATACTAGTGATCTGCACAAGTTTAGACTGTGAGATAGCATGAGAACTTCCGAATCGGAACCTCAATTCCTGATTTCCGCAGTGTAGCCTTGAAGAAATGGGAGAATCCAGGTTTCAGATACTCGGTTCCAAGTTGCAAACCTATTTAACAATGCCATGTAACCATTTGAGTGACCTTGGAAAACTTGCTTAACCTTCCCAAATACTTCCCTTTTCCCTAAGTGGGGGAAAAGCATCTATCTCACGGTTGATTATATTTAATCAGTATAGCTAACATATATTGAATACTTGCTATGTGCTTTTCTATACCCTAACCAAATATCTTTTAATCCTCAAAAAGCAACCCTTAAGGCAGATACTGCTGTTATTCCCGTTTCCTCAAACTTGAGGAGACTGAGGCACAGAGAAGTTAAATAATTTATCTAAGCTCTTACAGCTAGTAAGCAGTAAATTAGGAACTCTGCTACCTCTCAGCAGCATAATGAATTAACTTACCTAAAGCATCTAGGACAGTGCCCGGCATGAAAAAAGGACTCAAAGATGGATTTGTTAAGAACTATGCAGGGGCCAGGTGTGGTGGTTCATGCCTGTAACCCCAACACTTTGGGAGGTCGTGGTGGGCGGATCACTTGAGGCCAGGTATTTGAGACCAGCCTGGCCAACATGGCAAAACCCTGTCTCTACTAAAAATACAAAAATTAGCTGGGCATGGTGGTGCACACCTGTAGTCTCAGCTACTTGGGAGGCTGAAGCACGAGAATCTCTTGAACCTGGGAGGCGGAGGTTGCAGTGAGCTGAGATGGTGCCACTGCACTCCAGCTTGGGCGCCAAAGCGAGACTCTTGAAGATAAAAGAAAACGAAAGAAAAAAAAAAAACTGCGCAAGGTCTGAGATTTTACTGTACTTACAAGCTAACAAGTTAGCCTGTTACTGTTTTGTAGATATTAGCAGAAAACAGGAGACTTCATGAAATTGGCACACTAATCCGCTGGCTTGTAAGTAGGGTAAAATTTCCTTCATAACTACACTTAAGGCCACAGCTTATTCATAGATACATATATATGAAAAAGTATATATAGCTTTTTTTATTTTTGAGATGGAGTCTCACTCTGTCACCCAGGCTAGAGTGTAGTGGTGCGATCTCGGCTCTCTGCAACCTCCACCTCCTGGGTTCCAGCAATTCTCCTGCCTCAGCCTCCTGAGTAGCTGGGATTGCAGGTGTGCACCACCACGCCCAGGTAATTTTCTGTTGTTCAGTGGAGATGGGGTTTCACCATGCTGACCAGGCTGCTCTTAAACTCTTGACCTCAAATAATCGCCTGCCTTGACCTCCCAAAGTGTTGGGATTACAGGCGTAAGCCTGGCCTTTTAAGTTTCTCAGTAAATTAATAGTGAGACATGAATTATTTATTGCAGGTAACCTTAGGTTAGGTACTGTGGAGGACAGGGCATAAATAGAGATGGCTACTGCCCTATACAAAGCATCAATTTGTTAGGGACACGTGAGGTATGTATGTGAATAACTGTAGTACAAGTAGAATATTAGTGGCTTAAGGAAAATTCAGACAAACTATGAGAGATTAGACAAAGGAGGAAAAGTAATCCTGCATAATTGTAGACATTAGAAACAGACTCCCCTTTATCTCTGCATTAGAATCACAAATGCATAATCTCCTTTTCAGGGTAAAAATGTGTCATCTTTAAAGTCAGTTTCAGAGATATTTTAAATTATTATTTTAAAAGAATTCATATGGAAGAGTCGTGGGAGCTTAAGGCCTTGTTTAAAAGGAAAAAAACAACAACTGAGTCTTTTAAAATTAATCGATAACTATACTCTTCCTTTGGAGAGGAGAAAGAGTGTTCGTCATACAAGTGATGAAGTGCCGTGCTCTTAGAGGCATGTTTCGTGTGCCTTGGGGAGGAGGGAGTCAGTTCAAGAGAGTGGATTCCCTGACAAGCTACGTTTGCCAGAATATTCCAAGACATGTTTTAGAAGCTACCTATGGCATTAACATCATAAAGCCTAGAGAAGATGAAGATCCCCACCGACCTCCAACATCAGAAGAACTGTTAACAGCTTATGGATGTAAGTTGTGATTCATTAGAAAACGTGAACAAAAACAACAGCATAGCTAATGAATAGAAATAAGAATAGTAATAGTACTGGAAATGTTATTCTGCAAAGATATAAATTTATCATATTTCTTTAGCATTTTTCAAGTCATCTTCCAGGGTTAATGTTTTTGTCTCTGCAGGCCTTGCCTACAAAGTAACCTACAGTGCAAAAAGCTTCTAGGACGTTTGCTGCTTTGATGATACCCACGTGCAGGCACAGGCGTTCTCATTGGAGACTGTGTTGGCTCCTTATGGAGTCTTCTCCCAAACAAGAAGAAAGGGGATGTGTGGAAGAAAATGAATATGCACACCACAGCGAGACAGGAGAGTTAGGAGGGGAGCACCAGAAGGGAGACCCCTCAGAGACGGGGACAGAGTGGAGCTTGGTTAGGACAGGGGCACAAAGCATCCTCCTTCCTCTCCCATCAGCCCCTGTAAACTTATTTGACATTCAAATGAGACCACAGCTCTCCCACCTCCATGTTTTATCCCAATTCCACATGAGGACCTATGATTTCTTGCCTTAAATGTAAACTTTAAAGGTGGCCTGGAGAACCTTGTGTCTACCTAAAAAAAAAAAAAAAAAGCAGGGTGAGAAACATTTCTGTGCATGTGTGGCTTGCCTTGAAAGGGATTGCCACTGGCTGGGAAGGAGTTCAGCTTATTCGAGTATTTACTGGCAGAGAAAGGTGGAAGGTGATTTGATAGGAATCACACTTAAACCTTGAACTTAGAGACTCTTAAGAGGATAAATACTAAACACTTGTGGTAAGACTATTCTAATTACAGAGTCATAGAACAAGAAAAGACCTTAGAGATTACCTCACCTCCTAGCCCCTGCTTTTAAGAAGAAGAATCTGAACCCAGAGCCCAAGCTGACCCAAGGTGAGGTGGCTGGTCAGTGGAATAGCCTGGGTGAGATCTCCCTCTAGGATTTGAGCCTGGAAAATGCAGAAAGGTGGACTTCCACCAAACTTTCAGTCTGATTGTACTTCCGATAAAATTGAAAATAACGTGAGTCTTTTAAGATGTTTCATCTAATGCTGCCTGATAAAATCAGAGTAAGGAAAAAGCCAGTCTGTAAAAACAAATGACCACAGTACAGTTGCTAAGTTCACTATCTGCAAGTCCATATAGAAGAAAATCTCGACAGTAAATTTTCAAAGATATTGCCAGATTACTCTCATTTTACTTTGTATTTCTTTAAATACTAGTGAAGTTGAGCATCTTTCCAAATGTTTTGTGACTATTTATATTTCTTCTGGGAATCACATTTTCCTGTATATGGTTCTGTCTTAATGATTTGTAGAAGTTCGTTGTTATATGTGCTACACATTTTTTTCCAACATTAATTATGGTTTCTTTGGCCCCCAAAGAAGTTGACAATTTTAACAGACTATATTTTTCCTTTTTGGTTTGACTGGGTTTGGTGTTTTACTTGGGAAGGTCTTCTCCATCCCAAAAAGATAAAACTATCTTCCTGTAATATTTACTTTTTTAACATTTAGATTTTTAATCTGCCTAAATTTATTTTTGTGTATCGTGTGAATTAGGATTCTAACTGTTTTCTTCTAAACTGGAAAAGCCAGTCGACAGCTAGTATGTTAGGGGCTGAGTTTGGAACGCAGCCTGTCTGCTGAAGCCATATTCTTAACACTGTGTTTTGCTGCCTTCTGACTGAGTTAGTATTAAAGGGATCTTACTGGGGAAAAAGTGTGAGTACATCATTCAATAAGAAAACTTCATCTGTTGCTTTCTGTTTTGCAAGTAGTATTGACAGTGTAGCATTCTCCTACAGGTAGCCTCCATGAATAAATGTTTAAAATAAAGAGGCTGGGCGCGGTGGCTCACGCCTGCAATCCCAGCACTTTGGGAGGCCAAGGCAGGCAGATCACCCAAGGTCAGGAGATCAAGACTAGCCTGACCAACATGGTGAAACCCCGTCTCTACTAAAAATACAAAAATTAGCTGGGCATGGTGGCGGGCATCTGTAATCCCAGCTCCTTGGGAGTCTGAGGCACCAGAATCGCTTGAACCCGGGAGGTGGAGGTTGCAGTGAGCCAAGACTGTGACACTGCACTCCAGCCTGGGCAACAAAACAAGACTCCGTCTCAACAAAAAAATAAAGAGGTAGAAGAAATAACTGGAGTAGAGAGAAATCAAATTTGTCTTTCATAGCATGGTGCTAGGTGGTTGCTAAGATATCAGATATAAGTAAATATTCTCCTGGATGATCTGGTGTTTTTAATGCTAAACAATACATATTCTACAATGATACCTGATTTGTTTAAAGCTAGGAGTAAGAATGCATAGTTAGTAATAGAAGCTACATCACCTCAGTTGTCTTTGTTGTGATATTCTGTCATCTAAGATTTTGCAAAATTCTTTTCTCTTTACAGATATGCGGGGATTCATGACAGCGCATGGCCAGCCAGATCAGCCTCGATCTGCGCGCTACATCCTGAAGGACTATGTCAGTGTAAGTGCACCCGCCTCTCATGCTGTCCGATACCCACGTCTTTTCCCCAGTCTGTGTTCTTAGACAATGGCAACCTGTTCAATCATAAAGGAAATACTTTTTCACTGAAACTGGAGTTGTGATCTTGATATAGGGTAGTTAACATTATATGGATTATAGAGATTACAAAAGATGGAGATCTCTGAACACCTATTATGAGTGAAAATCACCAATTTATGCATCTGGTTTTTTCGTCTCCTACAGCCCTTTGCTTGTTATGATTGCAACTATTGTCACAGTCTTCTTCATAGTATAGCTGTTTATATGCCTACCTCTATATTTGTCTAGTAACGATAATAACAGCTAACATTTTTTCAAAGCTAACCCTGCTAGAAATAGTTCTGTTTTACGTGCATCTTCTCAGTGAAAAGACGTAACAAGTCTATGTGAGATTATTATTTCTCCTTTTCAAATGAGAACATGCTATTTGGGGGTTTCCCCATAGTAAAATGGCTATGAACAGGGCCTATCTCATGAGATTATTATGGGAAATAAATGAAAACTGTGTGTGTGTGTGTGTGTGTGTGTGTGTGTAGCACTAAGCTCAATGCCTGGCACATAATGAGCCCCCGATAATTGTTATCAAGTTTCTTTCCACAAATAAGCATTACAGGGCCCTGTTAATAACCAGTTGTGAGGATTTGGCTTTATTTCCTTCTCTTCTCAAGACCACATTAGTGGAGCTTTTGGAGCATAGTGGCAACCGTATATGGGCTCTGCCTTCAGTTCAGGGGGAAAGCAGTTCATACTATTGGTATAGATAAGTCATGTATTCATTTACCACTTACTATGGAGGATATAAAGATGAGGTAAAAATTGTCACAGGCTTCAGATCATTTATGATGGAAAGAGGCAGACTTGCCCCCAGGGAGCAACCCCACCTACAGGAGTCGAGGAACTCTCCTGACTCTAACAGTCTACCCGGCATTACCGCGAACTCTCCCGACTGTAATAGTCTACCCCGGCATTACCGTGAGTCGTAACTGCCCAGTTGTGTCTTGAGTTTTGTTTTGGAAAATATTCACCGTAAGTATAACCATGTCAGTATACTGAAGAATACTTAGGTGGGAATGCAAACGAGACAAGAAGAAAGAAAGTTCATCCTAGTCTGGGGCACCATGGGAAGAGTTAGGCCTTTAGAACACTTTGACCATTGATGTGTTAGAAAAAGGACTCTTCAGCTGCAGTAGACCAAAGCTCCACTCAGCTAACTTAACCAGAAGGCGGAGAGCTCCATGGGAGTGTGACTGGGTGGGGATGTCTCCTCTGAGGCCACGGGTGGCTCTTAGGATGCACTGCCGTCCTTCATGCTGTCTTTGTAGGGTAAGCTGCTGTACTGCCATCCTCCCCCTGGAAGAGATCCTGTAACTTTTCAGCATCAACACCAGCGACTCCTAGAGAACAAAATGAATGGTGATGAAATAAAAATGCAGCCAGGCAGAAATAAAAAAGTAAAGCAGATTGAAAATATCGTTGACAAAACTTTTTTCCATCAAGTAAGTTTTAAAACTTTTCTTAAACTTCTAATCCAACACTCTTTATAACAGCTTTATTGAGTATCACATGCCATAAACACATTTTAATAACCCCAAAAAGGGTTTAATAACCCCCAAAAGAAACCTTACTTATTGGCAGTTACTCCCTGTTCCCCTTTTCCCCCCAGCCCCTGCCAACCAATAATCAATCTTTATGTATAGATTTGCCCGTTCTAGGCGTTTCATCTGAGTGGAATCATACTGTGTGCTCTTTGCCACAGGCTTCTTCCACTTAGCATGGTATCTTAGAGATCTATCCATGTTGTAGCATGTGTCAGTGTCCATTCCTTTTTATTACCGAATGGCCTACGCCACATTGTATCTATCCATCCATGTTGTAGCACGTGTCAGTGTTCCATTCCTTTTTATTACCGAATGGCGTTTTAGTGTGTATCTGCGCGGCCACGTTGTATCTGTTTATTATCTGATGGACGTCTGGGTTGTTTCCGCTTTTTGGCTACTGTGAATAATGGTGTAATGAACACTTGTGCACAAGTTTTTGTGGAGACGTGGATTTCATTTCTCTTGAGTATATACCTAGGCGTGGGCTTGCTGGGTCAGACTGTAACTCCGTGTTTAACATTGGAGGTATCGCCAAACTCTCCGAAAGTGGCTGTGCTGTTTCACATTACACCCATAATGTGTGAGGTTTCTCATTTTCTCCTCATCCTTGTCAACGTTTATTATTTCCGGTCTTTTTCTATTTTAGCCATCCTAATACCTGGGAAGTGTATTGCATTGTAGTTTTGATTGGTATTTCCCTAATGACTGGCGGTGCTGAGCATCTTTTTCTGTGCTCATTGGCACATGTATATTTTCTGTAGAGAAATGTCTGTTGTTAGGTTGTAAGAGTTCTTTATATATTCTGGATACCAGTCCCTTATCAGATTTATGATTTACAAATATTTGCACCCATTTAGTCAGTTGTCTTTTCTCTGAGCCAACACACTTGGTGATAGAAAGTGCTAAAGAAACAGACTTCAAAAATGTCTTCTGCACTTTAAAATATTGATAACTTTAGTTGCTTGTGTCACAGCTACAATTTATAGGCAGTATTTTAAAGGTCAAATCTACATGCAAAAGAGGTAAATCATATAGTTGTACCCAATGTAGTTTCAAAATGTTTTTAAGTGACTACTATAGCGAAAACAGGACAGGGGTTAGGAGGGGGTGATCAGCTGTACCCAGAGAATGTTTTTCTATTCATCCCATGCTTTATCTGCGTGCCTCACACAATGAGCCTGTGATGCAGGCCAAGCAAATATTGTTCCCTGAGGACACTGGCGCTGGAAGAGACTGAGTTACCCAAGGGCGCTTGCTTTAAATTGCAAAGCTGGGGCAAAACTTAGATGTTTGTAGCTCCTAGTTTGAATTATTTCCTAGTTGGTACGTACCAGTATTTGGAAGAAGATTTACCAGTATGCAAAAGGATGACAAGTTTCTTCTTGGGCCCACAGCTGTCACACAGAACATTCAATTTGAATTTGAAATGTTCATAGGTTTCTACAGGCGATGTACAAGAAGGCCGAAAACTTGTCATAATTTCAATATAATTCATGTGTCTCAACCGTAGCCTCCAGAGTAATATTTTACTACCATAAGTAACTTGCAAATCATAGTGGACTAATTTTTTTTTTTACTAAGTAAACTTAAAACTTGTTTAGAGTCCATTTCTAATATGGTTGAAGCAGGTTTAGTTTTTATATTAAGACAAATTTCCAGAAAACAGCTAGTATTGAGCCTGGTTGTAGATGGCATTTGAAAGTATGGGACTAAATACAGTTGATGAGGGAATAAGGAGGGAGAAGAGATGAAATGAAGATAGAATGCTGGTGGGAGAAAGAGGACCAGTGAAAGGGAGGGGGGGAAATTTACTGAGTGACTGACTCCTTTTTATCTTGAAGTGATCCACTGACAGTACTGTGCATATCCCTTAAAGGATAGCCTGCTGACATCTCAGATAATGTTTTCTCTTACTTCCTAGGAGAATGTGAGGGCTTTGACCAAAGGAGTCCAGGCTGTGATGGGTTACAAGCCTGGGAGTGGTGTAGTGACTGCAGCCGCTGTGAGCTCTGAGAACGGGGCGGGGAAGCCCTGGAAAAAACATGGCAACAGAAATAAAAAAGAAAAAAGTCGCAGACTCTACAAGCACCTGGATATGTGAGGTTGGGCTGCATTGTGCAGATGGAAAAGAGCAGAAGCTGCCTGTTGCCTGTGGAACTCTCGCGAGACACTGGCACTGTAGAACGGGCCCTGCTCTTGCGGAGCACAGCTGCACCCAGCAGTCTCCGTGTCAAGACTGAGGGCCTCCTGGAAACACCAACTCTGACGATAAGGAGTCATCTGGGAGCCCTAGAAACCTTCTCCTGGCCAGGCGCAGTGGCTCATGCACCAACACGGTGAAACCCCGTCTCTACTACAAATACAAAGCAATTAGTCGGGCGAGGTGGCGGGCGCCTGTAGTCCCATCTACTCGGGAGGCTGAGGCAGGAGAATCGCTTGAACCTGGGAGGCAGAGTTTGTAGTGAACGGAGATCGCGCCACTGCACTCCAGCCTGGGCAACAGAGTGAGACTATATCACAAGAAAAAGAATTGCAAGGGATGGTTCATGAGACACATTTGGGACAAAGGTGAAACAGAAACTCCCCATTCTGAGTGTCCCAGTTGGGTTCCTCCGACTCTAAACAAGGGACTTGGGTTCAGTTAGTGCGCGGCGGGGGCTCACTTCCACTGAGAAACATGTAGAATGTACTCACCGGGTGACAGGGAAGCTGCGGCATTTACTACCTAGCCCTCATCTTCTCTGTTATTCCACTTATTTAAAATGTCCAGAATAGGCAAATCTCCTTATAGAGAAAGTAGACTCATGGTTGCTTAGGGATGGGAGGAATGGGAAGATTGAGGCCTTCCTTTTGCAGTAATAAAAATGTCCTAAAATTGATTGTAGCAATGGTCACACAACTCTGTGAATATGCTTAAGACCATTGAATTACACACTTTACATTGGTGAATTGTATGGTATGTAAATTAAATAACATAGTTACGAAATAGAATCAAAAGCATGAAAGCACTCTGGATATGGTTTGGATCTGTGTCCTCCCCAAGTCTCGTGGAAATGTAAGCCCCCTGGTGGGAGGTGGGGCTTGGTGGGAGGTGACAGGATTTTGGGGCAGAGTCCTCAGAAGCGGTTTAGCACCACCCCCTCGGTGCTATTCTCCGTGATACTGAGTCTTCGTCACATCTGATTGCTTCGAAGTGTGTGGCACCTCCCCTCGGTCTCCCTCCTGCTCCGGCCATATAAGATGTGCCTGCTTCTCCTTTGCCATCTAACATGATTGTAAGTTTCCTGAGGTCTCCCTAGAAGCAAAAGCTGCTGTGCTTCCTATGTAATCTATAGGACAGTGAGCCAATTTAACATCTTTTCTTTATAAATTACTGTCTCTGGTATTTCTGTTTTTCTTTTTTTCTGAGACGGGGTCTCACTCTGTCGCCCAGGCTGGAGTGCAGTCGTGTGATCTCGGCTCACTAGAACCTCCCTCTCCTGGATTCAAGCAACGTGCCCTCCCAAAAAAGAAAGCTGTTGAGCTGCTGGCCTGTCTCCCCCAGGTGGCTGGGATTTACGGTCACCATTGGCTGCCCACTCCCGTAGCGCCGCCCAGGCCACTGCAGCCCTTCCTTCAGAAGGACGGTGCCTGAGGTCCTGCCACCTCTGCCAACAGGAAATGCCTTTGAGCAGTCACATCACTGCCTACCGTCTAGGAGGACAAGTGCTCCGGTCCTCTTGTTAGTTTTTCTTTTTGGCTAACTCTGAACCATGGCCAAAAACATTATCTTTAGCTCCTGGGCAGCTGCTGGACCTCTGAGGAGCCTGGTTAAGGAACTGATTCATTTCCTGAGGGCCGACCACGTGCAGAGCCCTGTGGAAAGTACTGGGAGAACCTGGGCAGGGTTCTGATGACCCGGAGGGAGGTGGTTAGAAGATACCGTCCAAAGTGTTCGCTGCAGGATGAAGTCCCAACTCCCTCGCAACTGAACGCTGACCATCTCACCTCCCTGCTGTGGGTGCTGCCCTGCCTCTGCTATTTGCCTTTCTCCCTATACCATCTCTTGCCGCTTCCAAGGGCCTCTGCAGAGCTGCAGCCATGGCCTTGTTGCCAAAAGCAAACATTCTCCAGCATTATTTATTGAAAACCTTCCCCCACACATGCCCGCCCACAATGCGGGGTGTCGTCAATGTACTTTAAACATGCCCCTGCTATAGTGCATGTCATATTTTTATGGCTTGTTTAAAAATCAGCATATCCGGCCAGGCATGGTGGCTTACACCTGTAATCCTAGCACTTTGGGAGGCCGAGGTGGGTGGATCACTTGAGGTCAGGAGTTCAAGACCAGCCTGGCCAACATGATGAAACCTCATGTCTACTTTTTAATGGCCAAAAAAAGTGGCTTACTTTTAATGGCCAAAACTGCAATTAATTTTGTTTTAATTACAAAAACCGCAATGGCCAAAACACCAAAGTACTTTTATTTTTTGTTTTTTTGAGACAGAGTCTTGCTCTCTTGCCCAGGCTGAAGTGCAGTGACGTGATCTCGGCTCACTGCAACCTCCGCCTCCTAGGTGCGAGAGATTCTCCTGCCTCCGCCTCCCAAGTAGCTGGGATTATAGGTGCCTGCCACCACACCTGGCTAATTTTTGCATTTTTAGTAGAGACAGGGTTTCATCATGTTGCCCAGGATGGTCTGGAACTCCTGATCTCAAGTGATCCACCCGCCTCAGCCTCCCAAAGTGCTGGGATTACAGGCGTCAGCCACTGCTTCCGGCCTGCACCAGAGTACTTTTGATAGTACACAAAACCACAATTACTTTTGCACCAATCTAATATCATCAAATTAGTGATTAGGTTTAATTTCTCCTGAATGGTTACAACTTTGTTTTGTTCTGAGAGACTAGGGTCTCAAAAATATAGGGGTCCCTATGTTGTCTAGGCTGGTCTCCAACTCCTGGGCTCCACTGATCCTCCCACCTTGGCCTCCCAGAGTACTAGGATTACAGGCATGAGCCTCCTTACCAGGCCAGATCTTAACTTTGAAAACACAATGTACCACTAAAATAGTGTAGCCACTTTGGAAAATAGTCTGGCAATTCCTCAAAACATTAAACACAGTTACCATAGACCCCAGCAAGGACACTCCTAGGTACATACCCAAAAGAACATGAAACCTGTGTCCACACAAAAACTGTATACAAATGTTCAGAGCAGCATTATTCATAATAGCCCAAAGGTGAAAGCAACCCAGATGTCCAACTGATGACTGGATCAACAAAATGTGGTATAAAAATACTCATGCAATGTATTATGAGCCATAAGCAGGAATGAAGTACTGATACATGCAGCAACATGAAGGAACCTTGAAAGCATGCTAAGTGCAAGTCACAGAAAGGTCACATGGTGGATGATTACACTGATGTGGAATATCCAAAATGGGCAAATCCATAGAGAGAGAAGGTAGATTTGCGATTCCTGGGCTGGGAGTGTTGAGGGGAGTGGAAAGTAACTGCCAGTGGGCAGGGTTTATTTTCGGGTGGGCGTGATGAAAATGTTCTAAAAGTAGATAATGATGTTGGTTGCACAACGCTATGCATACACTAAAAACTGCTGAATTGTACGTTTTATTTTTTGTTTTGTTTTGAGATGGAGTCTTGCTCTGTCGCCCAGGCTGGAGTGCAGTGGCGCCATCTCAGCTCACAGCAATCTCCACCTCCCGGGTTCAAGCGATTCTCCTGCCTCAGCCTCCGAGTAGCTGGGATTACAGGCACAGGCCACCACGCCCGGCTAACTTTTGTATTTTTAGTAGAGATGAGGTTTCACGTGTTGGCCAGGCCAGTCTTAAACTCCTGACCCTCAAGTGATCCGCCCACCTCAGCCTCCCAAAGTGAAGGGACTACAGGTGTGAGACACCGTGCCTGGCCAGAATTGTACATTTTAAAAGGACTATGTTGGCTGGACATGGTGACTCACGCCTGTAATCACTTTAAGAGGCTGAGGCGGGTGGATCACGAGGTCAGGAGTTCAAGACCGGCTTGGCCAACATGATGAAACCCCGTCTCTAC
>NW_012118932.1:3393298-3395795 GCF_000951035.1 Colobus angolensis palliatus
AGCCCCGCGCCCGCGCTCTGGGACTGGGACTACCTGGACCGCTGCTTCGCCCGCCACCGCGTCTGCATCTCCTTCGGCCTGTGGATCTGCGCCGCCTCCTGCTGGATCGCCGCCCACGCGCTGTAATGGGGCCGGGGGTCGGGGGGCCGTCGGGAGGGGACACGGGCGCCACGCCCCTGCTACTCCCTCTCGGAAACCTAGAGGGGGGCGCGGAAAGGGGGATGAAGGAGATGGCGGAGTAATAGGATCCAATGGAACATTGCTTTGTAGACTGAAGTGGGATCCTTCTTTCCAGGGAAGCTGGGCTGAAAGCCAAAGGGAGGAGGCTGGGTGGTGCAGCGGATGGGGCCCCGAGGACAGCGCGAGCATGAGTGCTGTTGTCAGCCCTTCCCCATTGACTCGCGGTGTGACCTGGGCAAGCTCCAGAACCTCTCTGGGCCTCCTGTGACTGGTGATAGTACCTCACAGGATGATGGGAGGATTCAATGAATCAGTACCGTTAAAGCACTTAGTAAATGCTCATTAAACATCGTTTGTATTGCTCCAGCTAGGCTACCAACTCTTAAGGGACCTTGGCAAGTCCCTTGATGTTTCTGGCCTCAGTTTACCCAAAGTCCTCTTAGGCGGGAACAGGCGTGATGATGATCCAGCTGGCCTGTCTTTGCCCTGGTCTGTCCAGCACCTGGACTGGTTTGTCCAGATGCCCACGGTAGCCTAAGTTCTAAGAGTGAATCTCGAGGTCCTCAGCCGCTCTGTCCTAGGCATGGAAATCCACTAGCAGTGCCCAGGATGGTGCCGCCCAAGCATTCCCTGGCAGGGGAGAAAGCACCAGCACCCCTGGGAGAGGTTAGAACTGTCTCCCCGTAGGCGCTCAGTGGATATTCTTGTCAGGCATCTGGTCGTATTGCAGAGACTCTGCAGCCCCACTTACCCAGTGACTGGAATACAAATACAAAGATGCCTAGAACGTTGACTATGGGTCCAGTGGTGCATTCATTAACTCTTTCAATGCCCGCCTCAGAATATCAGCACCAGGAGGTAGGTACTGTTACCCCCACTTTCAGTAGGGAACCCTGAGGTTCTGAGAGGTTAAATAACTTGTCTGAGCGAAAAGAAAGAACCAAAACCCCAGATCCCACTGGAAAGGGGCAGGCTGGTAAAAGAGATTAAACTGGCCAGATCAGAGGCTGGAAACTAACAAGGTACTGGACACGCATTATCCATTTGTTCCTCACAGCCGTCCTCACAGACCAGCACTGTCAGGCACTTTGCCAACCTTGCGGGGGTTAAGAGCGAGCCTCTGCTTCTCACCCTGCCTGGGATCTGGACATACTGGGATCCTGTCCCTCCCTCAGCGCCCCCACTGTCGCTTCTCCCCTTACAGCCCCCCACCAGTCCATATCCACGGAGAAGATGCACGGAAGGGCAGGAAGGGGCTGGCCGTTTCTATCAGCGTCACTGGTAGGGCCTCTGAAACATGTTGTCGTACATGCCTCCTTGCTACATTTCGCTGGAGACACTGAGGCAGGGCGGCAGCTCCGGCTTCACCGCCATTCACCGGAGGATGGTACTGGTTCTGGGATCCCATTTGTTTTCAGGGCCTTGCCATCCCTGAATCTCCCCCCTCCAGTTTCTCTCTGGAGAATGTGTGTTCGGAGTGGTGTGTGGGCTGGGTTAAGGTCAGCTGGAACCCTAGCCCCCAGAGCTGGAGAGGTGGCTGAGAACAGGGTGCGGAGCAAAGGCCCTGCGTGTGAAGCCAGAAAACCACCACGAACTCACCTTCTCACCAGACACCTCAGTTTTGTCCTCTCAAATGGGAGGGTTGATATAAGTTATTTCTAATTTGGGTCCGCCTCTGGGCGTCTCCAACTTAAGAATCTTCACTCCTTGGTCATGAATTGGTTTTAGGAGCCCAGGGCCCAGATTAAAGTTGGTGTTGCCACTGTGAGCTTTGGGCTTGGGCCAGCAGGTCAGGAAATGTTTGGAAAGCAGGCTTCTGTCCTCATCCACCATTCCCAAGGACAGGCGCTCAGAATCCGCCAGATAGTTCTAAGGATGTGGAACCAGTACCATCCTCCGGTGAATGGCGGTGAAGCCGGAGCTGCCGCCCTGCCTCAGTGTCTCCAGCGAAATGTAGCAAGGAGGCATGTACGACAACATGTTTCAGAGGCCCTACCAGTGACGCTGATAGAAACGGCCAGCCCCTTCCTGCCCTTCCGTGCATCTTCTCCGTGGATATGGACTGGTGGGGGGCTGTAAGGGGAGAAGCGACAGTGGGGGCGCTGAGGGAGGGACAGCCCAAAGTGCCAAAAGGACTCTCTGTGTAAAGAACATGGACACAGGCCAGCAGAAGCCAGCCTGCCCCACTTCACAGATGGTTTAGAAGAATTTCACTTTAATTTATTTCAGAGAAACAAGTTGTCTTTTTAATTAGGCAATTAACTCTGCTCTGCAGTTGTCTGCAGTGGTTGGGTTACTTTTTTTTTTTTTTTTGAGA
>NW_012118932.1:3397115-3405336 GCF_000951035.1 Colobus angolensis palliatus
TTGAGACCAGCCTGGCCAACATGGTGAAACCCTATCTCTACTAAAAATACAAAAATTAGCCAGATGTGGTGCACGCCTATAATCCCAGCTACTTGGGAGGCTGAAGCAGGGAGAATCACTTGAACCTGGGAGGCAGAGGTTGCAGTGAGCCGAGATCACCCCACTGCACTACGGCCTGGGCGACAGAGCGAGACTCTGTCTTGAAAAATAAACAAGCAAAAAAAAGGTCACCTTCTCAATAAGACCTCCCCTGCTTATAATGGTGACCCACCTCTTTCACCAGTGTTCTGTATTCCCTTATTCTAATCTGTTTTTTTTCTATAGCTTAATCCCTAATACACCATATACTTTACCTGTGTATATTCCTTTTTTTTTTTTTTTGAGACAGAGTCTTGCTCTGTCACCCAGGCTGGAATGCAGTGGTGTGGTCTTGGCTCACTGCAGCCTCCATCTCCTGGGTTCAAGCAATTCTCCTGCCTCAGCCTCCCGAGTAACTGGGATTACAGGCACGCACCACCACACCCGGCTAATTTTTTGTATTTTTAATAGAGACGGGGTTTCACCATGTTGCCCAGGTTGGTCTCAAACTCCTGGGCTCAGGACAATCTGCCTGCCTTGGACTCCTAACCCTGAGCCACCACGCCTGACCTGTTTATTACTTCCTCTATGTGAACTCCCATTAGAATGTCAGCTCTACAAGGGCGAGGATTTGTTCACTGCTTTATCCCTATCACTTAAAACAGCACCTGGCACCTAGTAGGTGCTCAATAAATAGTAATTTACAGCTTTAACCCAGCCCCAGCTCATGTAGGGGTGGCTGTGTCCTTTCCCAGGTAGTGGGGTAGGCTTTGGGGCAAGTGAGAAGTAGTGTCAAGTTTCCTAAAAGCCCAGGCCCTCAAACAAGCCTGTGTGGAAGGCTCCTATCCCAAAACACATTTCCCCCAGAAAACCTGTTGTGCCCCCCTGTGGAGGCACCTCATGGGATTGGCCTTGGCCTTATGCCCATCCAGGTAGAAATGAAGGAAGGCAGCTCAGTGGGCAGAGCACAGATTTGGAGCATTCTAGACCCTGCTTCGAGCAGTGTTGTCTCAAAAGCAAATCACCTTTCATTTTGGATGCCCATTCTCCTTAGCTAATAGAATACAATAGGGCCAGCCAGGCACAGTGGCTCTGCAATTCCAGCGCTTTGGGAGGGTGAGGTGGGCAGATCGCCTGAGGTCAGGAGACCAGCCTGACCAACGTGGAGAAACCTAGCTGGGTATGGTGGCGCACCCCTGTAATCCCATCTACTCAGTAGGCTGAGGCAGGAGAATCGTTTGAACCCGGGAGGCAGAGGTTGCAGTAAGCCGAGATCATGCCACTGCACTCCAGCCTGGACAACAGCAAGACTTCATCTCAGAAAAAAAAAAAAAGAATACGCTAAGTCCCAGCTCAAGTCCAATAATAATATTCATTAAAAACTTAACTACATACTTGGCAGTACAGACCTTTTGGTATTGACTCCTGGAATACCAGCATCCTGTGACGTGAGTGTCCTCATTATTTCTGTTCTACAGACGTGGAGACTGAAGCATAGAGAGGTTGAGGGTCACCCATCTAGTAAGTAGCAGTGCCAAGATTCCGAGACTCAAACTCCACAATGCAAGTTCTTCACCGCCGACTCTACTGTCAGAGTAGCTGGTGCCTTTAGAAGTCGTTTGCTTTCCCCAGACACTGGTCTAAACACTGCCCATGTACTGTCTCAAGTAACCCTCCTGACAGTCTTTGACGGAGGCACTGTTAGTGTGCTTGTTTTGCAGATGAGGAAACTGAGGGCCAGAGAAGCTCAGTGGGCCAAAGGTACACAGCAGAGACTGCCTCATGCAGTGGGACGTGTGTGGAATAGAGCTAGGGGGCTGGGCTCTTATCCCAACCCTGCTGGTGGGCATCTGCCTACCTTGGGTTCAGTCGTATAAACACCTCATCTCCTCATCAGCCAAGTGGAGATGATAATGGACTTTTCCGGGGTTGGCGGGAGGTGTCCCTGGAGGAATACACGTGGAGGCACCGCATCAGTGTAACCCATGTGATACAGGGTCCCGGATGACAGACGCTGTAGGGGCTGAGAAAAGATGCTTGAATGCCAAGACTCTGTTCCCGTTTGCTCCCAGGTTTTCACTGGTGCCTACCTAGCAGCTGTTGACTTAGTGAACTTTATATTCATTCTCTTCCCAGTCTGTGGATCCAAATTCAAGTCTAATTCAGGTGAGTGTGTGGCTGTCTTTTCTTGTCTCTATTCACCCATTCATGCATCAGCATGCCGAATGCCTACCCCTTATCACTCCCTGAGTGGGTCCCAGCCAGGCACAAACAAAGGAGAAGGGCCAGATGTGGTGGCTCATGCCTGTCATCCCAGCACTGTGGGAGGCTGAGGCGGGCGGATCGCGAGGTCAGGAGATCGAGACCATCCTGGCCAACATGGTGAAACCCCTGTCTCTACTAAAAATAGAAAAATTAGCCGGGCGTGATGGCAGGCGCCTGTAGTCCCAGCTACTCAGGAACCTGAGGCAAGAGAATCGCTTGAACCCGAGAGGCAGAGGTTGCAGTGAGCCGAGATCGCACCACTGCACTCCAGCCGGGGTGACAGAGCGAGACTCCGTCTAAAAAAAAAAGCAAAAATAACACTCCCCCCGCCCCCCGCAAAAAAAGGAGAGGGTCCTTCTTTTAGGCTGCCAGCTACTTTTTAACATGTTTGTAGAGATAGGGTCTTGCTGTGTCGCCCAGGCTGGCCTCAAACTTTCAAGCAATCTTCCCAACTCAGCCTCCCAAAGTGCTGGGATTACAGGCGTGAGCCACGGCACCACGTGGTTCATCCCTCTTTTTTTTTTTTTGAGATGGAGTTTTGCTCTTGTCGCCCTGCATTAGGGCTGCCAGCTTGGGGGTATGTGCACACTGTGGGCAGCCAGAGGGAGGGAAGGGCTGCCAGTGTCAAGGAAGCATGGGGCACTAGAGCTGGGGCCACAGGCAGGGCACTCCAGGCACACAGCAGCATGGGCAAAGGCTAGGAGGAGGCGTGGAGCAGGGCTTGGGCATGAATAGTGATAGCTTAGCGTGCAGGTTTGCGGTGGTCAGGCGAAGCTTCACAGCTACTGGAAGTGGGTGGCAGGAATGGGCACGGGCCACCACAGGCACGGCAGGGGTTGGAAATGGCTGGGCCAGGGTGAGTGGCCCTGGGTATCTGTGGCTGGGGCTTCTTGAGAAGGGTCAGCCATGTGCTTGGGCCCTTGTTCCAAAAGGGGATGAGGGACCGGGTGTGGTGGCTCACCCCTGTAATCCCAGTGCTTTGGGAAGCCAAGACAGGCAGATCATTTTGAGGTCAGGAGTTCAAGACCAGCCTGGTCAACATGGTGAAACCCTGTCCCTACTAAAAAAATACAAAAATTAGCTGGACGTGGTGACATGCACCTGTGATCCCAGCTACTTGGGAGGCTGAGGCAGGAGAATCATGTAAACCCGGGAACTGGAGGTTGCAGATTGTACCACTGCACTCCAATGTGGGCGACAAGAGCACAACTCCGTCTCAAAAAAAAAAAAAGGGGGGATGAACCACGTGGTGCCGTGGCTCACACCTGTAATCCCAGCACTTTGGGAGGCTGAGTTGGGAAGATTGTTTGAGGCCAGCCTGGGCGACATAGCAAGATGCTGTCTCTACAAACATTTTAAAAAGCAGCTGGGCATGATGGTACATAGCCCGTGGTCCCAGCTCCTTGGGAAGCTGAGGTGGGAGGATCACTTGAGTCCAGGAGGTGGAGGCTGCAGTGTGCGGTGATTGCACCACTGCACTCCAGCCTGGGTGACAGAGCGAGACCCTGTCTCAAAAATAAATCAGTAAATCCAAGGGGGCTGCGTCAGTGTGTAGTGTAGCGCGCCCTCAGCGGCTCAGTGCTCCCCAGAAGAGAAATGCTCTTTTTAGAGTTTCTCAGGAGAGAGCTGGGCAGTGGCTTACACCTGGAATCCCAGCCACTCGTGAGGCCAACGTGGGAGATCGCTTGAGCCCAGGAGTTCAAGTCCAGCCTGGGCAAAGACCTCATCTCTAAAAGCAAAAATAAACAGAATTGCTCAGAGGAGTGCCTGTCTTATATTTCAAGGACAAAGACACTGCTCATTGCTGTTTGCCCTGCGCACAGTTCCCGCTGGTGCTGTCACTGATTCACTGGTCGCTGCTTTTACCACGCTTGTACCAGTTCTGATCTGTGGAGACTGGAGAAACCACCAGGGGATGGTGCCTTATCCTTAGGAGCTCTAGTCCAGAAGAGGCACTGCTGTCTACATGCAGATGCATATGAGAGAAGATAATGTCATCTCTGCCTAAGGAAGGAGAACAGCACATTATGGGGGCGGGGTGTGCAATCAATCGGTGGTGGAGAGGAAGGGCTCCTTGAAGAGGTGGCACAACTACAGGGCCCTGAAGGGTGGGGAGGAGCTGGCCTGCAGAATAACTTGGGAACTTGTTTTGGCATCGTGTGGGGAGCTGACACCAGTTCTTCCCACACAGCTATCTGACAAGGTCTAGGTTCCAGGAGCCCTGTGGGATTTTGGTGTCTATTGCAGATTGGGAAGCCCGAGAGAGGAAGAGGAGGCGGCAGCTCAGGGCCAGTGTGTTTGCCCTGGCCCTGCCGCTGAGCCTGGGCCCATGCTGGGCTCTCTGGGTTGCTGTCCCAGAGGCTTCAGCCACCATCCGGGGGCCACAGCGGAGGCTGCTGGCGAGCCTGCTGCAGGTGAGGCTGGGCCACCCTGGGGAGGACTCGGGGTACTGCATGTCCTGCCAAATGCCTGGGGGGGGATGAGGCGGGGGCTGGGGGAGTGGGGTTAAGCCTTCCTTTGTTGGAAGAAACCTCTGAAAGCAGAAAAGGAATCCTGAGCTTTGTCTGTTTCTTGGGGCACATGGCCCGTCTCTGCAGAGTGCTAATGGTGGATCACCTGTTCTTGCAGGAAAACACTGAGATTCTCGGCTACCTGCTGGGTAGCATGGCCGCCTTGGGCTCCTGGGCTTCTCGGATCCCCCCTCTCTCCAGAATTGTGAGGCTGGGGTGCGGCTGGGACTGTGGGTCACGTGGCAGGTCTCAGGGCACCTGGGAGCGTCCTGAGAGGGTCATGGGACGGGAGTGTGGTGTCACCGTGTGTGCATGCACGTGGACTCGGCTTTTTCTGAAGAGCGTTGGTGTGTGTGGCAGCAAGGAGGGGATGTGTGTGGAGAGGGGCAGCCAACCCAGGGCGTCCTGAGGACGGCGGGAGCCTCTCGGGGAAAGCCCTTGTGTTCTTTCCCATTTCCTGTAGCAAATGAAAAGCAGGCTGTGAGGAAAAAGCCCCCGAGGCTGGCTAAACCCATGAGAGAATGAGATTGGAGAGACTCCAGGCAGTCAGGTATGAGGTTCTGTGTAGATCAAGAGTGTCTTAGGCCGGATGCAGTGGCTCACGCCTGTAATCCCAGCACTTTGGGAGGCCGAGGCGGGCGGATCACTTGAGGTCAGGAGTTTGAGACCAGCCTGACCAACACGGCGAAACCCTGTCTCTACTAAAATACAAAAATTAGCCAGGCATGGTGGTGCGTGCCTGTAATCCCAGCTACTCTGGAGGCTGAGGCAGGAGAATCACTTGAACCCAGGAGGCAGAGGTTGCAGTGAGCCGAGATCATGCCATTGCACTCCAGCCTGGGCAACAAGAGCAAAACTCCATCTCAAAAAAAAAGAGTGTCTTATTGGCAGGCATTCTCCAGGCATCCACATTGAGGGAGGCCCTGTGTCAGCCAGTCCTCTGGGGGACAAGGTGTGCGCAGGGGCGAGCGCTTGCCCTCTGGGAGCTCACAGTCTCATGGAAGACACAGGAACGTGAAGCAGCATCTCCTAATGCTTCGAGAAAGATAGAAACAAATGTTTGGGGTGTCAGAGAGAGAGAGAAGGCTCCTACGTTCTTCAAATGAGCAAGGGCGAAAACTGTTTACACTGCCAGACTGTGGGGTGGGGGGAGACGTCGTGTTGCCTCAGGAGGGAACGCGAATTTGAGGACACAGGCTAGGGAAAGGCCATCGGCAGAGGAGAGCACACAGGAAAAGCCCCCATGCGTGAAAGCGCCTGAGAAACAGCGAGACACTGTGGACGTGTGATGGCTGCTCTGCCAAGTTTTCTCTGCAGACGACTCTGAGACAGCTGTTCCTGTCTCACTGACGGAACAGTGGGTAAACCCAGCACCAAGACATGTCATAGGCCCATTTAGTCTAAAAAGAATCAGCTGGGTGCGGTGGCTCATGCCTGTAATCCCAGCACTTTGAGAGGCCGAGGCGGGTGGATCACCTGAGGTCAGGAATTCAAGACCAGCCTGACCAGCATGGTGAAACCCCGTCTGTATTAAAAGTACAAAACTTAGCCAGGCGTGGTGGCGGGTGCGTGTAATCCCAGCTACTCTGGAGGCTGAGGCAGGGAGAATCACTTGAACCCAGGAGGTGGAGGTTGCAGTGAGCCGAGATCGTGCCATTGCACTCTAGCCTAGGTGACTGAGCAATACTCCATCTCAAAAAAAAAAAAATTACTTGCCTAAGAGCGTCTTGGTTGAATAGCAGCTCCACGGATACAGCATTCAGCGCTGGAGGGTGGTTCGTGGTGGTTGGTGAAGTCAGTGAAGCTGCGTTCTGTGCTGTGACTGCCAGAAGCCTCGGGGGGCCTGGGCCTCATCAGCGGGTGTCCTGTCTTTAGATTAATGGAGGGGAGACTGGCGAGCACTGGGCTCAGCTCAACAGCCCACCGGGGTGGCTCTCCAGGGTGGTGCCAGAGCTGAGAGACCAGGTTGCATGAAGGCCTTTGAAGAAGCTGGCACTGTGCCCTGACCGCCGGTGGTAGCTCCCTAGGGCTGTCATAGCAAAGTGCCACTAACTTTCAAAAACAGAAATTTATTGTCTCAGTGCCAGAGGTCAGAAGTCTGAGATCAAGGTGCCGGCAGGACCATGCTCCTTCTGCAGGCGCTAGGGAAGGATCTGTTCCAGGCCTCAATCCTCTCCCAGGTTTGGGTAGCTCCTTGGGTTCAAGTGATTCTTCTGCCTCAGCCTCCCGTGTAGCTGGGACTACAGGCGTGCACCACCATGCCCAGCTAATTTTTGTATTTTTAGTAGAGACTGGGTTTCTCCATGTTGGCCAGGCTGGTCTCAAACTCCTGACCTCAGGTGGTCCACCTGCCTCGGCCTCCCAAGTGCTGGGATTACAGGTGGGAGCCACGGTGCCCGGCCCCTTCCTGTTGAGTAAAAGGAAGAACTTCAGGGTAAGACACTGCACAGTGCCTGGCATCTGGAGAGCCGCCAGCATCACCCCTGCCTTCGGAGGTGTCAGCTCCCCATCCCTACAAGGTATTGAAGCCTGAGGGCCCCGGGCAGGACAATAGATTGAAATTGCACTAGGGACTCCGGAAAGGAAACATGCTGTATTTCTAGGTAGGGAGCTGCTGCCGCCTCTCAGTGACTCTGGTTCCAGGAAGAAGAGCCCAGAGCTAGGTTACCCTTCGTAGGGCGAAACCCAGCAGGGTTTGGGGTGTTCTGGGAAACCAGGCCAGCATGGCTTCAGACCCTGGCTCTCCCAGAAGCTGCTCCTAATTTGGCCATGGTGAGGTTGCCGAGGAGAAAATGGCTGGGTCGCTTTGGTGGCAACGTTCCCATTGCTCCAGGAGTGAGTCCTTGAGTGGGCCAAGGGGTATGAAATACCCACTGATGAGTGAAGCGTTGTGCTGACACCAGGAGTCCTGGCAGCTGCAGAGACCATCTGAGGCCTGTCCTGCCTCCAGCCCTTACGTGGATGTGCCAGGCAGCCCAGGCTGGGGCGTGCCGCCGGCCTCTGTCCTGTCTGTAGGCGAGGCCTGCCTAGGCTGGAGAGGGACTGCCACGTCTCGTCTAGATACAATCTAGTTCCATTCTTCAAGCAGTGGTTAAGCACCTACTGTATGTCTGGCACTGCAGGTAAATAGAGCTCTGCATTTTTCTCAGGGTCGGCCCCAGGACTGACCCTGGGAAGAGACTGCTTTGGAGGACAGTGGTCACTGTCACTGGCTTAGCACGGGAACGAGGGCAGAGGACTCCCCAGCGCAGTTCATCCTGAGCAGCAGCGAGTGCAAGGCCCAGCGCCGCTCTGCCCGCCACCTCCCCTCTGGCCGTCACTGTCCTCTCTAATGTGGTGGTGGGTGCTTGGTGGGGGGCGCCAAGCAC
>NW_012118932.1:3405591-3410263 GCF_000951035.1 Colobus angolensis palliatus
CCTCCCCTCTGGCCGTCACTGTCCTCTCTAATGTGGTGGTGGGTGCTTGGTGGGGGGCGCCAAGCACCTCTAGCCATAGCAGTGCTGCTTCCTGTCACTGGCTTAGCACGGGAACGAGGGCAGAGGACTCCCCAGCGCAGTTCATCCTGAGCAGCAGCGAGCGCAAGGCCCAGCGCCGCTCTGCCCGCCACCTCCCCTCTGGCCGTCACTGTCCTCTCTAATGTGGTGGTGGGTGCTTGGTGGGGGGCGCCAAGCACCTCTAGCCATAGCAGTGCTGCTTCCTGTGTGAGGTAGGAAGGCCGAAGGGAAGAAAGGGCGTCATCTCCACCCTCAGCCTCTGGGCGCAGTGGGCCAGGGCTCACCCTCCCAGCCGGCTGCTCCCCGGGGAAGCGTGGCACTGTGCTCTCTCCCCTACGCAGCCTTCTGGGGGCGGGCCAGACACAGGGGGCCTGGGGACAAACTGGAGGGGACGCAGATTATTTTTAAGAGTTAAATTTAAAGTGGGGCAAAATTGGCCAAAATGTGCTTTTTCTCTGGAATTTTTCTCATTCCCTAGCGAAGGTCTATATATCTGTAAATATGGTCATCAAATGAACATAGGTAATGAGCATCTAATGAGTTTATATATGTATTACATACAAACTAAATTTTATATGTATTATATATAAACTGAGTTATATATATATAAACTAAATTATAGATAAACAACTATAGTCTAATGTATATAAAACTAAATTATGTAAAAATTATAATTTATATATGAGCTCATCTAATGAATCATAATTTATAGTATGTGAATTAAAATTAAATAGTTTATATATTAAACTCATTAGAGTTTAATATATAGACTACTTACAATTTTAATTCACATATTTAAATATATAAGTATATAATCAGAAATATATGGTGTTTGTATATATACATATTCATATATAGAGAGTGACTTTCTGCATATAAAGGCTACTTACATATAAATATAAATGGTGCATATTTCCTTTTGTTGAACCAGTATTTTTATTACGTATTCTTCAGAAATGTCCTCTTGGCTTTAAAATTTCCAGAATATCATCTCTCATTTTTTGGATCTTCCCCATGTGACCTGGGTCAGAATCAGCGATCCCAGGGAGAGAAGGACCCGGTCTCAGCTCTTCTGATTCGGTCTCTGTGCCAGGCTGCTCTTGCGTTGCCTCAGGCTGGGTCATTTGTAAAGATGTAATTGGCTCACGGTTTTGCAGGCACCCAAGCCTGACGCCAGCATCTGCTGGGCTTCTGGGGAGGCCTCAGGGAGCTTTTACTCATGGCTGAAGGCAAAGTGTGAACAGGCAGAGAGAGCACAAGAGGGTGGAAGGGAAGGTGCCACACACGTTTTTAAACAGCCAGATCTCAGGAGAACTCACTCTCGCGAGGCCAGCACCCAGGGGATGGTGCCAAACCATTCATGAGAAATCCACCTCATGATCCAACCTCCTCCCACCAGGCCCCACCTCCAACACTGGGGATTACGACTCAACGTGAGATCTAGGCAGACAAATGTCCAAACCATCCCAGTCTCCCTCACGTTCTCCCAGCGGACATTGGGGAGCCACTGCCCAGTGTCAGGTGCTGGGGCCCTGGGATGGCGAGGACCCCCACCCAGCCCTCAGGAGCCCTCTGACTGTGTAAAGGGCTGAGTCATGATCAGTCAAAGGTACTCTGCTGGAGGGATGTGTTAGGGCTCAGAAAAGGGAGTTGCTTGCTCCCCTTAGGGTTGAATTGGTAAGGGGAGGTTTCCCAGAGTTAAGTTTAAGCCAGGTTCTGAGGGATGAGTAGGAGTCTGATAGGCAGAAGAAGTAACTCGAGCAAAAGCTGGAAGTCTAACAGAAGCATTGCCCTGGGGGACTGGCTGCAGGCAGAGGGCTGGCCCGGCAACCTGCTGTGCCACTGAGGGCCCTGGGTCTTGTGATCTGCTGCTCCTCCCTGCCCAGCCCCTCCCTCTCTCTGCCCAGTGCCGGGGGAAGACATTTCCTTCCATCCACCTGTGGACTCGGCTCCTGTCGGCCCTGGCTGGCCTCCTCTATGCCTCGGCCATTGTGGCCCACGACCGGCAGCCTGAGTACCTGCTGCGGGCCACACCCTGGTTCCTGACCTCCCTCGGCCGCGCGGCGCTGGACCTCGCTGTATCCACCCCAGGCCTGGGGAGTTCCCTGCTTGCAGCAGGAGGAGGCCTGTGTCTCCTCCCCTCACTGCCCCTGCCCCCACGCTCCTTTTCTTTTGCTAGATGGAACTCTCCCAGCAGTCAGGGAGCGGCTTGAAGCTTGGGGCAGGCAAACACAAATGCAATTATTTGTAGTTTTATGTTTCTTTCTTTTTTTTTTTTTTAGATGGAGTCTCGCTGTGTTGCCCAGGCTGGAGTGCAGTGGCGTGATCTTGGCTCACTGCAACCTTCACTTTCCAAGTTCAAGCAATTCTCCTGCCTCAGCCTCCCGAGTAGCTGGGACTGCAGGTGCATGCCACCACATCTGGCTAATTTTTGTATTTTTAGTGGAGACTAAAAATTTTTGTATTTTTAGATGCTGACTGTGGATAATGGCTATGGCGTGTTGGTGGTGGGGGGTGTGAAGGCAAGGCAGGGCCACACCCTCTGCAGGCACTAGAGGGATCTTCGCTTGCCTCTTCCAGCTGCTAGTGGAGTTGCAGGAGCTGCTAGTGGCTCCTGGTGTCCCTTGGCACATGGCAGCATCGTTTTCTTTTCTGCCTCGGCCTTCACATGGCCTTCTTCCCTTGGTGTATCTTCGTCTGTCTCCTCTTCTTATAGGGACCCCAGCTGTTGGAGTTAGGGCGCAGTCCAATCCACTATGACTTCATTGTCTAATGATATCAGCAAGGACCCTACTTCCGAATAAGGTCACAGTCTGGGCCAGGTGCAGCAGCTCACTCCTGTAATCCCAGCACCGTGGGAGGCCGAGACGGGAGGATCACCTGAAGTCAGGAGTTTGAGACTAGCCTGGCCAACATGGTGAAACCCCACCTCTACTAAAAATACAAAAATTACCCGGGCATGATGGCAGGTGCCTGTAATCCCAGCTACTTGGGACGCTGAGGCAAGAGAATCACTTGAACTGGGGAGGCAGGGGTTGCAGTGAGCCAAGATCATATCACCACACTCCAGCCTGGGAGACAGAGCAAGACTCTGTCTCAAAAAAAAAAAAAAAAAAAAGGGTCACATTCAGAGGTGGATCTGAATTTTCAGGGATGCTATCCAACCGACCGCATGTATTGTCACTGTAAGCCAGGCCTGTCAAGAAAGATGTTTTCCAAAATGCTTTTGTTTCGCAAATATTTACCAAGTCCTTGTTAGGGACAGGGTCACATTGGATGCTGGGCCCTCATGGGGACAGGAATATCCACCCTAGCCCTGTCTTCAGATGAGCTCCTCTCTGTCCCAGGCAGGATAATACCAGGGAGGGAGGAGAGCACGTGAGTGGGGAGGGAGGAGAGTAGGTGAGTGGGGAGGGAGGAGAGTAGGTGAGTGGGGAGGGAGGAGAGTAGGTGAGTGGGGAGGGAGGAGAGTAGGTGAGTGGGGAGGGAGGAGAGTGGGTGAGTGGGAAGGGAAGAGAGTGGGTGAGTGGGGAGGGAGGAGAGTGGATGAGTGGGGAGGGAGGAGAGTGGGTGAGTGGGGAGGGAGGAGAGTGGGTGAGTGGGGAGGGAGGTGGCAGCGTGGTGTGAAGGGGTGAAGGGCCGCGCTAGGCTGCTGGAATATTCCTACCTTAACTTCCACCATCTCAGATTATTTTCCTTTCATGTGTGATGAAGAGCAAGATGAGACAGGCCTTAGGATTTGCCACTGAAGCCAGAGAGAGCCCTGACACTCAAGCCCTTTTGACCTGTGCAGAGAAAGAGGAAGAAAACCAGGAGGTGAGGAACGAGGACAAGGTCTCTCTGGCTGGAAAACTCTGGTCCCACCCCAGGATCTTGAGAAACAGCAGGATACTGCGGACGTGTGAAAGCTGCCTGCCCAGCGTTCTCCGCAGGCAACTCAGACAGCTGTCCTGTCTCGCTGACGGAACAGTGGCCAGACCTAACACATGACATGTAACGGGCCCATCCTGTTTACTGGCATGGAGTGGACAGGGGCAGTGAGCCTCCATGAGGGCCAGGGCTTGGGAATTCCGGAAGTCCTTCCCTGCTCGCCCAGTTGGTCACTTATTTTTTTTTTTTTTAATCTATTGATTGACTGATTGAGATGGAGTCTTGCTCTGTTGCCCAGGCTGGAGTGCAGTAGTACAGTCTCAGCTCATTGCAACCTCTGCCTCCCAGGTTCAAGTGATTCTCCCGCCTTAGCCTCCCAAGTTGCTGGGATTACAGGCACGTGCCACCACGCCTAGCTAATTTTTTGTATTTTTAGTAGAGACGAATGGGGTTTCACCATGTTGGCCAGGCTGGTCTCGAACTCCTGACCTCAGGTGATCCGCCCACCTTGGCCTCCCAAAGTGCTGGGATTACAGGTGTGAGCCGCTGCGCCTGGCCGAAAATGTGTCTTTTAATCCGTCTACAGCTAGTCTCCCTTTTAGTAAATAACTGGCATTTAAAAGAAACCATTATTAGACATGCCTTTGAAACCCTTTTGTAATCGTTAACAAGAACTTCTCCTCAGAAGATAAGTTCCATTGTGATTATTTAAGCAGAAGTAATT
>NW_012118932.1:3410423-3411152 GCF_000951035.1 Colobus angolensis palliatus
CCAGCCTGGGCAACAGGGTGAAACCCCGTCTCTACCAAAAATACAAAAAAAAGTTGGCCGGGTGTGGTGGTGCGCACCTGTAGTCCCAGCTACTTAGGAGGCTGCGGCAGGAGGATCTCTTGATCCTGGAGGCAGAGGTTGCAGTGAGCCAAGATGGCGCCGCTGCACTCCAACCTGAGCTACAGAGTGAGACCCCATCTCAAAAACATAAATTATGTGATTTTCACTCCTATTTCTTCAAAACCTGTATTCCCACTTTCACATGCATCTTTAACATCCGCGTCATTCCCACCACCTAACACAGGGCTCCAGAGCCTGTCAGCACACCCGGCTACGTGATCCCGCCTGTGGGAATCGGCTTGTGATGCCACCTCTAAAAACTCCTCTCAAGCCACAAGGACCCATTTGCTATTTGTGGTCATTGCAGTGTAACTACTTATTCTATTCCTTGTTTTTTTTGTTTTGTTTTTTTTTGTTTGTTTTTGTTTTTTTAGTTGATAATGCTAGAAAGCTGATCTTTAAAAGTGTTGTTTTGGAGGTCAGGTGCAGTGGCTCACGCCTGTAATCCCAGCACTTTGGGAGGCCAAGGCGGGCAGATCACAAGGTCAGGAGTTTAAGATCAGCCTGACCAAGGTGGTGAAACCCCGTCTCTACTAAAAATACAAAAATTAGCTGGGTGTGGTGGCGGGCACCTGTAATCCCAGCTACTCAGGAGGCTGAGGCAGGAGA
>NW_012118932.1:3411972-3419044 GCF_000951035.1 Colobus angolensis palliatus
TTTTTTTTTTGGAAAAAAAATCTCATCTATTACCTGGGCTCTTCACTACCTTAGACTCCTCCCACAGAGAGTGGGAGTGAGGCTGAGTAACCCTCCGTGGCCAGGATGGAGGAAGTAATGAGGAGTGCATTTGGACCGACAAAAACAAAAACTGCTCCTCCGAATGTTCTCCAAATGGCTTAACAATGCGATCCGACTGAGTCCATGAAATAGCAGATGATGGTGTAGATGACGCAGACGAAAGTGTTTTTTCATATAGGTGCTCAGACCAAAGATCCAAGCTCCCATGAAGGCCATAGTGGAAGTTATTTTCATTTCTTTCTAGCAACTGTTAGGAAATGATACTCCGAAAGGGGGCCAAAATATTCAGAGCTCTGTGTGTCTTGGAATTTTGAAGAGAGATGTAGAAGCCTTTGGAGCCTCTTTAGCAATCCTTCAGAGCAGTGGTTCTCGAAGTGTGGGCACTAGACCAGGATTACCTGGGAAATGGTGAGAAACGCAAATTTGAGGGCTCCACCCAGATCTCCCGACTCTGACACTGAGGGTGTGGCCCAGCGATCTGCATTGTATGTATTTGTTTATTTTTGAGATGAAGTCTCACTTTGTTGCCGAGGTTGAAGTGCAGTGGCATGATCTCAGCTCACTACAACCTCCACCTCCTGGGTTCAAGCGATTCTCCTGCCTCAGCCTCCCGAGTAGCTGGGATTACAGACACACGCCACCTTGACCGGCCAATTTTTGTATTTTTAGTAGAGACAGGGTTTCACCATGTTGACCAGACTGGTCTCTATCTCCTAACCTCAGGTGATCGGCCTGCCTCGGCCTCCCAAAGTGCTGGGATTACAGGCTTTAGCCACTGTGCCCGGCCGCAATCTGTATTGTAGCAAGCCCACAGGGTGCTTCTGATGTGCACCAAGGTTAGAGAACCACAGCTTTGCAAAAGCACTTATTTGGCACCTATTGCAGTGGTTCCCAAACTTTGCCACATGTCAGAATGACCTGGGGAGCGTTTAAACTATCCACTTCCCAGTTACATCTCATACCAATGAAATCAGAATGTCTGGAAGTGGGAAGTAAACACTCGTGGTTTTGTTTGTACGATTAGGGTCTCTCTCTGTCACCTAGGCTGGAACGCAGTGCCTGCATCACAGCTCACTCCAGATCGCTGCTCAGCTGGGGAGCTTCAAAAGCAGAATAGGCCGGGTGTGGTGGCTCACGCCTGTCATCCCAGCACTTTGGGAGCCCAGCACTTCGGGAGCCCAGCACTTTGGGAGGATCACTCCTGGATCCCTTGAGCGCAGGACTTCAAGACCAACCTGGCAACAGAGTGAAACTGGTCTCTACAAAAAAAAAAAAAAAAAAAATAGATTCCTAATTGATTCTACTGTGCTGCAAAATTTGGGAAACAGTGAATTACTGTGACCTGAAAGAGAAAGATAAGACACATAGGAAGCCGAAAGTGAGATGTGCTGTAAAAAAAAAAAAAAAAAAAAGAGAGAGAAAAAAAATACCACGGAGACCCTTTTGAATAAAATGTGACCTTGTTTTTAGAAAATGCCTCCTGACTGAGAATTCTCCTTTCTGTCTCCCTGCCTTTACTTGCAAGAATTCGGATTGGGTGCCTCTCACCACATTGTCACACTGCAAGTCACTGAGGACGATGACAGCAATCAGTCGCTACATGGAGCTGACCATTGAGCCTGTGCAGCAGGTGAGTGGCCATCAGTCACGGCCAGGTGTCCGAGAGGGTAGGAAGCAGTCATGGAAGGCTTCCTGGAGGAGGTGATGCTTTAGCTGAGGGATGGGCAGGAGAAAACAGACAAGCAGGTTAAAAAAGAAGGAGCTCTCCAAGGTTGCAGTAGAGGGGCAGATGTAGGGGAGTGTTGGAGAGAAAAATATTTTCTCTGTACCCTCATAACTGATGAAACACAGAGTAACAAGGGAGAACAAAAACAGCTTTAATTACTCGTACATGGAAATTTACAAAGAAAAATGTGGCTTAAGGAGGTGGCCAGATGATGGAGGCGTATATACCATATTAGGCTAACTCAAGAAAAAGGTTTGGGGTTCTGGGGTGGGAGGTAAGGTGAGGGAGGACCTGTGTGGGAAGTAAGGGTTGTCTTGCTATGCAGGTGAGAGTCTGTCAGGTGACAAGAGTTGTCTCTGGAAGTAGCTCTCTTCCTGGTGCAGAAATATCTTTACAAATGGAAATTTCCTTTATAAATATAAATTTCCTTTATGAAGGGAAAATGTATACTCTATTTTCAGGCATTTAGGGGAGGTTAATAGCTTCTGCTTCTGCTGGTTTTCAAATAACCTTTAGGTCTAAGGAATCCATATGCTAAGGAGGCATATTTCGGGGTGGCGTATGCTGGTGGCCTTCAGGAGTGAGGGGAGATGAAAGGGCTGGAGGAGGCAGGGGTTGGGTCATTTAGACATGGAGTCTTACCTTTTTCTTTTGAGTCAGAGTCTCACTCTGTTGCCGGGTTGGAGTACAGTGGCACAATCTTGGCTCACTGCAACCTCCGCCCCGCCAGGTTCAAGTGATTCTGCTACCTCAGCCTCCCGAGAAACTGGGATTACAGGCGTGCACCACCACGTCTGGCTAATTTTTGTATTTTTAGTAGAAACGGGGTTTCGCCATGTTGGCCAGGCTGGTCTGGATCTCTTGACCTCGTGATCTGCTGGCCTCGGCCTCCCAGAGTGCCGGGACTACAAGTGTCAGCCACCGTGCCCAGCCGTGTCTGTCATCTTGAGGGTGATGGGAGTCAGGAGGCTTGAGTACTGGAGACTCAGGGTCAGGTGTGCATTTTAGAGCCATCCCGGGAAGTTGCTGCAGGTGGCCTGGGGGGGAGGAGAGTAGCAGCCGAGCAGTGGGTCAGGGCCCGTCGGAAGCCCGAGGAAGAGGAAGTGTGACCTGAACGGAGGTTGGAGCAGATGGAGAAGCAGAGATGGAGTTGAGCGAGTTGGGAAGTGGAGCGTTGGAGGGGTGAGGAGGTGCGGGTGAGGGAGGGAGGGCTCCGGATGACTCCCTGAGTTCTGGCCTACACGGGGGGTCCTCAGGAGGAGGAGGATTGGTAAAGAGGTGACGAGAAGTTCCCCAGATGTCCCACTTTCCCCCCAAGACTGTCTTGTCGAGGTCACCGATGACTTCCAAGCTGCTAAATCCACCATCATTCCATTCTGAGATTCCATGCACCCGGCCACCAGCTGCTCCTGGCGTCTGTGGCCCCCGCTCTTCTGTGTCTCCGGCCACCCTCACAGGTCTTCTTTCCCCTCGGCCTCTGCTGGCTCCTCCGGGTAAACTTGACTGTAGAGAGGGAGTCCAGCGCCGTGTCCCAGGCAGGCTCTCTGTTCCTCGTGGGCCCTGCAGTCCCACAGTCCCCTCGCTCTGCACACCAGTTCTTGCTAACCCCCACCCGGTTCGTGTCTCCGTCCTTTCCCTTCCGCTCAGTTCCCATCTCGGCTGCCCGGCTGCCCATTCAGCTGTCACCATATGGCGTCTCACACTTACCTCGTCCAATGCCCAGACCGGCTCCTCTCCCCATCTTCCTCATCTTAGTAAATGACGCAGTCTATGCAGTGGTTCAAGCCCAAAATTCCTCTCTTTCCCTGGCCACACCCCCACGCCCCCATTCCTTTTGAGAGTCCTATAAATGCTTTCTTATTTAAACTAGGTCTTGAGTCCAGCGGCCTCCTGGCTGTCATCCTCTCCACTTCTTCTCTGGTCCTGCCCTGCCCATCTCTGACGAGTCCCAGAAAGATCATTCACAAATGTAAATTACATCTTGTTCCTCCTGTGTTTAAAACACTCCTCTTCTGGGCCAGGGCTCTTGGTGGCCCACACCTGTAATCCTAATACTTTGGGAACCTGAGGTAGGAGTATCACTTGAGGCCAGGAGTTCGAGACCAGCCTGGACCACATAGCAAGACCCCATCTCTCGCCTCCTGTTCACTCCTGTCTCCTGCACAGAGTTTCTCTCCATTCCTCTGCCCAGAATGCTTTCCCTCCCGATTCTTCACACGGCTGCCTCTTTCTTGTCTTTCCAGCTTCAACGTAAATGTCTTCTTCTCCAAAGCTCTTCCCCAACCACCCAGTCCGAAGTAGGACCCCTCTGTCCTACTACTGTATTTTATTACCTATTGAAATTCTCTACAAAGCACTTACCACGATCTTTTGCTTTGGTTTGTCTGTGTCCTGCTGAGATGTAAACTGTATCTCCTGTCTCACTGACTCCTGGTTCCTATAATCTTGTAGTCCTGGGCTCTCAGTAAAGGTGTTTTTTGAATACATGGTCCGGTGGTGAAGGCCCCTGCCAGGCTGCCCAGACACACTGGTGCTCGGAGAGAGTCTGGGCCTGAGAGAGAGGTTTTGCTTTTTGCTATTGTTGTTCCTTGTATCCTGGGTGCACAGAACCTTGTGTATGACCTAAGCGAAGTTCAGAGAGATTCAGAGCATGCCTTTGTAGCTAAGAGCCCGCTTCAGCCATTAAACCGTCCTTCCAAAGGGAGGGAGGATATAGGGTGTGCGGGGAACCCTTGGGGAGACACGGGAGTTCTGGCCAAAGCTTTGCACTGGAAAGTTCTACATCATGGGACTTCCAAAGGAGAATAGTGTAAAAGTTGTATTCACTTTAACCCGTCCAGTAGCTCAGTCTTGAAGGGATTCTTGTTGGGGAACAGATTGCATGAAAGAAGAGCGTGTTCCACCTTCATTCTCTCCCACCGAAGCCCACAAGCGCGTCCTTGGGCTTCCACCCAGCTGCTTCCTTCTGTGTCCATCAGAGGGAGCCCCGAGCCCCACTGTCCAGCCGGGCTGGCAGGTGCCTCCCTCAGCGCTAGGGGCACCCCTCCCATCACAGCCTAGCTACTGAGGGTCAAGGACTTGCCAGGCTCTGAGTAAACAATAGCAGCCAACACTTAGATGGTACTTACGGGCTAGAGTACTGGTCTAAGTGCTTTACACAGATTAACTTCCCCCACAGCCAAGCCCTGAGGACTGTACCCATTTTACAGATAAGGAAACTGGGGGTTGGAGCGGTTAAGTGACCCGCTCGAGGTCACACAGCTTGTCGATGATAGAACCGGATTCAGACCTGGGTCTACCTGAGTTTGTGCCATTGACCTCTATGCTGTACAGCCTTTTACTTGGCATAATGGCTGACACCAAGTAAACACTTGATAAACGGCGATTTATTATTAATAAAATAATACTATTTACCATGTAAGTGTTAATAAAAACGAGCCTAACAACCGTATGAGGAAGTGTCCTCATGTCTCTTGCATTGCCATAAAGGAACAGCCGAGGCTGGGTAATTCAGAAAGAAAAGAGGTTTGTGTGGCTCATGGTTCTGCGTGTTTGCATGGCGCCAGCATCTGCATCGGTGAGGCCTCGGGCTGCCTCCACTCATGGGGAAGGCAAAAGGGAGCAGGCTCCACATGGTAGGAGAGAGAGGAAGGGGTGCCAGGCTCTTCCTAACAAGCAGTTCTTACAGAACAGAGTGAGAACTCACCCACCAGAAGAGTTCTTCCCCCAGGATCCAGACGCCTCCCACCAGGCCCCACCTCCAACACTGGGGTCACATTTCAACATGACAAACCACATCCAAACCATAGCAGAGAGATACTATTATTATTTCTATTTTCTTTTTCTTTTTTTTTTTTTTTTTTTTTGAGGCAGAGTCTTGTTCTGTCACCCAGGCTGGAGTGCAGTGGCCGGATCTCAGCTCACTGTAACCCACGCCTCCCGTGTTCAAGAGATTCTTGATTCTCATGCCTTAGCCTCCCAAATAACTGAGACTACAGGCACACGCCACCACGCCTGGCTGTTTGTGTGTGTGTATTTTTAGTGGAGAAGGGGTTTCGCCATGTTGTCCAGGCTGTTCTCGAACTCCTGACCTCAAGTGATCTGCCTGCCTTGGCCTCCCAAAGTGCTGGGATTACAGGTGTGAGCCACTGCGCCTGGCCTATAGCTATTATTATTATTTTATTAACAATTAATAATGCCATTTTAAATTGAGGCACAGAGAGGTTAAGTAACTTGCCCAAGATCCCACAGTTAGAAAAATCACAGAAATAGGATTCAAACTCAGCCTGCCCGATTCAGGGACCTGGGCTTTTATAAAGAGAAGATGCTCTCTGTGCTGCCATTTTGTACCTGCTCAGTTTGCAGCTTTAAACATTGTTTTACTGTGAATGTCCGACTGGGCAAGATTCTGGGGAAACAGGCACCCTGCTGGCTCTGTCCGCTGACACATACCCATCTGGAAATGGGGAAGGAGAGCTGCAGAGGTGCTCCCTTGTTTTCCCAGCAACCCCCCTGAGCACTGGTCCCAAGGAGCGACTTTCCAGGAGACGCAGGGGGAGCAGCATCGTGGTTCAGGCTGAGCCTCCGGAGGGGCAGAGGAGCCCCATGGGGCCATATGGATCGGCTCCTGCATCCTCGGCTTGGAGCATTTGAAAACTCTGTTTTATCTTTTGATGCAGGGGTGGTCAGGCCCTGGGCATTTATAAAACTTGTCATTGTTGTTCCTGGGAGGCATCTGCTTCCCCACTCCCATCCAGAGCCTTCTGTTTCAGCATCCTTCCCAGCCGGGCAGCAGGGTGGGCTCTCACATGTGTTCCTGCTTCCAGAATGCTGCCGTTGTTTCTCTTGTGGATTTTCTCTGCCGGTCCTCCAGACTCTCACAGGAACCTGTGCACTTCAGCCATCAAGGGCTGAAGCCCTGCTTGATTTGGGTCGAGTACTCATAGCCATTCTCCTCATGTGTCCCAGGCATTTACATCTGAGCCCCATGACACCCCTCCCTGGGGGCGAAGCAGGGATTATCATCCCCTTTTATAGATTAGGAAACTGAGACTCAGAGAGGACAACTTTCTTTCTTAGGTGATGTGGTTTGGCTGTGTCCCCACGCACATCTCATCTTGAATTCCCATGTGTTGCAGGAGGGACCCAGGGGGAGGTAATTGAATTATGGGGGGCAGATCTTTCCCGTGCTGTTCTCGTGACAGTGAATTCGTCTCAGGAGATCTGATGGTTTTATAAAAGAGGAGCTCCCCTACACAAGCTCTC
>NW_012118932.1:3424159-3425345 GCF_000951035.1 Colobus angolensis palliatus
AGATAGATACATAGATACATAGAAAATCTCACAAGTTTCTTTCTACCTTAAACCTTCCTAATTCATCCCAACTCACTTTCATCCCCTGCTGGTGGGCATGGGGAAAGCCTCTATGGGGTGCGTTTTTAGCAGTAGCTATACCTATTTCAAACGTACATACTGTCTTTAATCCAGCAATTCCACCTCTAGGAATGTATCCTTTACTCTGAAATCTTGGATGTACAGTGTAATTTACTGCAGTCGGTACTGATTGCAAAAGCAAGAGCCTGGAAACACATGAAACGCCCATTAGTAGGGGGTGGGTTAAAGAGACTGGGAACACCTAAAATGCTACCAAAGAGCTCCCAAATCTTCTGATACAGAACTCTCCCTAAGGCATAGTGTTAGGTGAAAAAAAGCAGGGTGCTTCAGAGAATAGAATGTGTGCTACCATTTTGGAAATCGGGGGAAATATGGGTCTGCATTCGATTGTGTATGTCTAGCGTATCTGGAGGGATATACAAGACACAGGGCACTGGCTGTCCCTGGGGAGAACTGGGTGGCCAGGGCAGGCGAGCACAGGGCGATGCTGCGCTGCACACCCTTTTGTACATTTTGAACGCTGAAGTATGTGAATGCTTTGACAATTCAACCATCAAAACTAAACTACGTGTCCTTGCCTGCCCTTTCTCACACACCTTGCAGGCAGGCTGCAGTGCCACCAGGCTGCCAGGTGACGGACAGACGAGCGCTGGAGATGCGTTGCTGCAGGAGCCCCCATCGTACCCTCCCATTCAGGTCATCCAGGCCCGAGTGTCTTCCAGCAGCTCCTCCGAGGTCTCCTCTGTCAACTCCGACCTGGAGGTACACGGCTGTTGCCTGCTGGGTGGGTACGTGGGTGCCGTCGTTCACTGACACTTGCTGGGTGCTCCTTGGGGCTTGCACAGCTGTTCTCATCTTATCCACGTTAACCTCACACCTGCTGAATAATGAATGAGGCCGGGCACGGTGGCTCACGCCTGTAATTCCATCACTTGGGGAGGCTGAGGCAGGTGGATCATCTGAGGTCAGGAGTTCGAGACCAGCCTGGGCAACGTGGCAAAACCCCATCTTTACTAAAAATACAAAAATTAGCCAGGCGTAGTGGCAGGCACCTGTAATCCCAGCTACCCAGGAGGCTAAGGCAGGAGAATCTCTTGAACCTGGG
>NW_012118932.1:3432420-3434227 GCF_000951035.1 Colobus angolensis palliatus
GTGCCCGGCCTAGAGCACATACCTTTCTGACACCACTTCCACTGCTGGCCGTGTACCCCGGGAGCCACGGTGGCCTGGGCTACCTTTGCATCTCTCTGTCCCTGCATCCTGGAGCCCAGCCGGCCCCTGAGGGCTGGGTTTGAGTTAGGGACTCTGCATCCTTTAGGTTCATATTCCTATGTCATTCTGTGTTGTGTGGTTCTCGGATCCGGTCTCAAAATTTGTAGGACACCCAAAACATGTGGCTGGCAGCCTGGAGCCAGCAGTCTTGGTGGAGATCTAAGCCTAAAGGGGACCGGAGTGAGCATGATGGCAGAGTGCGTTCAGTGAGCAGGGACAGTGAAGTTGGTGACTCAGGGATGGCGACAGGGAGGGAGAAGTAACATTTGTTCTGTGGAAACAAGGTCCACTCTTGCCACCCACCCTCAGTTGGGGTAAGGACTGCATGGTGAACTTGAAAATTTCAGAAATTCGTCCTTGTGGCTGGTTTGGGCTGTTTTCTTGTTTTGCAGTCTTTGTTCTTTCTCTACACTTATTTCTCTCTTTTCTAGAAATCTATTGTTAAAAATATGTAAATTCCAGCTGGGCACGGTGGCTCACGCCTGTAATCCCAGCACTTTTTGTGAGGCCAAGTCAGGTGGATCACCTGAGGTCAGAAGTTCGAGACCAGCCTGACGAATGTGGCGAAGCTCTGTCTCTACTAAAAATATAAAAATTAGCCGGGTGTGGCCGGGCCAGGTGGTTCATGCCTGTAATCCCAGCACTTTGGGAGGCCGAGGTGGGCGGATCACCTGAGGTCAGGAGTTCAGGACGAGCCTGACCAACATGGAGAAACCCCACCTTTACCAAAAGTACAAAATTAGCCAGGCATGGTGGCTCACACCTGTAATCCCAGCTACTCAGGAGGCTGAGGCAGGAGAATCACTTGAACCCGGGAGGCAGAAATTGCAGTGAGCCAAGATCACACCACTGCACTCCAGCTTAGCCAACAGAGCGAGACTCCGTCTAAAAAAAAAAAAAAAGTCTCAGTGCTTCTCAAACTAATTTGCCCATGGGAGCTTTTCTCCCCGCTAAGGAGCACCAGCCACATCCTGCTGTGTAGCGGTGCCATACACAAGTGGGCCCTGTGGTGGGCACCGTGGCTGATACTGTATAAACTTTACCTCACTTTGAGTTTGTATGTCTGTGAGTAAAACACACGTCCCAGCGTGGATTACACACAGGCGTAACTCGCAAGTCTGAGCTGTTCTCTCTCGGTCCACAGCTGTGATTCCCATCCCCGTTCAGTGACGAGGCTTCCGTTTGTCGGTGGAAAATGAGAACCACAAGGACGATGTAGTGGCCGCCTGTGTGTCTGTAGACAGTTGCCAGCTGTCTTTTGGTGGGGGGAGAGGACTGTCTTCCGTTTTGAGTTTGTGTCCTCCCAGCTGTTTTGGTGTTAAATGCCGTTTTAGGAAAGAATGGTAATAGGAAGCAGTCGTTGGTGTTGAGTTTTTGGTTTGGGGTTTAATTGGCCTTATTTGGCAAGATAATCAATTAGCCATTGTAAGTCCCCTAGATTGGTTGAACTTAAACTGGCCCTTGAAATCCGAAACTCAGATCCACTGACTGGGATAAAGTCTGGACTCCTCAGGGTGGCAGTCCAGGCCTTTCATAGCCTGCCCGGCCTCACACGCCCTCCCTCACTGGGAGCACTGCCTGGCCATGGACTCTTCTCTGGCCCTGTTGCCACAGGTCAGAGTCTGACCCAGAGACTAACGGCTCCTTCCTCTTCAGTTCCCTGAGCATATACCTTTTTTTTTTTTTT
>NW_012118932.1:3440207-3443135 GCF_000951035.1 Colobus angolensis palliatus
CTTGAACCCAGGAGGCGGAGGTTTTGGTGAGCCGAGATCGCGCCATTGCACTCCAGCCTGGGCAACGATCGAAACTCTGTCTCCAAAAAAAAAAAAAAAAAATTAGCCGGGTGTGGTGGCAGGCACCTGTAATCCTGGCTACTGAGGAGGCTGAGGCAGGAGAATCGCTTGAACCTGGGGGGTGGAGGTTTCAGTGAGCTGAGACCACACCACTGCACTCCAGCCTGGGCGAAAGAGTGAAACTCCGCCTCAAAAAAAAAAAAAGTAAATTCCAAGAAGACAGGGTCACATACTTAAATTAAGCAAGTGGAAATGAATGCTTTTGCCATGTAAAAGCAATATATTTTTAGAAGTTCAGCAGCTGCAGCCTTCCTCCCCGTAACCACCACCCACTTTCCACCACAGTCTTCCTCCTTCATGCCCTAAAACATACAGATAATACAAATGACAAAGCTGCTGAGGTCCTGTAAAGAGAAACTAAACATAGATAATAGCAGGTCAAACAGGATTGTAAAGTTTCCAATATAGACTGAATATAGACTACTAATAAATGAGCAAGAAATCTTTTTTCAGGTTTGTGATCCTCTGGGCCTTCTGGTAATCTATATTTTCTGTTCTTTTTTTTTCTTTTTGAGACGGAGTCTTGCTCTGTTGCCAGGCTGGAGTGCAGTGGCACTATCTCGGCTCACTGCAAGCTCCGCCTCCCGGGTTCAAGCAATTCCCTTGCCTCAACCTCCTGAGTATCTGGGACTATAGGCATGCACCACCATGCCCGGCTAATATTTTTTTATATTTTAGTAGAGACGGGGTTTCTCCATGTTGGCCAAGATGGTCACGATCTCCTGACCTCGTGACCCGCCTACCTCAGCCTCCCAAAGTGCTGGGATTACAGGCATGAGCCACTGCGCCCAGCCTATTTTCTGTTCTTAAAAGTAATAAATGTTTCTGGGCTGGGCATGGTGGCTCACGCCTGTAATCCCAGCACTTTAGGAGGCCGAGACAGGCTGAGATGGGCAGATTGCCTGAGCTCGGGAGTTCAAGATCAGCCTGGACAACATGGTGAAACCCCGTCTCTACTAAAAATACAAACCCTGTCTCTACCAAAAGTAAAAATAAAAAATCAGCTGGATGTAGTGGTACAAGCCCATAGTCCCAGCTACTTGGGAGACTGAGGTGGGAGGATTGCTTGAGCCCAGAAGGCGGAGGTTGCAGTGAGCCCAGATTGTGCCACTGCACTCCAGCCTGGGCATCAGAGTGAGACCCTGTCTGAAAACAAAACAAAACAAAAATAAATGTTTTGGTAGAAAATTTGGAAAATGGACCGGGCTTGGTGGCTCACACCTGTAATCCCAGCACTTTGGGAGGCTGAGGCAGGTGGATTACCTGAGGTCAGGAGTTCGAGACCAGCCTAGCCAACATGGTAAAACCCCGTTTCGACTAAAAATACAAAAATTAGCCAGGTGCGGTGGCACATGCCTGTAATCCCAGCTACTGGGGAGGCTGAGACAGGAGAATCGCTTGAACTCGGGAAGCGGAGGTTGCAGTGAGCCTGAGATAGTGCCATTGCACTCCAGCCTGGACAACAAGAACAAAACTCCGTCTCAAAAAAAAGAAAAAAACAAACAAAAAACAAAACAAAAATTAGCCAGGTACAGTGGCACGCACCTGTAATCCCAGCTACTCAGGAGGCTGAGGCAGGAGAATCGCCTGAACCCGGGAGGTGGAGGTTGCAGTGAGCCAAGATCAAGCCACTGTACCCCAACCTGGACAACAGAACGAGACTCTGTCTCAAAAAAAAAAAAAAAAGAAAGAAAAAGAAAATTAAAAAAAAATTGGAAAGTGTAAAAAATGTGAAGAAGAAAATTAAAATTAACCCCCAAGCCTACCAACCAATGACTGCCTCCCAGGTGGTGGGGCTATTCCGGTCTGACATGCCCCCTATTTGCTTGAAGCAATATTCCTTGAAGATCCTGGTTCGTTTGCGGCTGCAGGTGGGCGAGGCGGTGTCTTTGAGCAGATGGAGTGTCACACCATACTTCACCTGGCTGTTGGGTCACTCGTGCAGCACACATTTTCTGCCAGTGGGAATTTGAAGGAAACGTCCGTGAGGGACCGAGAGTCGGGCCCCAGCCCACCGCATAGGGTGACAGGCACTTGGTAAAGCAGTCACAGTGGAGAGTCTGGTCCTCTGCCTCACTCTTCCAGACCGTACTCTGGAGGGACATAGCATACAGATTGAAGTCAGGGCCTTACGTCATCACTCCCTCTGGTTCGTGACTTCTGCTCCCAAGAGAATTGCGTAAATCAAATATTTCATGGCGTTGGGCTCAGACCACCCAGGGCGTCTGTCTCCACTCTTGGACTGCCCCTGGCCTGGCTGCCAAGGTGGGCTGCCGTTCCCTCAGCCACCTCCTGTTGTCTGTCTGTTACTGACCAATTCGGCTTCTGTTTGATGCCTTGGGTTGATGAGTGAATGCTCTGTAACTCCCACTGTCGGGGTCCGTGGGCCTGGGGGCCACTCTGTGTCTTTAAGGTGACGTGTTTCCCTTATCTATGGTCCTTTGTGATTTGGTAACTTAACTCTGGGATGGGGTGGTGGTTTGATGTCCAAGTTCTTGGGGCATGGACTGTTTTGAATACTTCCTGCAGTACACTAGAGGAAGTGGAGAAATGAGTGGTTTCAACACTCCATGGTACCCACAGCACTCCAGTTCATAAAGTGTTTTAAATCCATTACCAGAAAAGCGGTGCTCATTGCGAATAGTGACTGTGCTAGGCATGGTGTGGGCTCTCCTTTCCTAGCACTGTTTGCCTTAACAGCCTGAGTCAGGAGACTGGGACTAGGTAAGTTTAAGTCACTTACCTGATAAAACATAATAATGGTGATAAGACGGGCCGGGCGCGGTGGCTCAAGCCTGTAATCCCAGC
>NW_012118932.1:3443225-3444409 GCF_000951035.1 Colobus angolensis palliatus
CGCACTCCACTGCCTTGGCAGAGACTGGTACCCCGCGGAGCTTGCAGTGAGCTGAGATCCGGCCACTGCACTCCAGTCTGGGCGACAGAGCGAGACTCCACCTCAAAAAAAATAAAAAATAAAAAATAATGATGATAAGACGAAGTGGCAAAACTGGGGTTTGAACCTAGTTCCGTCTGCTCTGAAGCCTCTCTTATTAACCACCGCACTCCACTGCCTTGGCAGAGACTGGTACCCCGGGAGGTGTGCAGGAGCCTGTTTATTATCCATTATTCCCATTTTACAGATGAGAAAATGGACCCTCTGCCCAGGTGTCTTTTCACTCAGCTGTGCTCTGACTCTGTTGTCAAGGAGTGTCAGAACAGGAGACAGCTGAGACAGACAGGACCCTGGGCCTGTGGGGCTCGCATGGAAGGAGAACTTGGCTGCACCGGTCAGAGTACCAGACGAATCATGTGAGAGCCTTAGTGTGACCAGTAACCGTGGAGAGAGGTCTTTTTCCTGGGCTGTGCAGGTTTCTGTACCTCTCCACAGGAGGCGGCGTACTCCACGGAGACTGTGAATCCATTCGTTCATTCATTCATTCATTCACCAGCCCACCCATTCAATACAAGGTCAGCCTCACTCCTGGCAAAGCCACCCGAAGGGCACAATGAACCGGTGGTGAATAAAGGTTCCTGAGCTCAGAGTCCCGTGCCTGGGATCTACATGTAGGTGACAGAGGCCCAGAGAGAGCAGGACTTAAACAGGAGTGACCATAAGTCACTCCCATAAGTGACTTTCTGGGACAGCCAGAACCTGTCTCATAAAAGCAGGCTTGACTTCCCCCAGCATTGAAGCCGCTAAGGACATCACATTTCACTGTTCTTTTTACCTAAATGGGTCAGGGGTATGTGTGACAGCAGGGAAGGAACCAAACACTTGTGCTGTGAAAGGCCTGAAGTTTGCTGCTCCTGTAGATTTAATTTTTTTTTTGAGAAAGAGTCACCCAGGTTGGAGTGCAGTGGCATAATCTCGGCTCAGTGCAACGTCCACCTCGCAGTTCCAAGTGATTCTCCTGCTTTAGCATCCCGAGTAGCTGGGATTACAGGTGCCCGCCACCACACCTGGCTAATTTTTTGTATTTTTAGTAGAGACGGGGTTTCACCGTGTTGGCCAGGCTGGTCGTGAACTCCTGACCTCAG
>NW_012118932.1:3446232-3449505 GCF_000951035.1 Colobus angolensis palliatus
GGGAGGCGGAGGTTGCAGTGAGCCGAGATCACGCCATTGTACTCAAGCCTGGGTGACAGAGTGAGACTCCGTCTCAAAAAAAAAAAAAAAAAAGAGAGAAAGAGAGAACTGAAGCTGGTAAATGTCTGACCAGTCTTAAAACTTTATAATCTATCCCAAGTCCAGCACCATCTCACCTCCCCAAGACTGCGGAGACGTCACTTCTCCCCAAATGTAAGAGTAAAGAGTTGGACGAATGGTTTCTGAGGCCCCATCCAGCTTCCACAGTCTAGCCTAGAAAGTGACCCTATTTCTTCAGTAACTTAGACACATCCTAAACTCTTTGGAATTAGAGAAACATTAATACATGCTACGTAGACAAAGGCTATAGGATGCTTCTGAATTTCAGAAGCATAGAAAAGTGTGCTTTTTAGATATGAGGCAAATTAAAATGCCGTATGCAGTGGTTTGAGGCAGTGATAGAATCATGTTTCTGAAGATGATTTTAAGGGCAAGTGGAAATGCTCATTGTATGTTAAAGGAGAAAAGCCATTTGCTTTTATTCTATTATACATAATACCTACATGTTTCAGAGGGCTGTTTAATCTTTGTAGAGACCTTCTTCTAAGGATAGAATTATGGTAGATCTTTGTTTTTGAAAAATGTTCTATAATGAACACATTTGCTCTTGAAACAGGGAAAAGACTCTATAATTTTATTTATTTTTAGTCTAGGGGGTTGAGGAGAGGCTCAGTTACAAAGATTTCGGTTCATTGTACTCCTTAGGCACACTATCATTAGCGGTTTATAAAGTAACTTTTAAAATATTGACTATTCCCACTAGAGGGCACTCTTCTCAAATTTTAGATTGCCTGTAACGCTGAAGATTTAAGCTTTGTAAAGAAGTTTCAAGGTTTCATTTCAGCAGAGTTGGGGGACTCGAGCCTATTCATTTGTTTGCTTGTTTGTTTGCTTGGCTTTTAATAAACTTTTTCACTAAGTTAACTTTTTCAACCCTCCTTTATATCATCGACATTTCTGTCTTTTGCAGAGTGTGTGGAACCATCAATTTAGTAATCTGTATCCCTTCCAATCAATCTTTTTTTTTTTCAGTTTATGTTCCCTCAACAGGATATTATTAAAAGATGAATGCTAAGGAATTATCACTAATTTTGTTAGGTATAATAATGGCATCGTGCTTAGTTTTTTTTCTTTTTTTTAAGTCATTATCTATGAGATACATTTTGAAATATTTGTGGATGAAATGATTTATGCCTGGGTGGATGCAGTGGCTCACGTCTGTAATCCCAGCACTTTGGAGGTGGAGGCAGGCTGATCACTTGAGGTCAGGAGTTCGAGACCAGCCTGGCCAACATGGTGAAACCCCCATCTCTACGAAAAATACAAAATTAGCTGGGCATGGTTGTGGGTGCCTGTAATCCCAGCTACTCCGGAGGCTGAGGCAAGAGAATTGCTTGAACCTGGGAGGCGGAGGTTGCAGTGAGCCGAGATTGTGCCATTGAACTCCAGCCTGCGACAAGAGTGAAACTCCATGATAGATAGATAGATAGATAGATGATAGATAGATAGATAGATAGATAGATAGATAGATAGATAGATAGATAGAAAATTAGGCCAGGTGCCGTGGCTCATGCCTATAATCCCAGCACTTTGGGTGGCCACGGTGGGAGGATTCCTTGAGCTCAGGAGTTCAAGACCAGCCTGGCCACCATAGGGAGCCCTCATCTCTACTAAAAAAATAAAATAAAAATCAGCCAGGCATGGTGGTACACACCTGTAGTCCCAGCTACTCAGGAGGCTGAGGCAGGAGGATCAGTTGAGCCCAGGAGATGGAGGCAGCAGTGAGCTATGACCATGCCACTGCACTCCAGCCTGGGCCACAGAGCAAGCCCTTCTCTTAAACAATTAATTTTTTTAAAATGAAAAACATAAGGAGTTGAACATGCTTTGTTTTAATGTGATAATAACCCTAAATCCGGTGGGCCGTTCGGACTGCCTGCTGTCTAATTGAATAGACTTTCCCACATCAGTGTAACAGATATTCATAGATTCTTAGCTCATGTCAGAAACATACGTTTCCCAGGCTGCAGGAGGTGATGGAGTAGCAAGGGCAGACGTGATGCCTGCCCTGCAAGAACTTGAGTCAGACATATTTGAGGTTTGGAGTGGAACCAGCCATGCAGTAAACGCTGACTACAAATGAATCTTGGCAAGGCAGGAATTTTATTGGCATCTCAGTTTTATGGGTTTGAGTTGAATCATCTCAGCCATGTGGTTAATAAATGGGAGATTTATTATTACTGCTGCTCCTCCTAATAATAATAATTTCTACTAATAATAATTTTTAAATCTTGATAGATTGTAATTTTTCCCAGGATGTGCAGCCCTTTGTAATTATCATAACTATCTCATTGATCATTTAACTAAATTGTAACTGCTGGTAGCTGCTGCCTTCCTGCTTGCTGAAGTCACCTGTTCCTTTGCCCCCAACCATCTAAGGGCCTGTCTCCTGACTCTCTGAGCAGACAGGGGCTGGCCCTGAGCTCCGCTCTGCTGTGTGATGGTGGCAAAATCTGTCCAACGCTTTTTCTGTCTCTCTTTTTATTCTGCAGCAGAAGTATTGGGAGGCCCTAAACTCAGAGCAGGTATGGACAATCATGCTCTTTCTCTTCCAGGAGGGACTTCCTATGGCTTGACTTCAGTTCCTGTTCTTGTTAGACCTCCTTAGATGGCTGGACCCATGACGCATTCCTTTAGTAAAAAAAAAAGAATGTCAGGCCAGGCGCGGTGGCTCACGCCTGTCATCCCAGCATTTTGAGAGGCTGAGGTGGGCGGATCACCTGAGGTCAGGAGTTCAAGACCAGCCTGGCCAACATGGCGAAACCCTGTCTCTACAAAAAATACAAAATTAGCCAGGTGTGGTGTCGCATACCTGTAATCCCAGCTACTCAGGAGGCTGTGGCAACTGAATCGCTTGAACCTGGCAGGTGGAGGTTGCAGTGAGCCGAGATCGCTCCATTGCACCCCAGCCTGGGCAACAAGAACGAAACTCCATCTAAAAAAAAAAAAAAAAGGCAAAATGAGAGGCAAGACTGAGAATCAGTGGGATTTTCAGGGCTCTGTCAGTTCAGAGTTCTTTCTGCTTTGGGGGTATTCAGGTAAGCCCAAGTAATAGCGACCAAGAAGATATGTAACCCAGTGAAGAAACATGGTCTGGAACAACAGTAGTAGTGGCTTGGCCGGGCGCGGTGGCTCAAGCCTGTAATCCCAGCA